>NC_086154.1:260301979-260612229 GCF_035149785.1 Candoia aspera
TTTTGTCCTATTCTGCTAAAACCCAAAATTATTGCATGCAATTTGATGCTTCTTCCTTAAAGCTCATGGTAAAATATTTTATCAAATCCAGTCTTGAATTGGTTTTAAAGCTTGTGGCGTCTGGATCTTGAATGCGTATGCATGTGAAATCATATCATCTTCAAATTTTCATGTTGAATTAGATCATGGCTGTTTTACCTATCCCAGGTTTTTTTTTTTTGTTGTTTATCAAATTTATTTATAGTCTATAGATTAAGGAGGAGATAAAATTAGATGAGAGAAGAAAAGGTAACAAGGAACTTTGAATACAATTTCTGTGGTTGGTGATGAAACCAAGGCAGCTAGACAAATCGTTCATCAGAAGGTTAGATCATATCTAAAGGACAAAAGTGAGGTGGCACAAAGTAATTGTTTGGGTTGAGGAATCAAAACAGTCATGGAGCTGTAGTAAAGGAGAATGCAGTTTGAGAAGTACCCGCCAAAAGTGATCAGCCTCTGTTTGATATTCTTTTACAAAATTGTGAGTTCTAATGGCATTCATACTCATAAAGTATCAATAAAGTATGAATAAACTTAAAATCAGGAAAACTTGTTTCAGCTTGAGAAGGGAGAAATATCCTTAACTTCTGCTTGATATAGTATGGAGAAGATTCGCTTCATTTTTGGAAAAAAAAAACTTATTTCCTATTCAGTCATTAGGAAATGAATACTGATCTTCCAGAGTTCCCCCTCTACTATATGCTTTATTGGTTTTTTTTTTTTTTTTTTTAGTGGGGGGACTAGAAAGGGTAGCTACAAAAAGTAGTCTAGGTCTACTTTTGAGAAGATTTCAGTTCCCAAGAGCCAATAATGGGTCCATTCAGATGCAGCTCAGAATAGTCCGGATGGTGGCGAAGAAGAAGAGGTTGATTGAGTTATAAAAGTAAATATCCACCTCTATCCCAAGGGATTCTAGATGGTAGCCTGAAAACAACCAAACAAACAAATAATAACAATCATAATGGGAAGGGGAGACATGATAAGAGTCTTCCATTATTTGAAGGGCTGCCACAGGGAAGAGGGCACTGACTTATTGTCCTGAGGGTAGGACAAGATGCAGTGAGGGGAAGCTCGTCAGAGGGACATCCAACCTGGAAATAAGGAGGAATTTCCTGACAGTAAAAACTATTAAGCAGAGGAAGAGCTTGCCTCCTGGAGTTGTAGGTGTTCCATTCCTGGAGGTTTTCAAGAAAAGAAAACCATTTGTCCAAGATGGTATGAGGATTCCTGCCTTGAGCAAGGGGTTGGACTAGAAGACCTCCAAGGTCCCTTCCAACCCTATGATTCTATGATTTTATGATTCTATTAATAATAATAATAATAATAATAATAATAATAATAATAATAATAATATTTCTTCTAGTACAAGGCCTTCTGAAAGAGCTTTCAGAAGTCCTTGTAATAGGAGAAATTATTATTATAATCAGGGAGTTTTCAGAAGTCCACTTTTGCCTTGGAGGCAAGCTGTTCCAGAGGATGGGAGCCTCTACAGAAAATGCCCACCATCAAACCTCTTCTTATACCTCATGGTAGGAAGGGTCTTCTGAAGGTTCTCCCTGATCATCTGGGTAGGGCAGGCAGAATCTACCTGAGATACCTAGGCCTTGAAGCATATGGAGGATCAGAACTTTGAATTATACTTGGAAACACACAAAGAACTGCACCAGTATCAGAAACTGAATTAAAGAGATGCGGACTTGGATTTCCCTAATCTCCATGGTATCTCAGAACAATATCAAAGGAAAGGAGAAGAAAATACAGGCCTTGATTGCAAATTTGGAACTTTCTGATGTTTCATGTAGTTTTGACATAATTGTCAAATCCATCCTTTGTGTTCCCCACCCCTCCTTTGCTCTCTAGAGCAAAGCCCTGACAGCTAATGGCAATCATTGTAGCAGGCAGAAGACACAGCGGGAGCCTGTAAAAATAAATCTATTACTCAAGAAAAAATAATAATAATAAAAAAAAAGCCATACAGCTAAGCTGTCGGACTTGTTAATGTCTCAATCGGCTGTATCCCCTACAGAATTCTGAATTTCAATTAGGAAAACAAAAGACAGAAGGGGGAGGGGGGAGGAAAGAGAGAGAGAGAGAGAAGACAAAAGATGGTGTGCTGCGGAAAGATTTCAAACAATTGTGGATTTCCACTTTTCAAGCTTGGGCCCTGCATTTTGATTGGACATGAGCAGATGTTGCTGAAACAGGAGCTGGGATTAAGCAAAGGTCATTTAGAAAGGATGCTCTTTTGCATTATCCCTAGAGAAGCACAGCAGAAGTGTTAACTACAGCGCCCCACATGTAGCAGTGTTATAATTCTCCTGAATTTTTTAGAGGATTGCTTTTCCTAGTTTTGCTACCATTGCCAGTTAGCCTTCAGCTAGTTATAAGAGGAAGCATGGTGTGCTAGCTACATCATCATCTTAGAACTCCCTTTTGTTCTCTCCCCACATGCAGACACTTGAACTGCTAGGGTCTGATGATTTGAATAAGAGGAACACAGTAGCTTTCTCCAATAGGGAGAAATTTGAGATACATCTTCTTGCTAA
Organism: Candoia aspera; assembly: GCF_035149785.1. NCBI lineage: Eukaryota > Metazoa > Chordata > Lepidosauria > Squamata > Candoiidae > Candoia > Candoia aspera. The sequence goes on from NC_086154.1 coordinate 260,304,565, forward strand.
GCCAACCCTGCTTAGATATGGTCCCATGGAGCACCATCTTCAGGCATGGGACATGGTCATTTGGTTAGTTCTTGCATGTGCAATATCCTTTGCTTAGGTACCTTCTCTGCCTTTAATATCCCCAACGGAGATTGCCCTACCCTTTGCGATTCCAACTCATAAGGCATCCAGATGATATTGGCAAGATAGGCATCAGTATGCTTGAATGGAAAGAAAATGAGGATAGTCTCACAGAAGGGTCAATGAAGGAAGTGAAGAAGCATTGGCAGATGACAAACAGCACACTATTCAGCGGTGTCTGAAACGAACTACAATGATGTCAAGGTGTGTCACGTCACTGCAAATGGCACACTTACGGATTGATATCTGATACAAATACATATGTTGTGACAATTGGGCTACAATGTCATGCATGGATCATTATTTGCCCTCCTACAGTTTCCCATGGGACTGGGGAAAGTACAAAGACATGAGGTTTGTGTTTCTCCAATTTATTTGGATCACTCTTCCCCCTTCCTTCCATTTACATACTGTATACCCTGATATTTCCAAAGTAAAGTGTCTATTAGTAAAAGCAAAAAGCTCCTGATTGTGTATTTAATTGCATGGAGACTTCTGTTTCACTAATGGCCACTCAGCAGCTGGAAACACAGACTCACCTTCTCTGGGTTTAGAAGCTAAACAGAGTCAGACCTGGTTATTAGCTGGATGGGGAACCACCTGGGACATTTCAGGACTGTAGGGTTGTAATGAAACTCCCAATTTGATCTGGAATCTCTTCCCTTTAAGCTTGCCCTAAAAGACTCTCATACTTGAAATCCCAATACTGCTTAGGGATGATTCAGGAGCCCCTCTAAATAACCCACATTGAGTAGATGTAGCAAGAAATCCAGCTGGGTGACCTTGGGCCAGTCCCTCTCTCTCAGCCCAAGAGCCAATCAGGCGTGGTAGGAGAGTTCTAGTCCCGCCTTAGGCATGGAAGCCGGCTGGGTGACCTTGGGCCAGTCCCTCTCTCTCAGCCCAAGAGCCAATCAGGCGTGGTAGGAGAGTTCTAGTCCCGCCTTAGGCATGAAATTCGGCTGGGTGACCTTGGGCCAGTCCCTCTCTCTCAACCCAACTCACCTCTCAGGGTTGTTGTTGTGGGGAAAATAGGAGGAAGGAAGAGTAATAGGTATGTTCACTGCCTTGAGTATTTATAAAAATAATAAAGGTGGAATAAATATATATAATAATATAATAAAATAATAAAATAAAATAAAAATAAATGAATACCCTAACTTTGGCCAGAGAGAGAGAATTTGCATTGAGGTTCTTCTTCCCATCTCTATTTGGATTCACTCAAGGGGAAACAGCTGAATTGAGTGGTCAGGTCTGAACTCTCTGAGTCCTTGTAAGCCTTTGTTTAGCCCAGACAGAAACACCATAATAAGATTGTTCCACTTCCAGCTGAGCCTCGTGTGGCACAGAGTGGTAGGTATTTGGTTGCAGTATGGCAACCAAAACTCTCCCTGCGACCCAATTTCTATCCCAGTGGAAGCTGGATTCTCTCTGGGTAGCCAGCTCAGGTTGACTCAGCCTTCCATCCTTCCGAGGTCGATAAAATGAGCACCCGGCTTGCTGGGGAAAGTGACAACTGGGAAGGGCAATGGCAAACCACCCTGCTCTATAGTCTGCCAAGAAAACGTCATGAAAGTGGCATCCCTCCAAAGGGTCAGACATGACTCGGTGCTTGCACAGGGGACCTTTCACCTTTTCACCAGCTGATTTAAGCCAAGGGGAACCAGCAGCAGCTAGGTGGTACAGAAGAATATAGATATGGCCTTGAAGAAAATGTGCTACCTCCATTACAAAAACATCAGCTTAGCCCAGAAAGACAGGAAGGAGTGACGAAGAAACATAAGATTGCCCTAACTTGACCCTCTTGGATATAAGAGGGAGAGAAGGAAAAACTGCATCTGGATTTTAAGATTCTATTATTATAGCCTATATCAATAAAGTAGAATTCTGGTATTTCTTGTGGTATCTGTTTTCTAACCTGGTCTATCTTGAAGGGCTGACAAATGGCTAGCTCCCCCTCTTCAATTATGCTTTTTATGGAGTTGTAACTTCTCATTGTCTTCTCCTTCCCCCACTGAATGCTATTGCCCAATGATTACAATAGCCCAGTGATTGCTAGGTTCTCCTTTGTTGCCATTTCTCACTAAAATACTTTGATGAAATTGTTCCTTGATAAAATTCAGCCCCTTCTCTGGTACATGTGTACTGGTCATTTCCAAGATCCTGTTCTCAAATGCTCTTTGGTTAAAAGATCTCACTTGCCTGGCAGGGAGGTGTCAAAAATGTCAGGATGGTGTCTGCAACCACAGATTATAAGTGCTACCCCTTTTTTTAATGTGTGACACACATGCAACCCTTGTTTTAAAGAAGGAATGGCATCAATTGGCTGATCGTGGTCACCACCTTGGTGTTTATTTATTTATTTATTTATTTATTTTTTAATACTCCCTGTTTCTATTGACATATAAAAACTGTTCTCTGAATTATAAAAACATGGTAGAAAAATAACCTTGACTTGCCAATGCAATCCTACCAAAATAGTGTTCTGGTATGGGTGTGTGCTCATATTGTGAGCATGAAGTATTTTACCAATGCATTTGGCAATAAGGAAGAGAAAAAAGGAACATAGGTTTCATAGCTCTGATCCAGAATGAGCTGAGCATTTTCACAGATTGCTCTGTTAGTTTGACATTTGGGCAAAGATTGTTATGAGCAGATGGAGAAATGGCTTGTAAAGATGGTTGACAATGGTTTGATTCAAGACAAACAGGATGAAACCTAATGGCTGACACAAATCATATGGTCAATACAGGAATTTTTTCCCCTTATGGTTGCAAGTTTAATTGGTCCTTGGCAATTTCAGATCTGATTGGCTACTTGGCTTTGTGATGTCATGATATAGGTTCCCTGATTGTCTAGAATGGCTTGAAGAATGAAACAGGGGTGGTGGAATTACAAAAAAGCAGCTGCAGGAATTGAAAGTACAATCAGTAGCTGAGGAAAAAAAAAAACAGAACAAAACAAAATACAACCTTGACAATTCTTGAGAAAAGAAAGAATTGAGGGCCTATTAGACAAAATGGCCACTTTTGAGCTACAGATATAAAATCTGGAGAAAATAAAGTTGCCAATAAGTGCCCTATGACTAGATGGTGGAAGCAGCTGTCATTAATGGCATCTACTTTTATTCAACGTTTCTCCATTCTCTAAAAGTGCTGTCAAAATGTTGGCAAAAAGGGGAGATGCCCAGTTAGCAAAAATGAATCTGTCTCTTGTCTTGACAATCTATTCTCATTGTTGAGCACTTTTAAATGGAAGCCCACCTTGGAATCAGAGGGGGGGGGATGGGGTACTTTTTTGCTTTCATATATTCTAGATATCTGAAGCCTGAGCTTCAGACATTCAGGAACAATGTTTCAGGCTTCCTCCTCATTAACTTACGAGCCTCTTTAAAGACAGACATCCAGGCTGTGCCAAACATATGCCGAGATCGTAATGAAGACAAATGTCCACTTGGAGCTGAGTTCAGACCATGGAATTCATTTTGCACTGGATCTTTTATTGCCATGTAATTAGAGTGACATTTGGTCATTCTTGTTAGAGCAGGACTCAAACCAGGCCCCTGGAGGTGAGCAACCGATAACGCTGGTAGTTATTTTTGAACTGTTGCATTTTTTAAATGCCTCCTTGCCTGATGGGTCTTCATTTTAAAAATTATTCTGGTGTTTCTCTCTCTCCCCACCCTCACCAGGGGTCTCCAGAAATAGTATCTATAATTCTTCTAGATATCTTATGTTTTTAATTGTTTAAGCTCCATGGGAAGATCCCATTCATCTTGTTTTTTTAGCTCAGGGGGTAGGGGAGAGGAGAACTACAGATGACGATAATTTGTACAATATATGGATTTGAGTTGATTCATTGCCTAATCAACAGCTTGGATTTGATTGGCTGCATTTAAGAAAAAAGAAAAAAAAGCATAAAATGAGCACAACACTAAAGGTTTCTTTTCATAACTTTAAAAAAAAAATGAAAATTGTGGACATGAAAACCAATATGAAATAGTTTTCCAAATTGTCCCTATGGTAATTTTTTAAACTATAACATGTGTATCTCTATGCTCTAAGTGCATATACATGGTGTTGCAAAGTCAAGTCCCATGGACAATTTATTTAAACCACACACCCCACCAACACTGCCAGGGCAAGCTACTGTATATAAACTGGGAGCAAACCTCACACTCACCAGCACTGATGTTGTTACTTAGTCAGGTAATAAAATATCTGCAAGAAAACACCCAAGCTCAGAGAGCACCAAGGACTCCACAGTTTAACCCTGAGCTACATATATTCTCTTCTATTGGGACAATTTATTATATAAATTGCATTAAATGTTTCAATAGTTGCCATTTTTCTTACTCATTTGATGCATGACCTTTGAACATTCCTAGGTACAGCAACATTTTCTCTGAAAACAAAACAAAACATATTGTGATTGGCCTAGGGGGCCTGACTTTTGGTATACACTTATATGGTGTGTGTGTGTGTCCGTGCGCGCATGCATCTGTACTTGCAATTCTATGAAAATCTAGCCGGTGAATATCAGCCAGTTTGTGATTTGAGGGGAACAGGAAGGAAGGAAGGAAGGAAGGAAGGAAGGAAGGAAGGAAGGAAGGAAGGAAGGAAGGAAGGATGGATATAGGGCAGTTTACAATAACCATAAAACTTCAACATCATAACACATCCCCAAATATAACTGAGCAAAATCCTGATAAAAATAGCATAATGAGAAGCAAACCTCTTTTTCAAAAAAAAAAAAAAAGCTGATTAAAAGGCTGGCCCTCACCACCACTGACACTCAAACATTACCCAGAGTAGGATGGTCTTCCTGACCTTATGAAAAGTAACAGGCTGTGGGGCCTCTATTGTCAGGGGGCAAGTGGTTCCATAATATGGGTACAGCTATCAAGAAGGGCCACCTCTAGGAGCTCATCCCTGTCACTCCAAATGAGGGGGAAACCTTCAACCTCCCCACTCAGGAAGAAAGCACAGAATGGGAAGACTCTATTTGGAAGAAATTGACTTTTAAATATTAACACATTCATTTATTGACAAGAGACCTCAACCTGCAACAACTGTGCCCAAATTAAAAATAAGATGAAGCTTGAGCTCCTGTTCTAAGCACTGAGAGAAGAGAGGAGCTCCCAGCTGTGTTGTCAGGGCTAACAGAGATGTGAATCACTCCATCAGCACAAGAGGGAGCAAAGGTAAGGTTTGTGGATGGCCACCATTCAAGCAGTTGAAAGCTGAGGAAGTGAACAAAGCAGGAAGCAATATTAGCCGCACCACCTCAAAAGAGCTGTGAAAGACAGAGAATTTAATGGGTGATGAAACCCACAGGGGGGCAGCTCATAACAAAGTCAGAAAGTCTGTCACATTACTCAAGGCCCTCTCCAGAGTTCTCCATATATGGAAGAGAAGTTGCAAATAGTGTATCCAGTATTGTCTGCAGAAGCTCCAGAGACATTCAAAAAGCTTCTGAGTCTGCAAAACACTTTGAAAATCATTGACATGGTCCATTGCCACCCAATTTCATTCATGGTTTCAAAGCAGGTCCCCACTTTAATCTGCAATTCTGCCTTGATGGGGTGGTTTGATCAAAGTTTCATTAAAGAAGTCCATCCAGAATTTGCATAGGATGTGTGTGTGTGTGTGTGTACACACACATATATACATATGTATGTATGTATGTAGATACTTGGATGATGGCTGGGCGGGTGGATGGGTGGATCGATGGATCAATAGACTGAAAGATCATACAATGGCAGACAGATTGGATAATGAACAATTACTATTTTAATTTTTAATTTTTAATTATTTTTAATTTTTAATTTAAATGAGACAATTTTCTTTTTCTGATTCAGATTGGAACTCTGACAATGTAAACATTTGGTTTATTTCATTAATTTTTGAGAATGATATTTGAGGTTGAAGACAAACAAGCTTCATAAGGAATCATACACAATTCTTGACATTTCCCTGCTTCTGTCAAAGAATGTTTGCCCTGATGATCTTGCTAGAACTGCTGCAGATCATCTCAGAGACAAATGACATAATTTTTCACCTAGACTTTAAGAAAAAAGATGTATCAAAATCCAACTGGTTTGCTGGACTTCTCCTGAAATGGCATTTATATGAAGAGAAGGATGGCCTGTTAAGGTCTTTTGTCCATTCCCTTAGAACAACAGGAATAGCTATGAACAAGGCTTTTAATTATTTGTTTGTTTGTTTGTTTCTAGAGTATCATGTTTCCCCTTGGTAAGTATCATGCAATTCTGATCTTATGTGCTATGATAGCATAGTTGATCTTTTGAAAAAGAGCAAGCACATGATTGGGCAATCCTTTTTTATTTATTGATGCTAGCATTCAAGCATGTGTGTGTGTAAGTCATGGAGATGCAGCATTGTTGATTCCAAATGCACCATTTTAATAATCTACTGAAGCAGTGTTTCTCAACCTTACCAACATTAAGACATGTGGACTTCAATTCCCAGAATTCCCCAGCCAGCCATGCTGGCTGGAGAATTCTGAAAGTTGAAGTCCACATGTCTTAAAGTTGCCATGGTTGAGAAACACTGTACTAAAGGGACCTGATTTACTGGATAGTGAAGGAGGTGAGTTCTGCTGGATTTAATCCTCCCTAGGTTTAATTACTTTGGAAGTGATTTGAATGGTGGTATTTCCCCAGTGAAAACTCTTAATCCTTTTATATCTGGCTGTAAGCTACTCTCCATAATGGTGGACTCCCCACTCTCTTCTCCTGACTTGCTGAGAAACAATTGTTTCCTTCCAGTTCATTCTTCCTGAAATGATCCCAGCCAATGAGGGATCACAGACTCTGTGTAATAAGAGAGTTGAACTATATACATGGTGAGCTTTAGCTAAGAACACTTATCACCACTGCAGAATGGTGCCTTTTAAAATGAAGGCAATTCTAATATTGTACTCGTCACATGGTTGGTGGTACCTAATCAAGTATCTTTCTCAGAACGAACCTGTTTCTGTGTGATCCCACTCGTAAAAGTTCTCCACCCCGAAACTTATTCCTGATTAACATTTTCATTAAAATGGCCTTCTCCTTTTCTCCTTCTCAACGTTTCTGTTCAGCAGGAAAAATTCTGACTGATTTAAAGGTGTTCTTCACAGCCAGACACTGGTCCCTGATCCTCCCTTGACTGCTTCTCCAGCTTGTCAGCTAAGAATCCCAATTTTTTAGATGAATATCACAATGTTGTTATTCTACCAAATATATAGAACATCCTGGGGTGTCTATGCCACTTGCACCCTGAAGAATTTCGCAACACAGTTTATGACTTAACAAAGCCACCCCAAACCATGCACGAAACATATATTTTAGGAGAAAAATCTTGAACTGAGAATGTTGGCAAAGTAAAATCAAGTTTCAACTGTCTTTAGCAATAGGGGTGCAGATAACTAGAGATACCAAGCAAACTAACAGGGAAACTTGTCTGTCTGTCTCTCTCGCTCACTCTCATCTCTCATCCATCTTTCATCTATCTATCTACAGTATCTATCATTTGTCATCTATCATCTATCATCCATCCATCCATCATCTCTCCATCTCCATCTCCATCTATCTATTATCTCCATCCCTTACCAAAAAGGACCTGTTTGGAAATTCTGTACATCTTTCCACCATTCACCATTCACTTTATGGCGCACTAGAGAATTTAGTGGTTGAATTGTGGGCAGATGGTAGGGGTACTATTTTGCACCTCCTTGTATCAGTTATACTAAAGGATATCTAACCTCTTTAATGTCTCTTGTTGACATCTGAGCCAAATCCAGAAGTGACTTGCCATTACTGGTAAAGCATGAGCAAGCTATTTCACAAATTGTTCAAACATATTGTAGGCTCTGAAGCAGCTTGGGTGCCATGTACAGGAAGGGATCACCACATGCATCTTCAGATGTGGCCCTAGGCAGAGTCAGCTGGAGTTGGGCAGCATCAAAAATCAATCAATCAATCAAACAAATGAACAGATAAATAAATAGGAATCCATGTCAAGCTTCCCCAGCCAACTTCACCACAGTGGTTAAACCTGGATCCTTGAAGCCCCCACTCCCTGCCAGCTGCATTAAATTAGTCATTTAGTCCATTATTCCCCTTATCAGTTATTTGTTCTGCTGACTTACTGTATGGGGGAAACAGAAATTGGTGTAACAAATTTGCCCTTTGAACAGGTTTATTATTGCATTATTCCTTTATGGGGTCTGCAACGTAATTGCACAAAATGATGTTGTAAATCCTGTCTGGAAGTGATTGGCCCTTTTGTCTCCAGCCTAGCACCTGATGTCTAGAGGACATGCACAGTAATGTTTCTCCTTGTCTCCTATTAGTAGGATTTCCTACACGTTCTTTGTGCATTAGAGGACAAAGAAAGCAGGGAACAAAGACTCACTGTTCCAAATGGCCAGAGAGAGAAAGCAAAGCCCTTTGAGCAAAACGAACGATTGGCACAACATTTTGTTCTCAACCAAGGTTGAATCCAAATTCCCTTGCATTCTAATAGGAATTAGAGGAACAATTGTGTGATTATGATTAAAAAAAAAGAAAAAAAAAAGAGGAGCATTACATTTTATGTTCTGCTATAATTGGTATTTATGACAATTTATGTAAACAGTAATGAAGCCTATGTGATTTTTGCGGGGAAATTGCATTATGACGCCAATGATCGTTACTGTTAATTTTCCTAAGATGATGGCAATCAGCAGGCATGGTTTCATTGTAAATAGGTTAATTTAAAATTCAGACACTGTTGATATTTCTAAATGAGTTCACATTTGATTTCTGAAAGTCAGCGATGTCAGAGGTACTGGGGGGGGAGTTGAATATGTTCCCCTAATTTGCATCAGAAACTGTGAAGGAAATAATAGAAGAAAAGTTTCTTCCAAAGTGTAGGAAAATTCTTCTGGACTTTGGAGGTTGCTAATAGCTCTTGTCAGCTTAGAGCACTGAGGAACAGTAGTTCAAGAAGAGGAAACCTGAAATTTAGAGATTTGTGTGTACCTGCTGACTGGGGAGAGTCCAGGGGTGATCCTATTTGGCTCCCAAAAAGCAGCCACCATATCTTCTTGTAATTCTAATCTCACTCCAAAGGGAATATTATGGAGGGGTGGGAGACAGGAGGATATATTTTTTAAGTTAAAAAAAAAAATCGATGACCAGCATGAGTAACAGTAAGAATGAAAGAAAAGAGATGCATTCATGTGAAAGGTCTCAACCACCACCACCATCCTCCGAAAAATCAAATTTCAGAGGCAGGCAGAATATACATTTACCAAGATACCAGCATCATTTTCGGCCTCCATCGCAAAAAGTGAAGGAAGTGTATTTGGAATTTTAGAAGGAAGGGGAACTTGATTTACCTGGGTGGCCAGCAAGCAATAAGTCTTCTTTCCTACATTGTGGCCTTGTGGGTACAATGCTGCTTTTCTCATTTTGATGAAAACATCAGGCCCTACAAACACTTCGGCTCAGGAGAAAGGACTGTGCAGTGAAAGGCAGGATACTGCGATGTTTCATAACTGAATAAGTACACGAAACAGTGCATCTGCTCATGCAAATCTACTTGGCATTCTCATCTCCTTTAATGTAAACACTAAAAGCAAATTTGGTCTCACCACCTTGAAAGAGAACTCCTAAGAGGGGGGGGGGGGGAAGCCTAGGATAATGTTTTTCTGCATGTAAGTAGTTAAAGTTGTGACCTCTGTAATATATGCATGCAATTCTAAAATCCATGATCAAAGACAGGACACTCCCTTAGCAGTGAGAGAAGCACCTCTACTCTCATAGGGCTTTAATGGAAATGTGAGAAGCCAAGGAGGCTGCAGACTTCTAGAGATATGTCCCACCTCCTCCTGTTCATCCCACTAGATACAAAAGGGTAGGCAGGCTTCAGGTTCTGTCCATTAAACAGTGCCACTTGAAGGACCTAGGAAGTGGTCCTTCTCTGTTGTAGCACCTGCCCTCTGGAACAGCATCCCCTCCAAGACTTATGGTGCCCAATCCAGTTAGCTTTTTGTAAGTCCTTGAAGACCTGGATGTTCCCTCAGGCATGGGTTTTGGCAGTTAGGTGACCCTGCTGTTGTGATTTTTGCTTTATATCTGAGTTGGGTATATCCTTGGCCACATGATCTCATTTTTTTTTTAATTGGTTTTAATCTTATCCACACTAACTAGTGTCATAGCTGTGAGATGAGTAAATATATAAATTGATTAAACACACACACACACACACACACACACACACATACACATATGCCTTGGCCATTTGGTCATTAAGAAGTAGAAGAACACCACACTTCATCTATGAGAATTTCACCAACTTCTCTTTTCCTTGAGAAAACACACACACACACAATTTATTTCTTTACACGGAATAAGAACTGGCAGGGGGAAAAGGCAGGATAATCTTCGGCAGAGCAAATGAGCATTCTCCAAAAAGAAGCTGAAACCTGGTGATCTTTCTCAGCAGTTTTAAAGGGCAAAAAAGATGGGTAAATAAAAATGTCTGAAATGATCAGTCATCCTTCCATATATGCATCATGCCTTTTGCCTAAGATTATTCAACAGTGTTCCAGTTCTTAGTACATTTAAATAGAAGACATTATAGTCACACCATTCTCCATAAAACAGATGAAGAGTGTGAGAGCTTGGGAGTCAGCTCTGTTGAAGAACACCAGTACCCCTGTCTACCTAAGTTCACTGGAAGGTTGCTTTCAGGGACAATATTAAAAGAAATATTTGAAATATTATGACACATTTAGGCTAGAATTTGCAACATGTGTAGTCATTCCACCCACTCCTTCCTATTCATGTCCAATAAGAACCTCACCAGTAATATTTAATAATTCATTTCTTTTCAGAGAACCACACTAAGAAAATGCCAAATGAATTAGGAATGGTATTTCTTTCAGTATCAAATGAAGACACCTTTAAGGATTCCACATGCAATTGTTGCTGGTAATGAATCAGCAATTCATGCGGAGAATTAAAAAAAAAAGAACATGTTATAATCACTGCTCCAGTTCTGACTTGGAGAACTTATTAAAGAGGAAATTTATTTCTATTTGCGCTTTTGAGCCCATTTGATGCCTGGTGTCAACACGGTCAAGTCATTGCACTTGGCAAGGTTTTTGGAAGTGGTTTGCTATTGCCTTCTTCTTCCTAGAGAACGATTGGCCCAAAATCACCCAGCTGACTTACATGCCTAAGATAGGACTAAAACTCTGATTTTGTGACTTTCAGTCCAATATCTTGACCACTAGACCAAACTGTCTCTCACGTATAGCAAATGCCTGGACAAATCCCTACAGTTTCCATAGCAAGTTTTTCAGCAGTATATTACCCTTGCTTTCTTCTTCCTAGGGCTGAGAGTGAGTGACTGGCCCAAGGTGACCCAGATGGCTTTGGGCCTAAGGCAGGACTAGGATTTACTGGTGCCTTAACCACGACACAAAACTAATTATCCCAGAGGAATTTGACCTTACGGAGTTATAGTATTCTAAAATTGGAAGGAGGTGATTAGGCCATCAAGTCTATCTCACTGCCCAGCATACCAGCCTGGAGAACATCCCCCTCTGATAGGGGAGCCTATCACTTCTCTCAGTTGTTGGCTCTACCAATAAAGAACCCTTACTGTTGGGAAGACTTCCCTAACATATCACTATAATTTCCCTTTCTATAATTAGAATCCATTATTTCATGTCTTTAACTCATGTCCTTAAGCCTTTACCTTGATTACCTCAATTGACCAGACTGTTGCCAGACAGAGTCCTGCTGGTCACAACTCGCTTTCCATTCATCTCAATTCCTGGCTTTTCTTCTACAGGTTCAGCCAAAGTTCTTGACTGTTGGATCTTCCCATCTCTTTGGAGGTCAGCTGATGGGTCTTTTTACTTCTTTTGGATACCGTTCGGCAACTGCTGTTTGTTGGCAGATGCTGGGAAAGCCTTTAGCCCAGGAGAGGTCAAAAAAGTCACACACCAAGCATTTCTATAAAAATAATTTATTTACAGAAAGCAAAACAAAAGCAAAACATATTTTAAAGGACTTAGCTCCCTTTGGAGCAAGCCTTGCTCGGCTATATTGCCGGCAGAGAAAAAAGAGGAAGTAAGAACAAGTCCGGGCAGGTTTCCTCCCCCCAGGCTATTTTGCATGAAGCACGTGAGAGGAGACAATCTAATTGCAACCTTTTCACCCGGCCAAAATGACTAGGTACAACAGCAGCTTAATCTGTTAGTAGGAAAACGTCAACACTCCCCTTTTTACACTACAGATTAAGATGCATAACCAATCTTCTCTGACAACTTTATATGTCTTTCCATTCACATTACTTTACCATTATCTCCCCTTTGGTTTAACAGAAAGCTACCATTCTTCTTCCTGTGTTTTTCCAAACCTAAGTTATAATTCCAAGGCTTTTTAATATGAAATGGCTTTTCATGCAGGCTTCAAAATCAAGCCTTTGTTTTTCTGTTGATGTGAACAGCAGCAAATCATCAACATAAATGAACAGATACATACAGCCTTGTTTGTCCTTCTTCATATATACACAGGGATCTGCTTTTCCTTTTTTCAAAACCAAAATTCTGCAGTTTTTCATCTACTTTTTGGTTCCAGGATCTAGCAGCTTGTTTTAACCCATAGATTGACTTCTGCAGTTCACAGACTAGATTCTCCCCTTTTTCATAGCCAGGGGGTTGCTGCATGTATAATCTGTGATCTAAATCACCATAGAGAAATGCAGTCAGAATGTCATAGTGGTTAACTGACATTCCTTTTAGTGCAGCAACTTTTAACAGTAATCTAATTGATTCACCTTTAATAACTGGTGCAAAAGTCTTGTCAAAGTCTAAATATTTCCTTTGAGTGAACCCTTTTGCAACCAACCTTGCTTTATATTTTTGGATTTTGCCATCAGCATCCCTTTTCAGTTTGAAAACCCACCTACAACCCAGACAGCGTTCATTGGGAGGTAGATTTACCAGTTTCCATGTTTTATTTTCTTTCAAGGATTCTAATTCCTGTTGCATGGCAGAATGCCAATTTTGTGCAATCTCAGGTGGTAAAGCATTCACTTGTTCTAAAGACTCAGGTTCTGTGAATATGTGAAAAGCCTTTACTGTTTCAGCCTGAAAACGTGATGGAGGAACGCCTTTATTACTCCTCTGAGATCTGCGAGGTAATACAGGGCTTGAATTTTGACTCCTATCACTTTCCTGAGAAGCATCTGTCTCATCAGGCAGATCTTCAGTTTGCTTTTCTAGTTTAATGTCCTCATCAGGCAAAAGATCACCATCAGCAAGTCCTTGCTGTTCTCTTGTGGTGGTCAGATCAACTGGAGAGCTAGAATTTAATCTCCCCCAGTTTTGTTCAGCAAAAGAAGCACTTTTGCTAATTATTAATTTCTCTCCCATTATGAACCTGTAGCTCCTTTGGCTTTGTTCATAGCCACCAAAGATGGATTTCTTTGTTGTGGGGCCTCCTTTCCTTCTCTGCTGTTTTGGAATGTGAACCCAAGCAGTGCTACCAAACACTCTAAGATGGTTTACCTTTCGTTTCACACCATAAAACAAATGGAATGGAGTGTCCTGAATCACAGAGTTATACAACCTGTTCTGTACATAAGTAGCAGTAGATATGGCCTCTCCCCAGAACTTAAAACATAACCGTGAATCTTTTAACATGCATTCCATCGCATTTTGCAAGGTTCTGCCCTTTCTTTCAGCAACACCATTTTGTTGAGGGGGGGAAGGGTTAGAAATAATTTGTTCTATCCCCTTTTCCACTAGGAACCTTCTGAATTTGTGAGAAAGGTATTCTCCTCCTCTATCACATTGGAGTGCAGATACAGGCCTAGGGAATTTTCCATTTGCCCATGTCACAAAACTTTTAAATTTCTCAAATGCCTCATCTTTATGTTTTAAGATGTAGATAAATGTGTATCTTGAGAAATCATCAATGATGGTCATTGCATACCTTGCTTGTCCAAGACTTGGAGCAAAAGGACCAATAATGTCAGAGTGTACAATTTCCAAAGGTCTAGTTGTAACTCTGTCACTGTGCTTACTCACAGGAGCTTTTAGTGTTTTGCATTCTTTGCAAACTACACAGTCTACATATTTATCACAGGGTTTTATCTTTAGGTCAGCACACAGCTGTGGCATTTGTGCTATATACTTGAAATTAGCATGACCAAATCTCCTGTGCATCAGGTGTACACATCGGTCATGATATGGAGTGTTGCCAACTGCAGCCTTGCAGCTTGACTTCCTTGCATTTTGCACAATGTACAAGGAGTCTTTTAACATACCAGTAGCACACAATTTCCCATTTTTACGTATCTCTCAACCATTTTTCTTAAATGTTATGATATACCCTGTTGCAGCCAATTGTGCCACAGATAAAAGGTTTGATTGCAAATTTGGCACATACAACACACCTTTTACAGTTTCTCCTAAGCAGGATAAATACAAGTCACCTTGTCCCATAATTTTGGTGACAGACCCATCAGCCAAAGATACACTTTGTCTTTCAGTTTTAGACAGTGACACAAAAGTGCTTTTACAATTACATAAATGACAATTGGCCCCAGAATCTAACACCCATACATCAGTATTACCCTTCTCAGCAACCTGTACAATCTGGGTTGTCTGAAGAGCCTTCTTCTGTGTTGCCCTTGTGTTCTTCTTCTCTGTCTTTCTACTCTTAGGTCTCATGGCACAGTCTCTTTGCAAATGTCCAGCTGAACCACAAGTGAAGCATCACTGGCTTGCTAGCGCTGTGGGCTCAGGTTCCTTTCCCTTCCTTTCCCTCATTTTCTGGTACTGCAGCTTTCCAGAAGAGATGGGGGGGAATCTTTCCTCTCTCTTCTCCCATTCAGCGAGTAAGCGCTGTATAACATACGATGGGGTGAGGTCTGCTTCAGGCATAGCCTCCAGGGTACAAATCAGCGTGTCCCACGTTTCATTCAGTGAGGACAGGAGGATATAGGATTTTGTGAGAGGTGTAAATTCCATTCCTCTCTCCTGCAACTCAACAAACAGCTGCTGAATATAATGCAGGTGCTCAGGAAGGCTATCTCCTTCTGCAAGGTAGGCTCTGTACAGCTTTTTCATCAGAGTAACTTTACTCCCTGCTGTTGCCTTTACATACAAGTCTCTCAAAGCATCCCAAAGTTGCTTTGCAGACTGCATGCCTTGCACGTGGACTAGCTGATTGTCCTCAACTCCCAAGATAATGGTGGCTCTAGCCCGCTCATTCTGTCTCAGCCATTCAGCACTGGGATTTGGGGGGTTTTGCTCACCAATTGGCAGCCAAAGATTCTCTCTGCGAAGATACATCTCCATCTTCAGGGCCCAATTCAAATAGTTGGGCTCTGATAGGCGCTCCAGAGGCATCGCTGAGGGCTGGGAGGTAGCCATGGCTTCTTCCTTCTTTTGCAAGTCACCTCAGCTAGCTTCTTTGTCCTGTAGACCGGCAGTTGCTGGAAAATCTCCAGGTGGCTCCAAAGAAAATCTTCACAGGTCTTTGCTACCTGCCTTTAAATTGTGCATGAGGTGTGGAGCTGATCTCTCTTTTCTCTCTGGGTTTTACTGGGCTTACTGGGCCCATAACCTGTTGGCAGATGCTGGGAAAGCCTTTAGCCCAGGAGAGGTCAAAAAAGTCACACACCAAGCATTTCTATAAAAATAATTTATTTACAGAAAGCAAAACAAAAGCAAAACATATTTTAAAGGACTTAGCTCCCTTTGGAGCAAGCCTTGCTCGGCTACATTGCTGGCAGAGAAAAAAGAGGAAGTAAGAACAAGTCCGGGCAGGTTTCCTCCCCCCAGGCTATTTTGCATGAAGCACGTGAGAGGAGACAGTCTAATTGCAACCTTTTCACCCGGCCAAAATGACTAGGTACAACAGCAGCTTAATCTGTTAGTAGGAAAACCTCAACACTGTTGTCCAATGGCCATCTGACATGCATGTGATGTGTCCTGCCCTGCGTAGCTTCCATTTTCTATATTTGACAATGTCATCATTTATTCCACTTCGTGTTCTAATCTGGCTGCTTGGGATGTGGTCTCAGAGAGGGATCTTTCCATAGCCCTTACTATATAACCCTTACTACTTACTTACATGGCCTTAAGCCTTTACTTTCTTCAAACCAGGTATTCAAAAAGGGTTGTCATATCCCTCCTCAATCTTCTTTTCTTGGGTCCATATGTACTCAGGTCCTTCACACCCTCATCAGTCAACTTTGCTTCTAGTCCCTTGATCATCCATGTCACTCTTTTCTGAATTTGTCCTAATATTTGATTAAAAAGGAATGTCAATAAGGAACAATAGTACAGGAAGTGACTGGCAGGAAAATTGGTCATAGCTGCCTTTTCGCTGAAGACTGGTGGCCTAGATGAGCAGAGGTAGAAAGCAGCCATTGTGGCATGTTCTTCTCATGTGGTCGTACCACACGAAATTAGGGCCAAATGTTTCATGGCTCAATCACATTTTACCGCTTTCCCATAACTCATTGCTGAGGTACCTAATCTATCCCAGAAATACTCCAAAGGCTTGTCATGCAATTGTAAATGCTAATGTGACAGAAAGGGAGAGGCAAGTTATTAAATTTTGGATAAGCAATCCTGTTATGTGTATTATACTCATCAACTGATTAAAAAATAAAAATCGCCTTAAAATTTGCCCTGGCCCATTTATTTTTTGAAACATGGCTAAGAAGGAAGAAAACAAAGTGGTAAGGTAAGGAAAGACAATTGTTGATGGAGATGTGGGTATGTATAGACAAAATGGAAGCAGTGAAAGCCTACTCAGGAATCCATTTGATTGAATGGAGCACTTAAGCACTGGTCTTCCTACCCGACATACAGTGCATATTGTACCCAGGATTTATAAGCTCAGGCAAGGAAAATAGCAGACAGTGAAGCAGATAAAGTGTGTGTGTGTGTGTCTCACACATGTGCACATACAGAGTTTTCCATGATGAGAGGAAAGTTGAGGAGCTGGCAGGAGCAGTAAGTTATAGGAGAGAACTATTATTAGAGAGAGAAAGATGAAGATAACTGGCCAAATATTTGGAATTAGGCAGTTAGCTGCTGAAGAATTATAATTCCAGAGTGATGGGAAGATCACTAAAGTTGGAAGAGGACCATACTTAGAGGGATCTTTTCATCTGTCTAGGGAGAAGGGGATCCCCCACCCCCCAAAAAGATAAATGTTGTGCTAGTCATGAATGATTGTCAGCTGAGCATAATTACAAATCTTTATTGACTCTAAGTTACAGGGGAGGGACTTTAGCCATAGCTACAGAGAAGATCTACCTTTTAAAGCCATTTAGCGTTAATTCAGTGACTGAGACAGCATACAAGTTGATGAATGAATGAATGAATGAATGAATGAATGAATGAATGAATGAATGAATGAATGGATTCTGGAACAATCACACTGATAGGGTAATTGAAGTATTACTTTTACAGACAAGGACATAACAAAGCTTATAGTGATAAATCAAGTTGCCAGATGGTAACCTCTCTTCTGGAGACTTTTCAGGCAGGGAAAGTGAGAGGGGGAAAATGTGTTTATCTCCTTCAGCTCCATGATACTTGCATTATTAGCCTTGCATGGCTGAAAGGGAAAAAAAAAGACTTTCCTATCTCTGAGTTATGTCAAAAAATAAAGTCCCACCCCCACCCCCTAAAAAGGAGTCATTTATATGCTAGAATTTGTCTGGTTGGATCCTAAGAACTCAGCCCCCTTATGACACTGAAAATCTCAAAAGTTCCAGGCAAAGTTAACCTGAGAGAGAAGACATGAAGGAGAGACAGCTATGGGGTTTCCTCCAAGCCTCTGTTGTGCAACCTTCATGAAGGAAGAAGCTGGAAGAAGCAACTTAAGCAACTCTGTGGAAGGACAGAGGGGTAAGAAAGACAGAAGAGATAGTAGTAAAAGTAATAAAAGTCTAGGAGTTAAACTGTTAAGCAATAAAAAGTCAATACAATGTTAACAGAGATAAATAATCAGGGAGGAATGAAAACAGGGGGGTGAAGGGAAGAATGTAGTGATCAGGTAGAAAAAGATATTAAGCATAGAAACACTTTCAAGGTCAAAAACTAAAGCCTAACTATAAGAAATTAAGTTAAAATAACACTGAAAGAAATAGATCCTTAGAAAATAGAGAGATAAGGTTTAAAATTGACACTAATAAGAAATCACACTCATAATACCTGAAAGTCCAGTATATTTTGTGTATAATTGTAGAATAAAGCACTTTTTGTAACAAAAGTCTGATCTGGTTGCCACCATTCCTTATAAAAGAACTGATGACAGCTGTGTTGAGAAGTCTTTACATAATTGTTTTGTAAATATGTGTCTAAGAGTTGAGGGAGCAAAGAGTCAGACATTTCCTGCTCCTATGTCTTAATCTGAAGAGACCAAGGACATTCACAATACTGCCATTTTTGGTACATCTTGACACCCTTTAAAATAGCTATATCCTATTTCAACACATTAAAGGTAAGCCCTTAGAAACCATTTCAAGAGTTCACTCTAGAGTGGGTATCAACCATCATCCACCTTGTTTGTAGTGTGGTATTACCTCAACTGCTCTCCAGACATGCAACTGAGCTTTGCTTCCATTCCAATGTCTGTGGATTATGGGATCTTTAACTCTGGGAAATTTGATTTAGAGAAAGCACTCACTCAAAACAGTGCATCCGTACAAAAATACTGGTGACCCAGTCAATAATATCCAAGTTTTGAGATGAATTTTTCAAGTTAGCTACAAGAAATGCTAATGGAGAGTCAGAATAGTCTACAAATGTAAGCATATTTGCTTCTATTCTATAGAAGCAACTGCTAAGTTATAAAAGAAAAGGGGAAAATAACTTGGCTGAAAGGAGAAACATGGTTAAAAATTTCTCATTAACCATGAACAAAGAAAGCAAGGTCATGAACGTCTCCCAGGATGTCTGTGGAATATTATATATATATATATATACACATACATACATACATACATACACACACACACACACACACACACACACACATACACACACACACACACACATATATATATATATATATATATATATAATCAAGATGGTGGTCATGTCATGTGATTGAAGCTCCACTCATTTTTATGTGTGTCACACATAAAAAAGCAGATAGCGCTTCAATTGCAACTGTCATGGCTACCATCTTTACCACACCCTGCAGACACCCCTGGCCAGACCTGGGCATGAAAGAGATTGGTTAGGCATCAGGTACTCAGACCACAAATACAGAAACCTGGATAGGCAAGTTGGAATTCTATGGTCCTCAGAGTTGGAGGAAAAGGCTAAAAAAATGAGTTAGCAAAAACTGTTGTCAGTGAAAAGATTGAAGGTCTGGGATGGTTCATCTCTTGGGCTGAGAACAGAGATCAGAATTGCAATAAAGCGTTGAAGAGGAGATTTAGAAAATAAGAGATTTCGGGAAGATTTCATGTATTTCCTGCCTACATGAGTTTCCATAACTTCATGCAATATGGGCCTGATCCACCAGGGCACTTCACTTCCAGCCTCTGGGTTCCCATTTTTCAAGGTGTAAGACAAAAGGTTGAAGAGAAAGAAATAAAGGTGGAAGCCCTAGCAGAATCTGCAGGATGGAGTCCAAATTGGCAAGATGGCAAGCATGGTACCATGATTCAAGCCTTTTTATATCAGCATCAATGTCACACACATATACAAAAGGGTTGGAGCTCGGATCACAATGCCCACTACCTTACCAATTTTGACACTCCCCTGCAGATACCCAAAGGAAGCCTTCAAGAAGGGGATAGATGCTCCCTGGAAAAACTGAAAAGGGTTAGAAATACTTCATCTAAGCCCTCATTAAACATCTAGGATGCCACCTGACAGAATAGTGTTGAATGAGGGCAGCTAATTGGAGGTGACAGAGAATGAATTGACCAAGAAGAAACACATTCCTGTATCTTCCATCTGTGGTCTCCAACATCTCAGCATTTGAGAAATATCTAGTAAAACAGCTCAGGGCAGCACCAGGGTACTTGGAGGGAGATAAAACTATTGGCCTGCTTTCAAATGTTCTTCAGCACTGTAGATGTTATGGTTAGTTTCAGGTCTTTCAGACAGAATGCATGGTTGCTTTGAGGTCTACAAGAATCAGTTGACCTGAAATGCCACCTAACCTTAGATAATTGCCGTCTCTGATCTAACTACTCAGTTTTGAGCTATCATTAGCTGTTGGGCGAATAGTCCTGCCTGGATCAGCTGGTTAATTGAGACTTCCACTGAGACAGAAAAAACTTCAAGAAGACTGCTGAGCAATTGAGGGTCTCAAGGCACCAAGATAGCTTGGAAATGAGTTGCAGCTGACATTGCTGGCCTTGCTGGAATGAAATGGATGCTCCTGCTGAGAATCTAATGGAGAGAAGTAGATTTAAATTAAAAAAAATGGGAGGGAGGTTAAGGAAAGGGGTGAGAAGAACTTTGGTGAGGCAAAAAACAATCCTTGTTTCTGCTCCTCATAAGCGTGTGCTTTCATGCACAGTCTGTGGCCTCCAAAGCTTTGAGTGTATGTTCCAGATTCTTTCCAAGAGTTTCTACCAAGCTCTGTCTTCATCATGTCAAAGGGAGAAGTTATTCAGTTTAATTAGAATTGAAATGGAATAAGATTCTGTCACAGCTCACCTATCAGTCCTTATCCCCCCACCCAAAAAAGAGGAAAATTTATACATTCCCTGTATGAAGACATAAGTAACTATTCAAAACAATATCTTTGAACTCATCTCTTAAGCTCAGCAACTCATGAAGGCTTTTCCTTGTAGGGTATCTAGGGATATAGTCCTATTCCTTTCTCTGGACTGAGGAACAAAACAAGACAGCAGAGCATCCATTAACATTTCTGCTGCTGTGTTTCAAACCCAACCAAACTGTTTCAGTATACCATGTCTAGAAATATCCTACCTTTAATTCAGAGTTAATACACTTTTTAAGGAAGGGAATTGTGTCACAGAACTCTACATGGCATGCCAAAAACATGCAAAATGGCCAAATGCTGGGGCAGTAATGTCCAATCCAGATGGTAGGTTCCTGGGCCATCCTAGGGATACGTTGAATAATTCTGCCCATTGGGAATTTTTTTATGTTTGTTTATTTATTTATTATTTAAATTTATATCACCACCCATCTCCCCCCATGGGGGACTCTGGGCGGTTTACAATAAAAGATAATAAAAAACATATAAACCTAAATTACAATCTAAAAATATAAATAAGATAAATAGATATAAAACCCAAGAGGAGATGGATCACTCCATATTTTCTTGAACATTGATTTTGGGCTTACATCTGAGGACAATTAATTGTATCAATCTGGAAACAAAGGAAGTTGGTTTCATCTTAGCTAGTATCATCACACTGATCTGGACCAAGCACACTGATCTCTGACCAGGCTATGATAATTTTTGATTGCAGCTTAATGTGTTTGATAAACTCATTCATTCCCATTATGCTTTATGGAATAGTTTATGGATTAGCATCTATAGGCCCAGGATAGGATCTATGGACATCAGTGTGCCTTCTGACTTTTTTTTCCCCCATTTATTTAGCTGCCCTTCTGAAATTCATGACTTCAGGTGGCTAACAACAGTTTAAAACACCACGAAGCACATAACAACGGAAACAATATCTACATAATCAACTTTGATACACACCAGGCTACTTGTGTGAACCAATTATTTCATTATTCAATTATTTTATTGGAAAAAGTATGTTGGAAGCTTGCCACTTTATTACTGGAAGGACTCAGAAGAAGAGGAGGGAGGGAGGGAGGGAGGGAAAAATTGCTGATAGAATACAGAGTATGTTAAAATGCTAGAAGGAGTGGCAGAAAGCACCTTCACCATTTTGTTGTTGTTTATTCATTTAGTCGCCTCCGACGCTTTGTGACTTCATGGACCAGCCCATGCCAGAGCTTCCTGTCAGTCGTCACCACCCCCAGCATCCCCAGGGATGAGTTCGTCACCTCTAGAATCTCAGCCATCCACCTTGCCCTTGGTCGGCCCCTCTTCCTTTTGCCCTCCACTCTCCCCAGCATCAGCATCTTCTCCAGGTTGTCCTGTCTTCTCATTATGTGGCCAAAGTACTTCAGTTTTGCCTTGAATATCATTCCCTCAAGTGAGCAGTCTGGCTTTATTTCCTGGGGGATGGACTGGTTTGATCTTCTTGCAGTCCAAGGCACTCTCAGAATTTTCCTCCAACACCACAGTTCAAAAGCATTGATCTTCCTTCTCTCAGCCTTCCTTATGGTCCAGCTCTTGCAGCCATATGTTACTACAGGGAACACCATTGCTTTAACTATGCGGGCCTTTGTTGTCAGTGTGATGTCTCTGCTCTTAACTATTTTATCGAGATTTGTCATTGCTCTTCTCCCAAGGATTAAGCGTCTTCTGATTTCCTGACTTCAGTCAGCATCTGCAGTAATCTTCGCACCTAGAAATACAAAGTCTTTCACTGCTTCTACATTTTCTCCCTCTATTTGCCAGTTATCAATCAAGCTGGTTGCCATAATATTGGTTCTTTTGAGGTTTAGCTGCAAGCCAGCTTTTGCACTTTCTTCTTTCACCTTCATCATAAGGCTCCTCAGTTCCTCTTCACTTTCAGCCATCAAAGTGGTATCATCTGCATATCTGAGATTGTTAATGTTTCTTCCAGCGATTTTAACTCCAGCCTCGGATCCCTCAAGCCCAGCATGTCGCATGATGTGTTCTGCGTACAAGTTGAATAGGTAGGGTGAGAGTACACAGCCTTGCTGTACTCCTTTCCCAATCTTAAACCAGTCTGTTGTTCCGTGGTCTGTTCTTACTGTTGCTACTTGGTCGTTATACAGATTCTTCAGGAGGCAGACAAGATGACTTGGTATCCCCATACCACTAAGAACTTGCCACAATTTGTTATGGTCCACACAGTCAAAGGTTTTAGAATAGTCAATAAAACAGAAATAGATGTTTTTTATGAAACTCCCTGTTTTTTTCCATTATCCATCGGATATTGGCAATTTGGTCCCTAGTTCCTCTGCCTTTTCTAAACCCAGCTTGTAAATCTGGCAATTCTCGCTCCATGAATTGCTGGTCTACCTTGCAGGATCTTGAGCATTACCTTACTGGCATGTGAAATGAGTGCCACTGTTCGATAGTTTGAACATTCTTTAGTGTTTCCCTTTTTTGGTATGGGGATATAAGTTGATTTTTTCTAGTCTGATGGCCATTCTTGTGTTTTCCAAATTTGCTGGCATATAGACTTTGACAGCATCATCTTGCAAGATTTTGAACAGTTCAGCTGGGATGCCGTCATCTCCTGCTGCCTTCTTATTAGCACTGCTTCTTAAGGCACATTCAACCTCACTCTTCAGGATGTCTGGCTTTGGCTCACTGACCACACCATCAAAGCTATCCCCGATATTGTTATCCTTCCTATACAGGTCTTCTGTATATTCTTGCCACCTTTTCTTGATCTCTTCTTCTTCTGTTAGGTCCTTGCCATCTTTGTTTTTGATCATACTCATTTTGGCCTGGAATTTACCTCCGATGGTTCTAATTTTCTGGAAGAGGTCTCTTGTCCTTCCTATTCTATTGTCTTCTTCCACTTCCGCGCATTGCTTGTTTAAAAATAATTCCTCATCTCTTCTGGCTAACCTCTGGAATTTTGGATTTAATTGGG
The DNA here is from genome assembly GCF_035149785.1 of Candoia aspera. Lineage (NCBI taxonomy): Eukaryota > Metazoa > Chordata > Lepidosauria > Squamata > Candoiidae > Candoia > Candoia aspera. Next base: position 260,328,429 of record NC_086154.1, read on the forward strand.
CATATCTCCCCCTATCACTGTTGCCTTTCGCTTTCCTTCTTTCTTGGGCTACTTCTAGTGTCTCAGCAGACAGCCATTTTGCCTTCTTGGTTTTCTCTTTCTTTGGGATGTATTTTGTTGCCGCCTCCTGAACAATATTGCAAACTTCTGTCCAGAGTTCTTCTGGGACCCTATCTACTAAGTCCTGTCCAATAAATCTATTCTTCACCTCCACTGCATATTCCTTAGGAATATTAGTGAGCTCCTATCTAGCTGATCTGTGGGTCTTCCCTAATCTCTTTAGTCTGATCCTAAATTGTGCAGTACGAAGTTTGTGATCCGAACTACAGTCAGCTCCAGGCCTTGTTTTTACCGACTGTATAGATGTCCGCCACCTTTGGCTGCAAAGGATGTAGTCAATCTGATTTTGGTGTTGTCCATCTGGGGAAGTCCATGACAATTGTGGTTTATCCAGTAAAGCATTAATAATGAGAACATTACTCTGGATAATATGTGAACTTAACCACTGAAAGCTTATAGATAGGACATTTCTCTGCCTTATCTGAAAATACCATAGATGGTATGTAAGACTGTTTCTATGCAAGATCCACATTCTCCCTCTAAACTGTGTCTCATTTCCATTTTTCTGTTTTTAATAACCCACTTCCAACTCAAAGAAAACCAGATGCACACAAATTCTTTTCAAGCATATTAAAAAGAGAATCTGGCCCATTTCTCAGACCTTTAGTTTTATATTCCTATCTCTCTCCTTTAGCCATTGTTTCCTTTGGTTTATGATCACCACTGGAAAAGAAGACAATGGTGCTGAGAACTTCTGTCAAGTGGATTTTGTCAGCTTTGTCAAATGTAAAGTTAACATGGTTTATTCACTTCCATCAGGGGAAAGAGGGGAGAGGGGGAGTTACTGTATGGACTGATAAAACAACAACTATGTAAGAAGTGTTGAAATTCACTTTTGTGCTCTCAAGCAGGAATAAAGAGACAGGTCATATACATTGGATATGTATTTGGCTACAGTTGTATTCAGCTTAATCCTAGGGGTCCTAACCTTGATCCTGAAGCTAACCTTGCCATTGGCACAGGAAAATATTATTGTTCCACTTGACCAGCTACTTCCTGGGTGAGGAAGTATTTCAAAATCATTAACCACCCTTCCTACCGAGTCCCAGAGTTTGGGCTGTGTCCAGAAACTGTACAACCATGTCAGAAAGGTTAATGCTCAGAATGAACTGAGGCTTGTGAGAGATCCCAAAAAACAACACAAAAAGTATGCTAGAAATAAAAATAAATCAAAGAGGAGAAAGTGGGGAGAAGGAAGAACTTCTTAACTCCTATTTTGCTTCTCTCTTCTCTTAGAAGAGAAACAGAACCCTAGATGATCATCATTATGCCGCTGGAGGATTGCGGGGGCTGCAATTTAGGACAGACAAGGAGCGGGTAAGAGAGAATGTAACTATTATAAGCAAATTCAAATACCATTGTCCAGGTGGGTTATGTTACTGGGTACTGAAGAAACTAGTGGAACTGATTGTAGAACCCTTCTTGGTATATCTGGTGAGATCCCAGAAGACTGAAGGAGAACAAATGTTAACCCCATTTTCAAAAAATGGAAGAAGGGGACCTAGGAAATTACAGACCTGTCAGCTTGACATGTGTGCCGGGCATGGTCTTTGAACAGATTATTAAATGGCATATTTGTGAACACTTGGGTAGTCATGCTGCAATTAACAGGAGCTGGTATTTGTCACAAATTGTGCCAGACTAACATCATCTCCTTCTTTGATAAGAGCTACTAGCTTCAGGGGAATGCTGAAAGATTACAGCAAAGCTATTGATAGAATAAGTCATGCCATCCTCCTGAATAAAATAGTAAGCCATGAGCTAGGTGATGTTACTGTTAAATGGACTCACAACTGGCTGAAAGACTACATCCAAATAGTTTTTCGTTAGTGGTCTATGGAGTGCCACAGGACTGTGTCCTGGACTCTGTGTGCTTATTGTAGAAAATCATTGTTTATTGTTTCCCTAGTCTGACCCAATTGGAGTAAAGTATGGGGCACTACAGTTCAAAAAAGACAGAAGCAAATTGGAGCAAGTTTGGAGGATGACTACCATGATAGCGAAGGGTTGGAATTAAATATATGTACCCATCCATGCACACAGACACAAACACAGAAACAACTTAGTGGTTTAATGAGAGCCCTGATAGATAAAAAGAGGATAGAAGGATAAAGGAGGCAGGAGCTATGGAATTCATGTTCAGCAGACATGTATGTTTTGGTGTAAATCCAATGCATTTTAAAGCCCATCCTACAATGAGAATTTTATCTCTAGCAGAATTGTGATAGAGATCATCATCATCATCATCATCATCATCATCATCATCCAAATAAATTCATATTGATCTACTTGAGAATGGAAGTAGAGGGGGTTGTGCTTGCCTTTGTTTCTTTTCCGGGGTGAGTGCGTGTGTGTCCCACAGATTTATAGGAGTATGAGGCATTTTTGAATGTTCACATGATTGCTAGAGGGAGGCCACAGAGGAGAAGCAAGTGAGGATGAATTAGGAGTGTGTGAAGAGGGATGGGGACAAGGCATGTAAAAAGCAGGTGGTGCTTCAGTTGCATGGTTCAGGTGGCCATCTTGACTTTTTTTTTTTAAAGAAAACTTTTGTTGCATCCCTGACTGCAAGGAGATAATTTTGCTGGAAAGGAGGAGAAGGGGAAGGGGAAGGAGGAGGAGAAGGGGAAGGAGAAGGAGAAGGAGAAGGAGAAGGAGAAGGAGAAGGAGAAGGAGAAGGAGAAGGAGAAGAATGGAAGGGAGGGGAGAAGGAGAGGGAGAGGGAGAGAGAGAAGGAGAAGGAGTGGAAGGGAGAGGAGAAGGAGAAGGATGGAAGGGAGAGGAGGAGGAGGAGAAGGAGGTGGAGAAGGAGAAGGAGAAGGAGAAGGAGAAGGAGAAGGAGAAGGAGAAGGAGAAGGAGAAGGAGAAGAATGGAAGGGAGGGGAGAAGGAGAGGGAGAGGGAGAGAGAGAAGGAGAAGGAGTGGAAGGGAGAGGAGGAGGAGGAGGAGGAGGAGGAGGAGGAGGAGGAGGAGGAGACTTAATAACTGGTGCCTTTAACATACTTTGAAATTGATCCACTGGTAGAAAAATCCCAGTGGAATCTGTGGCCAAATTCTTCTATACCCCTAACTTGCCAGTGAAAGGAAAGAAGACTGAGTTTTCAAGTACATACCTAGTGCTACAGTGCACTGATATTTTAGTGAATTTTAAAAAAACTTAATGAGGACACAATTTTGCCCATTCTGCTTCCTATGTTTTGTCTCTATTATTTCTTGTCTCTTGCTCTTCTTTTGACTTCTGCTGTCATATGCTATGTGGAAAAAAAAAAGACAAACACATTTCTCAAATCTGCATTGACTGTGGCTCTAAGAAAAAAGTAAAAAAAACAACAACCCTTGTTTGTGAATGATTAGGTGAATAATAATTTTATTACTGTCTGTGAGATCATTTTCTCTCTTCTCCCTGAAGGTGAAATGTAAATGAAAGAGAACCAGCAAATCAATTAAGAAAAAGCCACAGCAACAGAACGTGAGAAATGGAAGATTGAAGTTAATGACAAGAGCTTTACATTATTTATTTATTTATTTATGTTGTATATTTATTTATTTTATTTTTAAATAATTTCCCCAGCACAGCATCCTTCTTTCCTTTTATTTTCATCATTTCATTTCGTTTAATCTCTCTCTCTGTCTCTTCTTTCTCTCCTCCTCTCGTCTCCCCACCCCCCAACACAACCAAATAAATATTTTTCTTGAGGCTTAAGACAACTTTTGGAGTCAACTCTTTCTCTGCACTGCACTCCAGTACCTTTTCCAGCCTGAAGCTAGCTCCCTATGACCTGCTTAGGCTGTGGGAAAGTGACAATCGAGCCTTCACAATCAACTGTAGGCAGATATAAGTTTGGATCTGATGGTGTTTTACCTTCACTTCACCCCCAGATTAACAGATTTTATTCTGAGGAGGAGGAGGGGGTGAGGAGGAGAAGGATGGAAGGGAGAGGAGAAAGAGGAGAAGGAGAAGGAGAAGGAGAAGGAGAAGGAGAAGGAGAAGGAGAAGGAGAAGGAGAAGGAGAAGAGAAGGAGTAGAATGGAGAGGAGAATGAGAAGGATGGAAGGGAGAGGAGAAGAAGGAGAAGGAGAAGGAGGAGGAGAAGGAGAAGGAGAAGGAGGAGAAGGAGAAGGAGAAGGAGGAGAAGGAGAAGGAGAAGGAGTAGAATGGAGAGGAGAATGAAAAGGATGGAAGGGAGAGGAGAAGAAGGAGAGGAGAAGGAGAAGGAGAAGGAGAAGGATGGAAGGGAGGGGAGAAGGAGAGGGAGAGAGTGAAGGAGAAGGAGAAGGAGGAGAAGGATGGAAGGGAGAGGAGAAAGAGAAGGATGGAAGGGAGAGGAGAAGGAAAGGAGAAGGAGAAGGAGAGGGAGAAGGAATTGAAAGAGAAGGAGAAGGAGAAGGATGGAAGGGAGAGGAGAAAGAGAAGGATTGAAGGGAGAGGAGAAGGAAAGGAGAAGGAAAGGAGAAGGAGAAGGAGAAGGAGTGGAAGGGAGAGGAGAAGGAGAAGGAGAAGGATGGAAGGGAGAGGAGAAGGAGAAGGAGAAGGAGAAGGAGAAGGAGAAGGAGAAGGAGAAGGAGAAGGAGAAGGAGAAGGAGAAGGATGGGAGAGGAGAAGGAGAAGGAAAAGGAGAAGTATGGGAGGGAAAGGAGGAGAAGGAGGAGGAGGATTAGTATACAGGTGTTCATTGCCTGCTAAAATATCAGCACATACAAATGAGGAAAAGCACCGACAGCAGAATCAAGTTTAAGATTAATCACGTTCCCACTAATACATTCATCCTGGAGTGCATTTTTTTGTATGGACCCACAATATCCGATCATCACAATCTTTGCCAAAGGAAAGAAATATTCATCAGTTCTGCCACAAAGGGAGGATAAAAGTGTTCTTCTGATTTTCTCAAAGAAATCTCTCAGAATGGAAAGGCATCTTTGGAAATTCAAATCTCTTTTTCCACCTCTACTTCTGCATTTTTACAACACCTCATTTGTTCTGTAAAAAATGCAGGGTGTCAAAACATCCTCCAACCTTGCCTAGAGGGGCAGGTTTGTGGTTGACGGAGGGTGCCTTTAACAGACTCTGGCTCTGCTTAGCACCTTTTCATTAAGGGACTTCTTAAGAAACTCAGTTTTATCCCCAGCTAAAAAGCTTAAGATGACTACCACTGTAGTCTGCCATGAAAATATTGCGAAAGTGGCATCCCTCCAAAGGCTCAGGCATGACTCTGTGCTTGCACAGGAGACCTTCCACCTTTCAAAAAGCTTAATATAAATCCCAGGAATAGGGTGTTGATTGGGGATGGTGATGGTGGGAAGGGGTTTGACTGGAAGGGAAGGGTAATAGATGGGTTGACCAACAGATTCCCTTTTCTCAGCTCTGTCAAACCTATTTTAGAATAGAATTGTTAAAATTTAATTAAATTATTCTGCTTTGTTTCTTGCATTTTCAGATATTTTGGTATCTTGCTTATTCATCCTGGGAAATGGGCTCTTGCAACTCATGCTATATATTTTTTTCCACTTGCTGACTCTATGGATTAGTAGCCCAGTTTCCTACTTTCAAAAAATGCTATGTTGAATAATAATAATAATAATAATAATAATAATAATAATAATAATAATTGTTTGCATTCCTCCCCAAGTAGGAATCTCCAAAGATAGCTGAGCAGATCCTACTCATTTGTGGTGTAGTATGGATACAGGTTTCCCTTCATGTGTACTAGAAGAATAAACTGGACTTGCCCAAACCAAAAACTACTGAATCCACATTCTAGGTTTCCTGATTCAGACATAGTTTAAATGAGATCTGTAGGAATCATTTGGAAGACACTTCATTAGGTCATTCAAAGCCCTGATTGGCCAGTTTGAATTGCCCTTCTTGGGAGCTCCCCCCACTGCCTTAGAAATCCTCCAGATGGGTATATCTGCTTGTCCTTCCAGAGGCTGGGGTAAGCAAAGGCCAAACCTTACAATGTAGCGCCAGGAAAAAGATCTTGTAAGTATAATCAGAGATTGAGGTTTCCAATGTTTTTAGATAGCTAAATCTAGAAAGGTCTAGATTCTGTCTTCAGACTCCAGATTAATAATCATAAAACACATGTATATCTACCACAGAATAACAAACATTTTCTGTCTATCAGAAAATATCTGCAAAAGGGATAAAAAGAAGGTCAAAATGGCAGGGCAACACTGGCAGGGCAAGCCACTGGATATAAACAAGGAGAAAACCCCACACTCACTTGCACTGTTGTTGTTTCCTAGTCAGGCAACAAAATGTCTGCAAGCCAACCACCAAGCTCAGAGAGCACCAAGGACTCCACAATTCAACCCTGAGCTACAGATATTCTCTTCTATTGGAAGAGTATTCTCAATCGGAGAAGTTTAAACAGCAGTTGGATAGCCTTTTGTTAAGAATGCTGTAGTTGTTTATTTCTGCTCTGGACAGGGTGTTGGACTAGATGTTCCCAAGGTCCCTTCCAAGCCTTTCATTCTATGATTTTATCAAGGGGTCAAGTGAGCAAGCTAAACATTATTATACATCTTCAAATGGTAGCAGTCCAATGTTCCAGAGGGGTTGCTGTTCCACGGCAACACTCTAACTCTGCAATTTGTTTCCCCTTATTCTCAGATTATTTGCTAGGAATGGTAACCCATAGGATGGGAGTCAAATGCTCAAGTGCCAATGACACTGAGAACCCCCGGCAGATTTCAGAACTCTAGCAGATGTCAAATGCACCAAACCGGAGGGCATCCAAGTTTGAAACAAAACAAATTTACTTAGCAAAAGTGACATAAAGTAAACATGATTTTAACAAACCTTGCAGTGATTTGATGCAACTGGACTTCTCTTGGTTCACGTGAAAGTTGGCATTCTTCGGAAAACCCTGATTACTGCCAGATGACAGACCCAGTAGCTGTCTCCAATGCAAAAACAGGGTCATGCTTCATCTGCAGAATCAAATCTCACTAGCAATTTCCTCAAAGACCATTAGGGTGCTCTTCTCCATCCTTAAACCCCCTTGAGATGGAGAAGTATCAAAGCTTCACCAACCAGGATCTTTAATGTAGACTACTTCACAAGCCATGATACTATTCTCCACTGTGACAAAATTTAAAAGAAGGCTACGAAAGAGTGAGATCTAACATCAGTAAAAGTGAACTCAAGTTGCTATTAACTGGTAGGAAGAGAAGCAGGTTGACATCTTTCTTTCTTTCTTTCTTTCTTTCTTTCTTTCTTTCTTTCTTTCTTTCTTTCTTTCTTCAATTCATTCATTCATTAATTCATTCATTCATTCATTCATTCATTCATTCATCAAATTTATACGGCTGACCCTTTCAGAAACAAGTGACTATCTTATCAGATATTTGACATATCAATGCCTGGGAACAGGAAAACAAACTCCTCATGCTGTTGGGTTAGATGTTTGAGGAATGATAAGTTGCAAGACCCAAGTTAATGTTTGGAGGAATGAGTGTGTGAGTGAAAGTGAGGGCAACGGGAATTGTATTTCATTAAAGCTTTGTAACCTATGGAATTCTGCATGCTCATAGCTCACTTAAAGATTGTAGGTGCTCTTTTAATTAGTATCTAAGGGGAAATCAGGAAAAGGGGTGCCACCAAATGTTGTGTGCATGTTATCCCTCCATTAATTCCATCCTCATCCTCATCCTCCTCCCTCCTTCCTTTTTCACCTGAGCTGTGCAAAATTAGTTCCTTTAAGATGCTTGGTCACTTGATCAAAGTTGTCCAAACCCAGCAAGAAGAGAGGACAAGGAGAGTGCTTGACTATAAGTGGAACTCATAAAACTGTAGGGCTAGTCAGAAAATTGTGTAACAACTCATCCCACCAGCTAGGAGGTACATGCAGCATACTGAGATGACCAGGGTACCGTTGCTATATACGGGGATAACCATCCCTTTAGATACTGAATGGCACATCTTACTCTGCTTTCAGAATAAGAAGATAGAAAGGGAAGAATAGGAAACTTCATACAACAAGCACCCAGATATTTCTAACTTTTCAGCCATAGAAAATAGCAAAGTTTTCTACAGTAAGGTCTTATATTACCCAGAATTTGTTAGACAGGTATCTGATTTTTAATTATAACCAATGCAGCATTTTTTCCCCAAATATTTCCATCCGGTTCCAGAGTTTGAGGATTTCAGATTTCTTGATTTAGCAACTCCTTGCATCCTAAAAAACAGCATTCACAGGAAGTCCCCCCCCCCTTAGAGTTGTTTGTGTTTGTTTTCTAAAAGTTTTTTTTTTTTTTTTTTTCAACAATCTGGGCAGAGATGAAGCAAAGAATACAGAAAATCAGATGACAACAGTCATCATGACACTTCTGAGGATGCCAAAGTTTTGAATCTTTAAGGATTGCATTTTCTTCTCTTTTATTTTTCAGAAATGTATTTATTTTCATTTACATTTAGATTAGCTTTGCAGCAGCAGATGGAAGAAATTTGAGTCAAATTACTATTGAAAGGCATTAGAACCATTGAGAAATTAAAACTAAATGGCAACCTACTTCACAGTTTTTGTTTGTTTGGTTGGTTTGGTTTATTTTGGATTAAGAATAGCCTGAGAAAAATACGGACCACACTCATTAAAACTGACAGATTTGGGCAGAGGAGATGAAGGATACACAGAGTAGATCTGCCTGAAAATTCTTGAGAAGTCACAGCAAAATGGAGGAAGAGGTTGGCCTCTGCTTACTGCGGCTACATTACCATCTGACAATGTGGAGTATATTTAAAGGTATATTTTTCACTGCAGAATTTGTAACAAATAGAAACCTTTTCAGGGAAAAGAATAAAATCTACCACCACCAAGCAAATATTTATCACTTCTTCAGAAGTCATGCAGTAAGGTTGTTTAAAAGCAGATGTGCAAATCTACCTTTAACTTGTCTATACAATATATATTTTATATAAAGATACCTACACTGCATAAAATGGTTGTTCAATCATTCAATTGCTTCTCATTAAATACAAAGGGCATCATTTGGTGAGGGCTGTCCTTGCTTCTTTGACTTCTAATTACTCCTGCTTAGGTCATCAGCAATGGTGTCCAGCTATCTTGTCTTCTGTCAACCTCTTTTCCAATTGCCTGCCTTATTTCCAAGCATCAGGAACTTCTCCAGTGAATTTTGCCGTCACATGTTTCCAAAATATTTAAATTATTTATGATCCATGCTTCCTGTGAGCAGTTGTGCTTTATTTCATTTACCATTCTATGTTTTGTTTTTATTCTGGTCCAAGGTATCCTAAACAATTTTCTTTAGCGCCATAATGCAAAGCATCAGTTATGCTATTGGGATTTCATAGACCATTGGCTTTAATGGCCACCTCTATCTTCCCGTTGGCCCACAACATTGAGTGCCTGTCCCTCTTTCTGAGCGATGTGATGATTAAGATTGACTTGGGATCCCAACTTAAGGGTGCCACATCTGTAGAGATTTATTGTTTGTTGACTCAGAAGAGGGTGTTCTTGAAATAAATAATCTAATTTATTCATTTATTTATTATTCAAATTTTGCTACCACCCATCTCCCCCAAAAGGGGGACTCTGGGCGGTTTACAATAAAATCAATAAAATCAAGACTATAATAATAACAATTAACATCTATAAAAACAACTACAGATATAACATGCAATAAATAAGTATAAAATCCCAGTTGCTTATATCATTAAATTTCCTACCTGATTAGATGCAGTAGGTCACAAGATGGTTCATTTTGGTGCTAATACAGATGTGTCCATTCATCCAGGTGTTTGCTCAAAGTGACGCCGATATACAATCTGATCTGATTTGGTAATGCAGTTTTTTAGCTGTTTCTGGCTTTAAGCATATTATTTTCTGGTTCAAAGGTCTTATTACTAAGCAGGGATATGAAGGCCCAGGACTCATGCACGCACACACACACACGCACACACACAGACTGTATAAATAAAATTAACTCAACTGTCTTCTGGGTGTCTGAATTAGGTCCATTTGCTTTCATATGAGGACAAAACCTTTCTTTCCCCTTATTTCACCTTTAGCTGCAGAAAAAAACTTGTAATAAGTTGTAGTGCACAGTTAAGCCTTACATCTGTTTCGAAACCTTAAAATATGAACTTAAAAATGGGTCCCAAGGATTTGCTGTGCACTACATTATTTTCTTGCCTGAAATAATTTCTAGTTAACTATTTTCTATCCAAATTTATAGATCTGAATGGCACAGTTATCCTTGCTGCCCTCCTCCTCCTCCTCCTCTGTGTCCCTGAATCATTCAGATGGAAAAAAAAAAGATAAAGAATAAGTCCATCTCCAGATAGCACTGATTATAAATAGGCAACACATTGCCTCTAATTTTTACAATAGCCGGAGGTCACAACTGCAGCTGCAGGTCCTAAGTGTTTCTTTGTAACAGAAGTCTATGTCGTATTTTTTGCAGGACAGACTTATAGTTCTAGAAAGAGGCTGGAGGAAAAAAAAGCAGAAGGCAATAAAAATGGCAGAAATAAAATCTGGTGCTTTTCTAAGCATCCCTTGTGACAGAAAGGGATTAAGACACAATTCTGTTGTATTCCTTCTGTGTAGCCACAAGTAAGAGGAAAAGTGCAATAGTGAGGCAGGGAAAATTTGCTGAGAATATTATTTGTTTGTTTGTTAAATTTATATGGCCACCAATCTCACCCAAAGTGACTCTGGGTGGTGTACAATAAAATACGTAAAATACAATAATACAATAAGATATGAAACCAGGGTAGGAAAAGATGATCAAAACATCAGAAGGGTTGCAATAAAATTCTGAATGAACAGAAATAAAACACTTCAGGACTTATGGTGGAACTCTGGCAGTTTAAGAGAGGGGAAGTTAGACGCTGAATCCGCAAAGGAGAAAGGAACAATAAAGGAAAGGACCAGGAGGAAAACATGTAAAGAAAGAGTTAGGCAAGAAATGCATGGGGTGAGCAGCGGAAAATTCTGAAAGGTGTTCAGAGCCGGTGCTTAAGAACATCAGATGTAAGGAAACAAACATGTGATTATTAAGAAGCAATTGTCCTGGTTTCAGCTATTGCCACAGAAAAATGAGAAGAATGGAGCTGAATATAATCCCTCCTTCCCTCCTTCCTTCCTTCCTATGTGTCCTTAAGGAAATCTCACCTTACTAAAACAATATGGTGCTTCAGAATGATGTACGTGGATATCAATCTGCAAAACCTTGGGTCTTGAACAGACAGGACCCAGCTGGATAGATTCAAATCCATTCATGACATTTTAAGTTCACAGATGATTAATAGTAAATTAAGAGGAGTTCTCTAGAACAAGGGCTTTCTCCGCACTAGAAACAGATTCACTTCTTAAATTTAACAAATGTGGATGGCTGCTGATTTCATTTGGATCTTGGATTTTCAATAAAAGCTTGGGGAAAAACGCACACCATTTTTCCCAAACAAAATGGAGTCTGTGGAAATATTAAGTCCATCTAAAGTCCTCCCTGAGCTTTCTAGTATAGAACAGCTTTATGTTGCTTTAACTGTCTCCCTGTGCATACTTGAGAAATCATGGAAGAATAGGATGACTAGGACACAGTACAGCCACTTTATTTATCTTACCTATTTGCAGGGACAGATTTCTAGTCTGGACATTCCCTCTATGTATATTTTTTGGTGACGACAAGATCTGGCAAGGCCTGAAGCAAAGGGCTGAGACCAGTTTGGTCAGTAACAAAGCACAGAGGCCAATCACTTCTCCCAATGAGAATGTGTTCTTCTATTTGCAACAGAAGTATCTTGTGAAAGCTGTCTCCTTGAATCACTGGCTGTAAAACCACTAATTCAGATTTTGGTCTAGCTGAAGCTCAACAATTTTATTTAGAATTCTGTAGAAAAGTTATCAGATTCTTTGGTGGCAGAGGAGGGTTGGGAGAAAGGTAGATGATGAAGATGATGATGATGATGATGAGGAGGAGGAGGAGGAGGAGGAGGAAGAAATAAGCAGCAGTTGCAGCCCAGATCTATCCATTGCAAGATGAAGGCCTCTTCAGCTACTTTTCAACCATTTTGACATGCTTAAGTTGTTTCCCGTTCACACCTTTGAATTGAGTTACATCATCTGTCCAGCATTTTTTGGGGTCTTTGGCTTCAGAACAGGATTGGACCAATTCATAGAAATCTTGGGGACCCATGGCTATCAGACCTGATGGCAGTGGGACTGCCTCTGAAGGCCATCTGCTGAGAGACTAGTGGGGTTCCTTGTGCATTTGGTTGGCCACTATGAGAACAGGCTGATGGACCATATGGGTCAGGGGTCCCATCCAGCAAGGCACTGCTTATGTTCTTAAGGTTCAAAATTTATTTTATGATAATTCTCTTACTGTCTATGATAGGGACAGTGGGGCCTTAAAATCCTTTGCTCAATAGTGTGAAGAAATAAAACTGACAAGAAATTACCAAAAATTGAAAATTATGGGCTTAAGCAAGAGACTTAAGGTTAACAGCTGATTTATTAATGGTAACAAAATAGAGCAAGTTAAATGTGTTAATTACATGGGAATCACCTATCACTCTTCAGGATGTAGAGAGCCACACCTGCCCTATATATCTCAGCTGGCTCAGAGGAGTACCACAACCAAATTGTCTAACACAACTTCACTCTTGCCATATCTTTAACATTAACTTTAACCCCAACCCTAACTTTTTCCTTCCTTCCTTCCTTCCTTCCTTCCTTCCTTCCTTCCTTCCTTCCTTCCTTCCTTCCTTCCTTCCTTCCTTCCTTTATATATAGTTAGCCTGTGATCTTCCATATTTACCTAACTTTAAAATGCCCTGTTCATAGCAGTGTGAAGGTCTATCAAAAAATTCCTCTTTTTTTGGATACTTCTTGGACTGCCCACGTGATCCCACATTTTACACTGAATAAGTATGAATTGAACCTCACTGCATCCACCAAGGATTGATTTATTCATCAGAAAGGAATGGTCATCTCACCATGTACTATAAGTAGCTGTGCTTAATGGATGCTTCTGAGGAGGAGGGGGGGGAGGGGGGGAGGGGGGAAGTACAGGGAGGGAAAGGAGGAGGAGGAGGATGAAGAAGAACAAACAACAACAACATGTACATGGTTGGTTGCACTATAAGTCCAAGCTATAGGGTTACCTTGGTGGGAGATCTCCTTCTCTCCTTAGACATCAGACTAGCCCTGACTGTGGTGGTCTTTTGAAGAGTGGTAAAGGCTAAGCTATTCTAAAGGCCTTGGAAATGGAATTACATCTATATATCTGTAAAAAATGTTGTTTTATTATTATTGAAGGATCATTTACAGAGTCCTTAATATTGCTAATTAATTGCTGCATTCAAGTAGTATTGTGGATTTTAATTGTTAGTACTGATTGTTTTCAAGAGTGTAAATTATAATGAATGTTATATTTATACCTACTGTGGATATTTTACTGTTTTATGTTTTAAGTTTTATTGTGGATGTTTACATTTATGTTACACTGTGGATGTTTTAAGCATTATTTTGTAAGCCACAACGAGGGTGCTTCAATTTGGGAGCACACAAGTCCAATATAGATAGTCCCTCCCAATAAATCATTTAGCCCATTTTTTTTTGCCTTTAATTTATAGACAAAGCCATGAAGTTGCTTCTTTTCAAAATGCACTGCATTTTCCTCTAAGAGGCACTGTCACACCTTGTGTGAAGGTGTGGGGTTTTCAGGATTCAGACAGCCAAATTTCAGCATGCAAAGACCTTCTTATGATTTTTTTTCCTTGATTCATAACTTTTATAGGAAAGTCTTGGTTTCTGTTTCAGCCATGCAAGTCTAATCATGAAAGTGGCATTTAGCTTAAGCAGATACACAGATGGATCTTCCCCTGCCCTGCATTGGACTTTAAAGTGAAGTTTGGAATGAAATTAAAAAAAAAAAAAAACAGTAACTCACTTCATGACATTAATTGTTTCTGTTATCCAGTGATTAACTGTTTTCTTGCCTGAAAATTAACACTTCTGAAGTCAGTCTGTTTATTCTAGAATGTAGCCTAGTGCATAACTACACTAGGTTCCTTTCCCCCAAAAGGACATTATTTATACTTTGCTGGCAGTCTCTCATCACTAGCAACACATTGATCTTCTCCTTGTCTCTTCTTTGGATTCTTTTCTCCCTCTCTGGACAGGTAAATATAACCACTTGAAGAAGAGTTCTTTGGTGATCTTCGCATCACCCCAAACTCTTCAGTAGTTTCCAACCCACCTTGGAACAAGCAATTCTTCGACAATCAAAACTATCTGAATTCTACTTAGCTTGCCACCCATTACCTTCTTCTCCATCTCACTGACCACAGCTCCAAAACAGCTGTCTCCACTCCTCAATGAGGGAAACTCTCTGGGTGGTCGTGGAAGTGGTGGCTGGGGCCTTATTTACTCCATTCTCTTCTATTTTTCCAGGCCAAGCTTATCACCTCCAAGCACAGTTTGTCTGTCTTGTAGATCATGGGATAGGTTAGTAGATGCTGCTTAGCTGTGCTGCATTGTCACAAACGCCACCCCTTTTACTCCTCCCATTCTGTCCCAGGCAGCATTTGAAATTGCCTCTTGTCACAATGAACACCTTGATCCCAGCATACACAAAGCATGCAAGAAAAGTCCCCTTGGCCATAAACAGTGGTGGTACACAATTTGACAAGCACAACTGAATCCTGATCATTGCCAGGGAGGAATTTATGACTCTGATCCATTCCTGAGTAAGTTGGGATATGACAGGTAACTCAAGAGAAATAAGATTGACTATGGTGGGAAGGCAGGCAGACAGAAAGGAAAATAATTAACCAAATTATAAAATGGACATGAAACTGATAACATTCAGAATATAAAGACATCTTTTTCTCATCATGGTTTTGTGTGGCTTTTTCTTTCTGTTTTCTTGAAAGTGCATATTCTATCTTGTCCCAATAATAACTCTGAAAATTGCACATGTCATTTGGAAGCACATCCCTTGTATTTTTAAGGACCTACATTCAATTCTTGGCATCTCCAAATGATTGGATAACTCGTAAGATTTCTGTTGGAAAGAGAATCATTGTCAGAATATGAAATGCTGGGTAGAAGGATACATGTGACATGCTATGAGACATTAAATTAGAAAAAGACCAAGGCTCCACAGGGTTTATTGAAACACTGTAGAAGACGATTGCACACACTGTGCAATCCTACCCCCACCCCCCAAAAAAATAACAGATGTTTTTTCTAGTAGAATAGATTTGGATACATTATGCAAAGTCCTAGCTCTCTGGAGAGTGCTGTGATGCTGGGAAAGGTGGAAAGAAAGAAAAGAAGAGGACCAGCAGTACCAAAGTAGATGGACTCAGTTACAGTGTTGATGGGCTCACCTTTGGAAGACCTGAAGGACCAGGTTGATGACAGATCATCCTGGAGAAAATCTATCTGTATGGTTGCTAAGAATGGACACAGGCTTGATGGTACCTAGTCAATCAATCAACCAATCAATGTAGAACAGAAGGAAAGAACATTATGAAAGACATAGGAAGTATTTCATTTAGTCTAATCAATGTCTCCATGAGTCGTAAATGACTCAACGGCAACTAACAACAACAACAATTAAGTTTAAATCAATTCAATTTTACTTCCACTTCTTTGTTGTCACTCTGTCTACTTTTTGTGGTTCAACCCCAACCAAACAACAACAACAACAACAGCTAACCTCCTTAGTATAGTGGGTGATATAATTTCCAAACAGGTATTTTCAAACTGAAGCCCCCATCAAATCCATTTCTCACTAAACCAAACCGGTATATCAGATCACTAGATCTGGATGAACCACTCTGCTTCTTTCTCTTCCCAGACACGGGAAGAATGGGAAAACATCTAGGACGCATAATACATATCTTGGTTCATTCTCTCTGGTGGGCCACAGGCAGTGGAAATATTGGACTACTGCAATGCACTCTACATTGGGCTGCCCTTGAACAGCATTCAGTCTTCAGCTGGTCCAGAATGCAGTGGCACAGCAGTACTGGGTGCATTGCAGCCCACCCACGAAACACCACAGCTACATGAGTTGTACTGGCTCCCAGCAGGCTTCTTGGTGCAATTCAAGATTCTGGTTGTCACCTTTAAAGCCCTATATGATGTAAGGTCAGGTTACTTGCAGGATCAACTGTCTCCTGTGATTTCTTCCTGTTCAATTGGAGAAGGTGTATTGCCTGGTGGGGCCTTGGAAACATATCTTCTCTGTCATGGAGTATGGTATGGTTGGTTGATGGATGGATGCAAGTTTTATCAGGGACTCAACATTAGTTTGTTGTTGTTTCAAATACTTTTTATTTTTGCTCTAATTACCTATTTTGTTCTAATATACATTATTATTTTTATCATTATTATTTTGTTCACTGCCCAGAGATCCTTTTGGTAGATGTGGGGAACCATATAATATAAGCTTATTTAAAAATACATACATACATACATGCATACATCTTTCAAAATGGATGTGATCCTAGAATACTGGATGGAAGTAATGGAGGCTTTGCACACCCAAAGACTTTGATTCAGTTACTCGTGTCTTATTTTTTTTAAAAAAGACCTAATTCAGAAATTGCTAAGGCTATAATGGCCTTGTGCATAGTATTTACACAGTATTTGTGCAAATAAATCAGGAAGGGACTAAGATACTACACAAGATACTACTAATTTACACAAAACTAGTTAATGCAAACATTCATATCTCCACATTAAGGGTGATTTTCCACAGTGCTTTAACACTGCACTCAACATTCTGTTGATGGAGATTCATCCTGATTTCTCGTAGGGGTGGTGGCGAGTGATGGGAAGTGTACTATGACAAGGTCTGTGTGAAGAAAGCCAGATGGCACTCATGAGAGGCTGGGTGCAGACCCTCTTCTGCAAAGGGCAGGCAAAATGTCAACAGGGAAAGTCCAGGAGGCTGGAAATGCAGAACTGCACTTCCCCAAGCTTAGCAAACTGCAAGGAAGAATCATGCACCCAAATTGCTCTGAGCACCCAACAGAGTCCAAAGGGGAACTGAAGAAGACATGGGGCAACACCTTCAGGGGGGCTTTCCAAACTTCTCTTGAAGTTGTTGTTTTGGATATCAACACTATCTGGATGAATTTGACAATCAAGTGATAAAGTGAGGTGTGAAATGGAGGAGAATCCTGCTGGTCCATTCAGGAAACTGAGAACTGAAGTTTCCATAAGAAATGGCTGTTAACCCTCAGGTTGAAAACCTTCGTTGAGAGAAAATACACTACCTTAATTATGATCAACAATGGATTTCAACAACCCAAACTCATTCCTTCTGGGAACTAGCCCAAACTAGTGTTTTGCTGAAATGATAAATATTTGTCTTTTTTTTTTTCCCCCCTCAAGGGATAGGAAAATGTTAATAAAATTCAGGGGTGTTCCTAGAAGTACATGCATGTGTAAGATGGTATTTGCAACTCTTTGACTGAAGCCCTGCATCTTTAGGTGTACTGATGTTGATAATGAATGAATGAATCTTTATTACAGAGATACAAGGTACAACGGAAAGCAACAAAAAATGATTAAACAATAAATTACAGAAATAAAGGTCATTGCAATTGTTGGTACATTTTAACAAGGGTGATGCAAGGGACTTGACCATATTTTAGTTATTAGGAGTAGGTGTGTATGTCTTGTCTTTCGCTGTACACTTGTTCCTTCAGAAACTGTATTCTCCTGGCATTGCATGCACCTGCTCAATTCCATGGAGGCAATTTTACCCATTAAGTCCTTTTCAGATTGGAAGTGAATGCAGTTTGGGGAGACATCAGAATAAGGGAGAAATCCATCCAAGCAGACGGAAGACCAGAAGTAGCATTGACCAGCTCCTTACTATAAAAATGTAAACTCGAAACCATTTCTAAAGAATTTCTAAAGCACTCTGAGAATGGCATTTAACATCATCATCATCAACAACAGTAACAACAACAACAACATGATAGTGGTGTTGGTGTTGGTGTTGGTGTTGGTGTTGGTGTTGGTGTTGGTGTTGGTGTTGGTGTTGGTGTTGGTGGTGGTGTTGGTGGTGGTGATGATGATGATGATGACGATGATGATGTAGGAATTTGAAGCATTAGACCTGCCTTTAAGAGCAGCAAGAACAAAATGTCTGCATGTGTTGCTTGGTAAATTTAAAATATACATTAAAAAAAAAACCCTCCTCCTCCTCCTCCTCCTCCTCCTCCTCCTCCTCCTCCTCCTCCTCCTCCTCCTCTTCTTCTTCTTCTTCTTCTTCTTCTTCTTCTTCTTCTTCTTCTTCTTCTTCTTCTTCCTCCTCCTCCTCCTCCTCCTCCTCCTCCTCCTCCTCCTCCTCCTTCTCCATAAATCAAATAGTTTATATCCTTTCAGAATCATGGTAGGGGATGAGATGGATGTGGTATGAGAGGGAATTAAGGAAATAAAAGTTAGGAAAGGATGGAAACTCTTCATCCTTTAGGGAGACTCAAAGATTCAATTTCTGCAGATTCCAATATGATCAGACCCACCTTTTCACCTCCCAACCTAAGAGGCTGACTGTAACTTTGTTATCCACCAGCTTTTCTATTTTCTGCAAGTTCTGATTTAATGCTCAGTGGGATAAAAAGGCATCAAAATGTATTAAAGATGCATGTTTTGAGACAAAAAAAAGAGTTTCAGAATTACGCCTTCTGAGAGAAAATACAGTTGGAAAAAAATAAATGCATGTTTAAATGCAAATGTATTATGACTTTTTTCTGCTTGTTTTTAGTCTGCAGAATAATATGGAAATGGAGACCACATGCAAAACTGATATAAAGGGAAGCAGACTGGTTTGAACACACTTCATAGATTTCATTCTCCACCAACCCTTAAACTTTTGCTAATATTTTATGAAACAGAATTGTGTTATAGCATGCCAGGGTGGTCTGTGTGTTTCTCTTTTGCTAGGAAGTATACAAATAAGGCTTAAAATAATAAAATAAAATAAAATAAAATAAAATAAAATAAAATAAAATAAAATAAAATAAAATAAAATAAAATAAAATAAAATAAAATAAAATAAAATAAAATAATCTTTTCATCCCCATGTAATTTTCCAGTGAATCAAAGCTACAACGCTACCTCTACTCCTCAACTTCTGCTTCTCTTTCAACACCCGTCAGGACTGTTGGGATTATCAGGGGTCAACTCAGCATTGTCTCACCAGCATAGTAAGGGGGTTTATTTGGTAGACGTGTCTCTATTGTGCTTATGGGATGTCACGTGGGTCACCTAAGTCCCACTTCCTCCTCCTTCCTAGGCCTGGGGATTAACAATCTCCATTACCCTTCTGGGCAGAAGTGCGAGCAGGAGCTGCTGCTGCATGCAGCTCCTCCCCCTACCATCTCGCCTGCACCCAGACTTCCTATTCCACATAGAAAGTGTCTACAAAGAACCAGTGATGATTGCTTTCTACTATGAATCTACTTGTGTCCAGATCTACTGAATAAAAGTAAGCTATCTCTGTTTTTAATTCATCTAGCTACTGTGTGAAGACTGAATTATTTTCTGAATGTAATTAAGCTTAACATGCAAGTTCCTTTTTGGTTCACACTTCTACTCTGCAAGATTACTGTTAGCTGCTTGGAGTTCTTTTATTAACCTTTAAAAACTCCATCAAGGACAACTTTGCTTTTCAAAACATTTAATCTCAAACAGTGCACTGGAATTTTAGTGCATGGAACAAGTCCTACAGCTCTTTGTGAGGGGAGGAGGACAGGAGAAGAAGGACAGGATGAAAATTGCCTGAACAGCAGTTGTCATTAGAGGAAAGTCAGAAAAACTGAGAGCTAGTAGCAAAATATGTGAAATGCAAATAAGGAATTTGGGAGACAAAAAAACAATTAGCAACTGGTCAGAAAGGGGAAGGTTGGTAGTCCATTGGGTTCAAAGAAGACACACTGTTGTGCAGTTCATCTGTAGAGATGGAAGTGGCTCTGCAGTCCCAGTCTGGGTGCAGAGTCTAGCACAATGAGGGCATTGGAAGTCCATTGTTGTAGTAACTATGGGTGTGATTCTGTGACACCACTCACAGTTTTCTATCAGTTTTTGGTGGTGCCTGTCTTCAAAGCTGGTTGAGACTTTATAGCATAGGGCTCACCAGTGGGTTCTGTCAGCAGCTACAGCTTCTAGTTCCCTTGGTTGGACATCACAGTGGCCTAGGGTTTCTTTCAGAACATCTTTGTAGAGCTTGTGTGGTTAACCTCAAGGTCTCTTCCCAAGCTCCAGTACACTATAGAATGACTGGTGAGGTATATGGTAGTCACTTATTCTGATGACATGTCCCACCCACAACTTTTGGACTCTGATAATTAGGGACTCAGTGCTGGTGGATCCAAGACCTCCAGGCTGGAAACACAGTCCTGCCAACAAATGCCGAGAATGGAGCAGAAAGCATCCTTGTGAAATTTCTCCATTGGTTTGTTGTGCATTCAGTACAGAGTCCAGGAGTCCCATCCATACAGGAGAGAAGGGATAACCACAGCTCTGTAGACTTTCAGTTTTGTGGAGATATAGATGTTTTGTTGATTCAGCACTCTAGTACACAGCAGCCCCAGTGCCTGGCAGGCCTTGCAGATCCTGGAGTCATTTTTATTTTTTTTTGTCCAAGACTCATTGCTTGAGATGATGCTTCCCAAATATTTGAAGCTTTTTATATTTGTCAGCTAGGTGTCATCAACAATGATTCTTGGTTCTAGAAGGTTGGTGTTTGGCAGGGCTGGTAAAGTGCTTCAGTCTTGTTCAGGCTGATAGTCAGGCCGAAGAGCAGAGCAGAGTCTGAGAATTTGTTTAGCATCAACTGTAGATCACTGCCTTTGTGTGCCAGGAGCCAACAGTCATCAGCAAAGAGAGTTTCTTGAAAGACTGTATGGAGGCACTTTGTCTGTGTGTTCAAATGGCAGAGGTCAAAGAGAGAGCTGTCCAATTGGTACCTGATGTACACTCCCTCCTTCAGACTCTGGGCAGCACGTGACAGCATGTAATTCAAATGCAGCTACAATGTTGTTAACTAATCCATATGAAACAGAATTGGGGAAACCCAGCCAAAGAAACGTCCAAAGGTTTTGTAGACAGAGTTAAGCGCAGTTCATGTCCCTCCCGCTGAAAACCATGAGATGCAAGATGCAAAAATTGTTGCAATGCTGAATATTGTATTTATTTATTCATTTATTTGATTCTGCCTGCCACAATCAAGGGGCATCTCAACAGTTTACAGAATATCTGAAAACAGTGCAATAGAACTTAGAAATGTAAAGGAGTCCACTGAAGCTTGGTGCTGCTGGGTTAAAAACACAGGACCCATATTCTTGAACTCAGAGGATTTATGTCAAGTTTATACAGATTCTTTTTTGATTGTATATTCATCAACAAATAACACATCCTGGCCTTTAAATTCAAGAACATAAGACAACCTTCATACATTCTCTTAATATTTTCTTTCCTACATTTTCTCCTCATTCCTCCCTCCCTTTCTTTATCATTGAGCCTAAAAAAAAAAAAAAAGATGGCTTGTTTACTGATTTGTATGTCAAACAATCCCAATTCATAATTATGTTTTCTTAGGATCCATGATAAGTCTGCCAATGGGTCATGATAAATTTGATCCCATTCACCTGGGTGCAAGTTCGTTTGGAACACACCGGCTCTTACCAATAGCTCAGAATTTTAATTGCAAATACTGACATTTCCCTTGAAACTTTTTTCCCCCCTGTTGAAAGATAACAAGTGCCAAGGCATTTTCATTTCTTCTGAAATAAAAAAAAAAAGAAAAAAAAAAAAGCAGGAGACAAAAGTCGTTGTTGAATCTCCTAATGCATTAGGCACAGTTCCACATGACATTTTCCTATAGAAGCAAAAGAAATGTAGATTAGATGGTAGCATAAGCATTCTAACAAGAATGCAAAATTGCTTAGGAAACCAAGGCTGGAGTGTCCATTCACATTTCACTGGTTTTCTTCTGATCCTACATGCCTGTCTTCTGAGTTACATCACTTGAAGTCAGGGCAAAACCAACCTTTCCCAGAATAATTATCTATGAATCAGTCTGATTTTGTTTTGTCTGTACAATTACATGCAACTCATTTGTATATGCAGATGCATGTCTAATTTAGCAGCAAAGCTTTGGTGACAGTATAGGCAAATTGGTTAATTGTCCACACAAAGGCCAATAATTAGGCATTTGCACACACAATTACCTGCTCTGTGGCCACGGCATCCCATAATTGCACATGCAATTACACTACCAAAATATGTACACAGAAAGTTGCTGGCAAGAATCCGGTTGGCTGAAGAGAAAAGGGACAGTGAAGGGGACTTCATTCCCAATCTTTACTTAATTTGACCATCACCAGGATGACTGTTCTGCATGACATCTCTGAAATTCAGCATCCAAAGCCCAATTCTGCAACTGGTATCAGTTATGCAAATAGTACAATGTGCATAAAGCCAATATTTAGCACCCTTTGAACCTATGTTTCCATATTCATTTTCAGATTTGCAAGGAGCTACTTAATGTAATGAAAGCATCTTCTTAATCATCATAAATCTTACTCAAACAAATGCTTTGCCCCCTGAGACTTCCACAATGGGCCCAAATACTTTAAATATCTTGCTTCCATATGGACTAGAAATGCATTTTGCAATAAAGGAGAAGTTATGGTTCACAGTAAGTTGATTTCTGTGCCCACTCGATTAGCTTTTGAAGTGTAATGGAGTTCATGCTTGTTTTTAAAAGGGTAGATTAGCATACATTTCCTTGTTGGCAGATCATAATGTCCAAATGACAAAAAAATGGACAGAAAAAGAAAAAGCAAGCAAGCAAAATAACTTATGAGTATTTCCTCACTACAGCAACTGATCCAACCCAAATACATCAAGAATGAAACAAAACGAAGCAAGCAAACAAGTGAAAAACGAGTGCTCTGATTTATTTGTTGGGTTTTATCATTTTGTCCTTGTTCAACTCTATGGCTGAGAAAAGTTTGTCTATCTGTTTTTGCTTGCTTGCTTGTTTGTTTGTTTGCAGGAAAGATTGCCAATGTAGTCTAAACCGTTATTCTCTTGTGTAGTTCACCAGAAGGGGGAAATGTGCTTTATTCATTTCATTTTTGTTGGGAATTGGAGAAATGCTGTTAATTTTCATTTGGGATAGTACATTGAGTCAAAGCAATCATAAGCTGTCTTCCTTCCCTCCTTTCTTCCTTCCCTCCTTCCTGACCCAATAGACTACAGCATGGATCGTGGATATTTTGAGGGACAGATTTCTCTTTGCACTGAGCAATAAAAAATGCTATTCCCTCCCTTCCAAAGAAATGTCAAAGGGATAACTCTAGATCAGGGATTCTTATGGTTCCATTTCAGGGGACCCAAAAAAACCCCTTTATTTTTGCTAACCTACACACTGAAATTTAGCTTTCCATTCAACAATGACTGTAGGGAACAAAGCAATTGAAGTGAATATTTGTAGCTCAGGGTTGAACTGTGGAGTCCTTGGTGCTCTCTGAGCCTTGTTGTTTTCTTGCAGACATTTCATTGCCAGACTAGGCAACATCTTCAGTGCAAAGAGGGAGAGGGCCTCGCTCTCAGTTTATATACGGTGGCTTGCCTTGCTTGTGTTGGTAGGGGTGTTGTTCTCTCCTTGGGAGTTCTTTGATTGGGTTGTTGTTTGCTGCTTGGTTGATTGCCTGAGTTCATAGTTGCTTGATTAGGGTGTATTGTGCTGTTTGATGGTTCATCTGCTGTTAATCCTACTGTTGATTTTTGCCTATCTGGGTGTTGATTGCTGGCAAGGGAGTGTCCTGGTCTTTTGGCTTTTCTATTGTCTCTTTTGAATGGTATGCAAAAATCAACACCAGGATTAACACCAGATGAACCATCAAACAGCACAATACACCCTAATCAAGGAACTATTGACTCAGGCAATCAACCAAGCAGCAAACAACAGCCCAATCAAAGAACTCCCAAGGAGAGAACAACACCCCCACCAGCACAAGCAGGGCAAGCCACTGTATATAAACTGAGAGCAAGGCCCACTCCCTCTTCGCACTGAAGATGTTGCCTAGCCTGGCAATGAAACATCTGCAAGAAAACAACAAGGCCCAGAGAGCACCAAGGACTCCACAACAAAGCAATTAATGGCCTCTAGACTCCAAACATTTTTATTAACATCAATAAATCTCACTATCCAAAATTACTTGACTTTTAAAAATATTTTGATAACTGCATTTGAGCATAATTGTTATCCTTTGTAACACAGTCCATATCCATGCATTTTATTTAATGGATTTAAATGCATTGTTCAGAGAGTCTCACCAGACTCTCGGAGGGATCCATGGCACAAAAAGTTTAAGAACCCCTGATCTAGATCATGTAGCCAAGATGAATGCTACTAGGCTTCTCAAAGAGCATCCACAGCGCCATTTGAAACTGCACCAAACCCATTATCTTTCAAAAGCTAAGCTTTTTCTATTGACTATGTGCCACCAAGTCATTTTTGACTCCTAGCAGCCACATAGATTTTCTCCATAACAATCTATCCGTAACCTGTTCATTCAAGTCTCCCAATGGTGCATTCAACTGAGTTGATCCACCTTACTGCTGGTCATCCTCTTCTTCATCTTCCTTCCACCTTTCCAGCATTAGAACCTTCTCACAGAGAGCTGAGTCTTTGCATAATGTGTCTCAAGGAGAGTCGTGGCAACACAAGGTGGGAGGTGAAGAAATACGATAAATAAAATAGACAGACAGACAGACAGACAGAGCCTGGTCATTTGTGCCTTGAGTGAGAACTCTGGGTTGATTTGTTCAATTTCAAAAGGTAGTAGAAAGGTTTTTCTTTTTTCTTCTTTTCTGTTAGCCTGAACACTGGCTTATAGAATAATATATAATGTGCCATCAAGCTGGTGTCAACTTTTAGCAACCTCACAGATAAATTTTCTCTGTGATGATCTGTCCCTGACCTGGTCTTTCAGGTTGTCCAACAGGGCACCCACCACCACGGTAACTCAGTCCATCCACCTTGCTGCTGGTCATCCTCTTCTGCTCTTTCCTTCCACTTTTCCCAGCATCACAGCCTTCTCTAGAGAACTAGACCTTTGCATAATGTGTCCAGAGGAGGATAATTTGAGCCTGGTCCTTTGTGCCTCTGAATAGCTTTTCCAAGGGCTTCATGGGTGCTCTACCAAGTGCTGGTCTGTGGCATATTTCTTGACTGCTTGTTCCTTTACTGTGGATGGTTGACTCTAAAAGGCAAACTCTCTGTATTGATACACACACACACCTACACACCTTGAAAGCAGCAGAAAATGTTTCATCTTTTTAAAGCAAAATATTAGTGGGAAGGGAGGGGGAGAAGATTCCTCAAGGGGAGCTGTTTCTTCTTGAAATTGAGTGTTGTGTTTCATGTCTTCATCATTACTAAGGCATCAATAAACATATTTAAGATGCACCAATTGACATTCTTTCCTGAAAAACTCTACCCTTCAATATATTTCTTTAGAAACTTTGTTTTCTGACAAAGAGAAATATATATATATATTTCAAAATTTACTCAGCAAATCACTGTATCAGCCTCATGTTAAGCTTGACTAATTAAAGGTTTTCTATTTCTAAGGTGAACTCTAATTAACTTTGTCTTTAGCACCACAAACACACACACACATACACATCAGAATTTATCTAATTTTATTTTTTTTCTCCTGCAGTAAAGCAGAGACTAGTTTTATTTTAAAAGGAAGAAAGGGAGGGAGGGAGAAATTGCATGATAATTGGAATTTTGAAGGACTTAATATTGTGTTTATGGAGCAATCTGTAGTAATTTTTTTTTTCATTAGCTGGAGTGTGAAAAATTAAAAAAAAGTGTTGTTAGGAGACTGTAAACACCTCTCCTAATCATAAGGTAAAACACACAATGTTCTTTTGGTCTACCAACAGATCTCATTGTCTTTAATGTTCTTAGTCTTATAGGTTTGTTGTTTGATTTGGTTTGCTTTGGTTTGCTTTGATTTTAACATGCTTGTACAACTCCAAAGCTCATATACTGCCTTCTGTATAATACTACAGGCTAGCATAATGGTAAAGTGTTGGATTAGGAACGGTGAGGCTAAGATTCTAGTCCTCCATTAGGCACAGAAGCTTCTGGGGGATTTGGGGTCAGTCTCCCTCTCTCAGCCCAAGAGCCTATGTGATGCAGTGGTGAAGTGTAGAGAGCATTGCATGCTATGCTGTTGGCTAGCAAACCACGACAGCTGTGCAAGATGTTTATTTACATTGAACCTTCCTTGAACTTCCATAGTGGATAAGGTTGTAGCAAAAACTTTCCTCACAAGGCAACACGAGCTGTAACCTGAGCTGTGCCAGGAGGCTATCAGGGGGGTTACATGAGGTATGCATTGCTAGTTAGACCAATCAGCCTTCTGCTATGTGAATTACTGTTTTAGTGCACTTGCTTAGCTGGGGGAAAATAAAAGAGAGCTTACGGCTTGAATCGGGGCTCTCATCCCGAGGAAGTTGTGTCTGTGCATTGTACCTACATTCTTCATGAGAGACCACAAGCTCTCATCCCGAGAAAACTTGCAGCCTGTGTATCCTTCATGAGAGACCACCACAGTGAAGGTGTTGACTAGCAGTGGAGAGACCAAGGTTCAAGTGCCCTTTCAGCCATGTTAACTTCCTGGAAGTCTTTAGAGCAATTCCTCCCTCAGAGCATCAGTATGGTGTAGTGGTGAAGGTACTTGACTAAGATCAAGAAGACCTGGGTTCTAGTCACTCTTCAGACATGGATTCTTTGTTGACTTTGCACCAGCTGCCTTCTCTCAGCCTAACCTATCTCACAGTTATCTTATTAAGATAAAAACAGCAATAATAACAACAATAACTATATCACATCCTTATTACAGATGACTTCAGCAAAGGATCGTTACCTTGTCGTGGTGCTGGAGCTTGAGCACCTCAATGATGCCATGAGCTAAACCGTGAAGGGCCACCCAAGATGGGAAGGTCATGACAGAGAGGTCAGACTAAATGCGATCCCTGGGGAAGGTAATGGCAACCCACCTCAGTATTCTTGCCGTGAAAACTAAATGGATAAGTACAACCAGAGATATGTCGGTATAC
This sequence comes from Candoia aspera, assembly GCF_035149785.1. Taxonomy (NCBI): domain Eukaryota; kingdom Metazoa; phylum Chordata; class Lepidosauria; order Squamata; family Candoiidae; genus Candoia; species Candoia aspera. Next base: position 260,355,695 of record NC_086154.1, read on the forward strand.
CATCGGAAGATGAGACCCCCAGGTCGGAAGATGGTCAAAATGCTACTGGGGAGGAACAGAGGATGAGCTCAACTAGCCCCAGACGTGATGACGCAGCTAGCTCAAAGCCGAAAGGACAGCTAGCGGCCGACGGTGCTGGTGGTGAACGGCGAATCCGATGTTCTAAGGATCAACACACCATCGGAACCTGGAATGTAAGATCTATGAGCCAGGGCAAATTGGATGTGGTTATTGGTGAAATGTCAAGATTAAAGATAGACATTTTGGGCGTCAGTGAACTGAAATGGACTGGAATGGGCCACTTCACATCAAATGACCACCAGATCTACTACTGCGGACAAGAGGACCACAGAAGAAATGGAGTAGCCTTCATAATTAATAGTAAAGTGGCTAAAGCAGTGCTTGGATACAACCCAAAAAACGACAGAATGATCTCAATTCGAATTCAGGGCAAGCCATCTAACATCACAGTGATCCAAATATACGCCCCAACCACAAATGCTGAAGAAGCTGAAGTAGAGCAGTTCTATGAGGATCTGCAGCACCTACTGGACAACACGCCTAAAAGAGATGTTATTTTCATCACAGGAGACTGGAATGCTAAGGTGGGCAGTCAAATGACACCTGGAATTACAGGTAAGTATGGCCTGGGAGAACAAAACAAAGCAGGACACAGGCTGATAGAATTTTGCCAAGACAATTCACTCTGCATAACAAACACTCTCTTCCAACAACCTAAGAGATGGCTTTATACATGGACTTCACCAGATGGACAACACCGAAATCAGATTGATTACATCCTTTGCAGCCAAAGGTGGCGGACATCTGTACAGTCGGTAAAAACAAGGCCTGGAGCTGACTGTAGTTCAGATCACGAACTTCTTCTTGCACAATTTAGGATCAGACTAAAGAGATTAGGGAAGACCCACAGATCAGCTAGATATGAGCTCACTAATATTCCTAAGGAATATGCAGTGGAGGTGAAGAATAGATTTAAGGGACTGGACTTAGTAGATAGGGTCCCGGAAGAACTATGGACAGAAGTTGGCAGCATTGTTCAGGAGGCGGCAACAAAATACATCCCAAAGAAAGAGAAAACCAAGAAGGCAAAATGGCTGTCTGCTGAGACACTAGAAGTAGCCCAAGAAAGAAGGAAAGCAAAAGGCAACAGTGATAGGGGGAGATATGCCCAATTAAATGCAAAATTCCAGAGGTTAGCCAGAAGAGATAAGGAATTATTTTTAAACAAGCAATGCGCGGAAGTGGAAGAAGACAATAGAATAGGAAGGACAAGAGACCTCTTCCAGAAAATTAGAAACATTGGAGGTAAATTCCAGGCAAAAATGGGTATGATCAAAAAAAAAGATGGCAAGGACCTAACAGAAGAAGAAGAGATCAAGAAAAGGTGGCAAGAATATACAGAAAACCTGTATAGGAAGGATAACAATATCGGGGATAGCTTTGACAGTGTGGTCGGTGAGCTAGAGCCAGACATCCTGAAGAGTGAGGTTGAGTGGGCCTTAAGAAGCATTGCTAATAACAAGGCAACAGGAGACGACAGCATCCCAGCTGAACTGTTCAAAATCTTGCAAGATGATGCTGTCAAGGTAATGCATGCTATATGCCAGCAAATTTGGAAAACACAAGAATGGCCATCAGACTGGAAAAAATCAACTTATATCCCCATACCAAAAAAGGGAAACACTAAAGAATGTTCAAACTATCGAACAGTGGCACTCATTTCACATGCCAGTAAGGTAATGCTCAAGATCCTGCAAGGTAGACTTCAGCAGTTCATGGAGCAAGAATTGCCAGATGTACAAGCTGGGTTTAGAAAAGGCAGAGGAACTAGAGACCAAATTGCCAATATCCGCTGGATAATGGAAAAAGCCAGGGAGTTTCAGAAAAACATCTATTTCTGTTTTATTGACTATTCTAAAGCCTTTGATTGTGTGGACCATAACAAATTGTGGCAAGTTCTTAGTGGTATGGGGATACCAAGTCATCTTGTATGCCTCCTGAAGAATCTGTATAACGACCAAGTAGCAACAGTAAGAACAGACCACGGAACAACAGACTGGTTTAAGATTGGGAAAGGAGTACGGCAGGGCTGTATACTCTCACCCTACCTATTCAACTTGTACGCAGAACACATCATGCGACAAGCTGGCCTTGAGGAATCCAAGGCTGGAGTTAAAATCTCTGGAAGAAACATTAACAATCTCAGATATGCAGATGATACCACTTTGATAGCTGAAAGCGAAGAGGAACTGAGGAGCCTTATGATGAAGGTGAAAGAAGAAAGTGCAAAAGCTGGCTTGCAGCTAAACCTCAAAAGAACCAAGATTATGGCAACCAGCTTGATTGATAACTGGCAAATAGAGGGAGAAAATGTAGAAGCAGTGAAAGACTTTGTATTCCTAGGTGCGAAGATTACTGCAGATGCTGACTGCAGTCAGGAAATCAGAAGACGCTTAATCCTTGGAAGAAGAGCAATGACAAATCTCGATAAAATAGTTAAGAGCAGAGACATCACACTGACAACAAAGGCCCGCATAGTTCAAGCAATGGTGTTCCCCGTAGTAACATATGGCTGCGAGAGCTGGACCATAAGGAAGGCTGAGCGAAGGAAGATCGATGCTTTTGAACTGTGGTGTTGCAGGACAATTCTGAGAGTGCCTTGGACTGCAAGAGGATCAAACCAGTCCATCCTCCAGGAAATTAAGCCAGACTGCTCACTTGAGGGAACGATATTAAAGGCAAAACTGAAATACTTTGGCCACACAATGAGAAGACAGGACACCCTGGAGAAGATGCTGATGCTAGGGAGAGTGGAGGGCAAAAGGAAGAGGGGCCGACCAAGGGCAAGATGGATGGATGATATTCTAGAGGTGACGGACTCGTCCCTGGGGGAGCTGGGGGTGTTGACGACCGACAGGAAGCTCTGGCGTGGGCTGGTCCATGAAGTCACGAAGAGTCGGAAGCGACTAAACGAATAAACAACAAATTACAGATGAATGTCACATCCTGGGTCTACACGATACCAGTGGAAAAAATTACCAGCCTGTTCTGAATCCAGTTCCAAATTCCACAGTTCTTGAAACTGTGAAATCAGTAGCAGGCACCTAAGGTCATGTAAATTGTGCTACAGTCCTATGACGTTTTAAGCAGCATGATTAATGGTCAGACGTGATATGAATTATGGTCCAAAACAACCAGACAGAGCCAAAGTATCTACCAATTTTCCTCTGAACAGAGGTGGACAACCTCTTTTTTTCTCCCAAGGGCTTCGTTCCCTCTATACAATTTTTCTTTTGATGGTTGAGGTTGACACAAGCAGTGTGTGGGGTCACAGTTGGTAGTGGGTGAGACCAGATTTCCTCTTTTCTTCTTTCGGATACCCCATGTTTCAACTTTCTCTTCTTTTCATCCACTTCAGAAAACAGAGCTCCTCCAACTGGCAGCTGGAGATCTGAACTGATCATTTTCAGGTGGCTTTTGAGATGACAGTCAATGATTATAATAAGTAATTAATATAATAATTAATCACTAATCATCTTGCCCCTGTTTTATTGTTCCCCCAACTTTGAAATAAGCCATGGACGTACTGGAAATATCTATTTATATAAAGGGCCAGAAGACAGCGGTGGTGGTAGAGGTAGTGGTGCCAAGTGACAGCAACGTCAGGAAGAAGGAGCATGAGAAGCTGGAGAAACACCAGGGCCTGAAAGAGGAACTAGAGAGGATGTGGAAAGGAAAGGCCAAAGGGGTCCCAGTGGTGGTAGGGGCACTCGGGGCTGGGACTCCTCAGCTGGGAGAGGGGCTGCAACAGATCCCAGGAGCAACATCAGAGCTCTCTGTCCAGAAGAGTGCAGTGCTAGGAACAGCTAAGTTCCTGCACAGAACCCTCAAACTCCCAGGCCTCTGGTGGAGGACCCGAGTGTCATGTTCACCGTTTCAATGTGCTTGGTACATCGTAACGTTTCGCATGTCATGAGCCTGATGCGTGTTTCATCTCTGAAGGGAGGACGGTTCCTGCTCGGGGAATGCTTATCTCTTGGCTGCAGGCTTGGAATGTGTTTGGGTTATCTCATGTGTTCAAGGTTGCTTTCCCAGGCCGGAGGGAAGACGGTTACAGGCACCTGGGATGGGGGGTGATGACTCTGCTGGTAGGGGGGTGGGGTTACATTTGCAGCTGAGGGTTTTTAGTTTGTATTTGGCGCGCTTTCTGTCATTCTCAGCTTTCTCTGTATTTGCCTTAGTTTCCTTAATAAATCAGATTTCATTTAGCAACCTCTTGTGAGTCTGAGTGTTTGGGATAGGCAACCATTACACTGAGGTTGAGGAAGATGCATACCACCCATAAGGGTAAGAAGGGAAATACGTGTATACACACACACACCTACATACACATACAGTACATACTATATAAACATACTATGTATGTGTGTGTGTATACACACACACACTAATATTATATTATATTAATATTATATTATATTATATTATATTATATTATATTATATTATATTATATTATATTATATTATATTTTATATTAGTTCTTCCTCCCTCCCTTTCTTTGGCATTTTGCAAATCTGCTCCTTCCCATTTGCAAAATAGGGTCCAGTGTGCATTTAACCTAGCTACTAAATTAACCAACATTCTGAATTTCATCAATACATTGAAACATAAACTAACTGAAAGGGCTAGATTTGCAGACCACCCTAAGCATGCATAAATACAAAACTGCACAGACATAGATATGCACATGCACAAAATTCTTAGGTTAAAACTAGCAATTTTAGGGGCATTCAACCATTAGATCTTTCACTGATTAATTTAAAAGTACTGTGTGTGTAAGACTTGAGTCTGATTCTGAGGCTGAGGAAGGGGAAATAGAAACCTATGCTAAGCAAAACGGGGAAACCGAAATTCCAAATGACTCAGAAGGGCGGGAAAGTCTTGAGCAGCTGATTGGGCGAAATCAGGAGTCACATTCAAAGCCGCCAATCAGCACAAGAGAAAGGTGATCCGAAAAGCACGCCAAGCAAAAGGAAGCCCGATTGGTTCCAGAGGAGAAACGGTGCGAAGGAAACGGCTTAAAAAGGAGCCAGCACAAAGACTGAGTCGCCAGAGACAAATGTTCCATTGAGCTAACAACTTCTTCAGGAGAAGAGAAGCTGGAATCATCCTTGGAGCCTTGCCCTGTAGCTATTATGGAACCAGAGCCTTCCCAGCCTTCTGAGTCTTGCCTTGCCATCCCACAAAGCCCAGCCGAGTTGAGCCCCACCAACTCACCTCTGAGCCCAGTAGAGTCTTGCCTTGCCACATCACCACGAAGCTCAGCTGAGTTGAGTTTCATTGTCTTGCCTTGAAGCCAAGTTGAGTCTTGCCTTGCCACATTGCCTCAGAGCCCAGACAATTTGAGTTCTGCTGTCTCACCATGAGTTCCAGATGAACCTAGTCTTGTTGCTGTCCTGTTCAGACTATGAGGCGGCCAGGCAGGTTCATTATCACGAACCACTCTTCATTTAAAACTATTTACAATAAATAAGTTGTTATGGTCAAGACCAACGGGTAACAATGGGAGAACTGGCCAGGTTGCAAGAGAAGACTGTCGTAAAGCAGCTGAGCATAGCTCACTAGTGTGAACTGTGGAACTGGAAGAAGCTAGAGCACATGGCACAACTGGAACTGAAGATGATTGTCCGCAATCTGAAACACCACTCAAACTAGGCTGGCACCTGGAAGCTGGGCGGGAACGAACTGGAACCATCGGGCAAGGCTTGACTCTAGAGGTAGGACTGGACTGAACTAGGTGGCCTAGTCCAGAGTGGGTACTCTGGACTGAAGACTCAGAACAAGGCTGTTAACTCAAAGCAAGGCTGGACTTGGCTGAAGATCCAGGGCTAGGCTGGAAACTTGGCACACAACTAGGCTGGACTGGAGATTCTTGACTAGGCAGAGAGCTCGGAACATGGCTGAACTGGACCAAAGGTTCTAGACAAGGTGGAGAACCTGGTTCACAATGAGACAGGTCTAAAGTTCCTGAACAACACTGGATGACTGGGACACGGCTAGGCTGTACTGCAGATCCTGGGCAAGACTGGAGGTTGGAAACATGACAAAACTGTATTGGACACTCTGGACTAGGCTGGGAACTGGAAGCACAACAAGGCTGAACTGGAGATCTTGGGCAAGGCTGAGGACTTGGAGCACAATGAAGCTGGACTTAAGATTCTGGACATGGCTGGAAGTGAGAAGCAAGGCTGGAAGCACACCTGGAATGCACAGAATGGCAACAGTGAGGTCTGAAACTAGACTCAAGGCTGAGGTTGCTGGGCTTGCAGGGAGAAGATCCTCTGTGGCAGCGTGTGCAGGATACAGGTTCTCTCCAGTAGGAAACACTGACACTGATTCCCCTCCAGCTACAGATGAGGTTTCTGACTCAGGTAAGGACTCTTCTGCTGGAGCTCCAAGCTTGAAGGACCGGTTGTCTCCAGCAGCTTGCTCTTTGCGCGTCTGCCTTTTATGTGAATAGGCAACACCTTCAGTGCAAGGAGGGAGTGGGCCTTGCTCTCAGTTTATATACCGTGGCTTGGCCTGCTTGTGTTGGTGGGGGTGTTGTTCTCCCCTTGGGAGTTCTTCAGTTGGGCTGCTGTTTGCTGCTTGGTTGATTGCCTGAGTTAACAGTTCCTTGATTAGGGTGTATTGTGCTGTTCGATGATATCCTAGTGTTGATTTTTGCATATCTGGGTGTTGATTGCTGGGGAGGGAGCGTACTGGTCTTTTGGCTTTTCTATTGTCTCTTTTGTATGGTATGTAAATGTTGTTTACCTCTGTGTGTCTGTTGATGGCTGCTTGGTCTGAGTGCCAGGCTTCCAGGAATTCTCTGGCATTTTATGTGAATCCCTTGCATGCCTATTCCCCTCTGCAGCCAGTCAGGCTGCCTTCTCCTTCATACACTTTTTGCACATCTTTTGCACACGTTGATTGGAGGATTCAAATCCTTCTCCAAAGACTGGCCAATCAATGTCTGTGACTTTTTCCCCCACACTGCTGAGTCATCTCTGGGTTTTGCTTTCCTGGTTTCTTCCTCGTAAGTTTCTGACTCAGAAAGAGTTTTGTTTTCTGAGTCAGAGGTTGGCTGAAACCTCACAGTCTCCTTGCCACAGAATCCAGTCAAGCCTAGCCTTGTTGCCTCGTTGCGATCCATAGCGAAGTTTTGCCTTACAGTCTTGTTGTGTCCTCCAGCCAAGGCTGATTCAGTCACTGTGCTGTCAGTTCCTGCAGAATCCTGTCCTGCCTCTCTGACATGGTTTTCAGTCAAGTTCTGCCCAGCCATCTTGCCGTGAATTCCAGTCGAGTCCAGTCCAGCCGCATCTTTGTGCTCTCCAGCTAAACCTGGCTTTGCTCTCTTGCCAAGCACTCTGCCATTGCCCAGTTGGGCTTAAATTGAACTGAACTATTATTTAAGAGACAATTGCTAATTGTACATAGTTGCTTGTAAATAAAGAATTCTTTTTTACTTGCCTGGTCATCTCATAGTTTAAAAAGAATAGTGTGATCCAGACAGCGTGCTGAGGGAATGTATTGAATAGAATGGGTTACAGTGGTGGTGTTGAGCCAAATGGGTATAACATAGAAGCACACAGGTGAATATAGCAAACATAAGTTAGAGAAAGGATCTATAGGTGGAACGTCTCTCAGGAAACAATGGATTTCCAGATAAAAAGGATATAGGGGCATATATTTCTACAGGGATGTGAGAAACCATACTATTTATCTGCATAAATGTTCCATGCCAAAAATGCAAGCCTTAGTTACTCAAATATCCAGGATGGAAGAGTTGGGGAAAGCAGTCAAGGATGAACACAAGAGTTTTGCTAAGAATGGGAAGCAGACAAAATGCTGATGAGTTTTCAAATGGCATTTTTGGTTCCTGAATCTCCCATTTGTCATTTTCAGTTGATAAAGCCAAGTTCTAACATTTTGAGAAAGGGAGAAATCTTTTTTTTTTCCCCTAAGATAAAAAGTCAGAAGCATTGCCATCAAAAGCTGTGTGCAAAGTGAGTCAGTTCTGAATGAAATTGTTGACTTGATTTGATTTGGAAAGTCAGTTCAATTCAGGGGGTGGGTGGGTGGAATCTTTTTTTTTCCCCCCCTAGAAAAATCACTGGATTGATTCAGAGGCAACTGACTCAATCCAACAGTTTGACCTGAATTGACGATCCAATTTGGAAAGTCTATTAGTTCTAGAGATTTGATTGAATTTGACTTAAAACATACCATCAACTCAAATCTTTGCACAAGTCAGTAGGCAGTTCTGCCTTGGGTAATGATTGTAAAATTTGAAGTGCAGGGATGTAATCTTAGAAAAAAATAAAGAAGGAACAAGAGCAAGGCAAATAATATTATGCATAAAGTGGAAAACATATGATTTTCTTCTTTTCAGGTTTTATCCATTGAAGCTACATAGGGACAGATTCAGAACTGCTAAAAGGAATTTTTTCTTCTATAGCACATGGAATTCACTGCTGGCAAGAGTGATGTGCATCAGCTTTGATGTCTTTCAAACCATCATAGCATGCAAGGATTTTACTCTAGAGATCATCAAGCCCCAGTGTAGGAATCCACTATTACAGCTTTCCCCCAACAGATGGTTATCCAGCCTCTCTTGAAAGACTTTAAAAAGGGTGATACAAATCCTACAATCCTAAATATCTCCTGAATCAGGGCAGATTAAACAAGTGGGGAAAAATGCAAGAATGGAAGGAAACATTTCCTATCCTGATTGTGAACAGGTGGGAAACCAGGACAACCCTAACCAAGATTAGAGCATTGTGCAAACACAGCTGCTAGTGACCTGCTAGTGCTTGTTGTACAAATACAAAAACTGATTGTGTTCGCACAATAACAACTCTTATCTCAGGGAATGAGTAAACTCCGTTGAGTTGAACAAGAAACTTACCAAACAGACTAGGTTTACACTGTAGGCTACGATGCCTTGACCATGAGTGGGAGATGTAACACATGCTTCACGTTGTCATCATTGATCAAATTGTCCAGTTCAGACCATGCACCAAACCAATTCTCAATAAAACTCTTTATTAAGAACTATTTACAATCAATAAGTCCTTGGAATAAGGAGACTGGAGTCATCAAGGCTGGACAATGTAGCAAGGCAGTACTAGGTATTACCTGGGAGTGAGACTGGATCCAAATGGAACACGAGGACTGGAGGCAGCAGATCTTGAACCGGAATAAACCTGGAGGAACACAACACGGGATGGCTGGCTAAATGGATCTGGATGCAAGGCTACGATCAGTAAACTGAAATATGCGGAATCCCAGGCATAGGACTCAAACTCAGAGCAAGGCTGGATTCGGCTGGAATCACCGGACTGGACTGGACCTCTGAAGAAGACGAGTTGGAGTGAGACTTGAAACTTATCACTGGGCTAGACTCGGCTGGGAGCCCCAGACTGGACTGGATTCACTGGACAGGAGACCTGGAACAAGGCTTGGAACTCAGAATACTGTTGACTTGGTTGGAATCCCCGGACTAGACTGGATTTGCTGGGCAGGAGGCTTGGAGCAAGGCTTGGAACTCGGAACTAGGCTGGGTTCAGCTGGAAGCACTGTGTGTGCAACGAACTCAGATCCTGAGCAAGGCAAGCAACAACCCCCAAAATTTGCATTGGTTTGAGAAGAAGGGTGAGGTAAACTGCTGACGGATGGCGGCGCGAAAAATCCTTGGCTCAGTCGCACTGCTGAGAGCAATGTGAGCTCTTGAAGCTGGAGGCAAGGTGCTGGCTGCCAGGCTCAGGCGATGCTGGTTCCTCAAATGCAGCAGGTGCAAAGATCCCTTCCTCAGAATTCAAGTCTGGAGCTGCTGCTGCTTCTGTCACAGACGCTGCTTCTGATATTGGTAGGGAATCTTCTTCTGAAGCTGCAGGTCTAGAGGATCGGTTGACTCTGGAAGCACGCTGTCTGCACGGCTGCCTTTTATCTCATTCCTTGGCGCTCTTGGAGTCTCCTGCAGCCAATCGGGCTGCCTTCTCCTTTGCAAACTTTTCCACCCGTCTCTGGTGTGCACTGATTGGCATATTCAAATGCCTCTCCAGATCTCGCCCAATCAGCGTCGTGGATTCTTCCCGCTCTGCTGAGTCATGCTGGAGTTTTGTTTCTCCTATTCCAGCCCAGTAAGTTTCCAATTCCTCCTCTGACTTGGAAAGTGAAACTAAATCTGAGCCAGAGGCAGGCCTGGTCCTGACACAAATGACTTTAATACTTGCATCATATCATGATGCATGATCATGTCATTTGAGGGATGACATCGTGACACTCATGCCATCATTTTGACATCATTGTGTTTTTTAACAGATGCCTAAGTAAACCACATGCATACACACACTCTCAGACAGGAAAAACACTATTTGATCTTGGTACATTGCACCAGTGCTTGATCTTTGATCTGATTAATCATATTGCATGAACACCATCTATGTAATGGAGACTGTTCTTTTTTCTGACAGCAGAGCTCTTTACTTTCTTCGCTAATCAATAACTTGATCGCTAATCTGTGAGTGGTTAAAGAATAAAGAGGATCATATTTTGTTGAAAAATACATTGTCTTCCCTTGTCTTCTATACGCCAGCTTAAAAAAGGAACCCTTCTGGATTTTTACTTACTTTTCTAAGCACTTTCCATGGGAGTTTCCATAAATAAAATTTATTCATTTCTCTGGAAATGAGCATGAAAAAAAAAAAAAAAAGAATAAAAGGGAGGTGGGATCCAGAGAAGAATAAGATGAAGAAAGCTACCATCAAATTATTATGTGTTATTCTTTGAAAGAGAACTTTTTATTTATTTTATTTGAGAAACATTTTTGCCTTACTCAGGCCAAAAGTGGAGGAGATATCTCTCATCCCAATGAAATTAGATTGATTTACTGCGGTTGCAATTAAGGGCTGCATGATCTTTTGAACTGTGCTCCCAATTTATTATACAACACAGCATGTAAAAATAGATGTATTTGGAAGAGAGCATAAAAGGAAAGCCTTTCCACCGTGGCAAGGGAGTTTGACCATGCCACTTCTGAATGACCCTGGAGAACACTTGTACTTCTGTCTTGCTAGTATAAGCAGAGCAAAGTAATGGATTATGAACTGTACAGTGTTGGTTCCCCCTGGAGTTTGCCAATCTGTAATTGCTGATTTATGACCATGTCCCTTTTTCTCTGTACCTTAATCCAAAGTGTACCTTTTTAACATCACAGCTGTGTACAATTTCTATAAGCTTGAGGATGTGCCATGTTTTGTAGAGAGCCGTCTTTAAAAAAGGGGGCATCTAGAATCCAAACTGGGCCCAACTGGAGGAATGAATGGGAACATGTAAGGGAAAAAGGGAGTACCTCTTTTGGGGGAGATGGACAGTAACAAACTTTGAATAATAAATAAAAATAAAATGCATGTCCTAGGCTTATGGTTATGCCTTGATATGGGGAAAAAATGGGTAAGGGAGCTTATACATGAAGTGTTTGCCATTCTCTTCTGGGATTTTTCTTCTGGGATAGACTTCTTCTGGGATAAACTTATACATGGGGCACATACTGTCTTGCAAAAGAGATAGTGTTGAAACTGCATTTTTTTTTTTACTTTATTGCCATGATATTTGATAAAAACAAACAAACAAACAAACACAACTTTGCAGTAAAATTTGTAGTTGCTATACGTACAATTATCAAAATATAAAGGGTTGATTATTATTATTATTATTATTTTGAACACTATTGTAATGGTTGCCCAGCCCAAATACTCAGACTCACAAGAGGTTGCTAAATGAAATCTGATTTATTCAGGTACTTAGGACAAATACAGAGAAAGCTAAGAATGAGCAAAAGCGCACCAAATACAAACTTAAAACCCTTGGTGCAAATGTACCCCGCCTCCCTACCAGCAGCACCGCCCGTCCCAGGTGCTGGCAACCGTCAGAACTGTTAGCCTGGGAAAGTAACCTTGAACACAAGAGATAACCCAAATACATTCCAAAAGCAGAGCCAAGAGATAAACCCCTCTCATCCTCCCATGAAAGATGAAACACGCATCCAGCTAATGACATGCGAAACGTTACAATGTATCAAAGACATTGAAACAGCGAACATGACAACTATTTTCCTTAATATAATTCCTTTGCATGTTTTAGGTATGTGCATATGCATATACACATACCCACATATTTTCTGTATAGAATCAGAGAGAGAAAAGGAGGGAGGGATGGAGGGAGGGAGGGGGAGGGAGGGAGAAATGTTTTATTTTTAAATATATTAAGGGGAAATGTGTGTACAGATGTGTTTGTTGAACTGCATTTCAGGATCTGAAGATGCTCAAAATGCAAAGGATACTTGACTTGGTGTAGCTTCCGTGCACAGAGGGCATGATGATCTTCTCTGTAGCATTCCGTTTTTTAGGATGTAAGATGCTGATGAAGAAAAAACTCAGTTCCTTTTGGCTAAAGTATCCGCAGGAACAGCTACATAGGTAGCCAAGCCTGGCACAATTGCCAATGCTTTTAGGCTAGCAGTTTAGACATTCTAATTATTGAATATGAAATAATGTTTTATGCTTATCTCTTCCATGCCGTGGATAACATTACTGAGCCTTTTACATCCTTGCGAACTTTTAATTGTAATTTCTCTTTTGTCTTCTTTATGTTGCCTGTATTTTTTTTTTCCTTTCAGTAAGTAAAAACTCCATTGATCTACCATGAATAAACTCAACTAAACTAGTAATGGACTTTATGTATTGACATAATTATAACGTTAGTTAAGTTTGCATTCTAATGTAAAAGAAAGGTCCTAAGATTTATTGGCACTGGAGAGCCAGTTTGGTGCAGTAAGGCACCCAGCTAGAAACCAGGAGACTGTGAGTTCTAGTCCCATCTTGGGCACAAAGCCGGCTGGGTGACCTTGGGCCAGTCCCTCTCTCTCAGCCCAAGAGCCAATCGGGCGTGGTAGGAGAGTTCTAGTCCCGCCTTAGGCTTGAAAGCCGGCTGGGTGACCTTGGGCCAGTCACTCTCTCTCAGCCCAAGAGCCAATCAGGCATGGTGTGAGAGTTCTAGTCCCGCCTTAGGCATGAAGCCAACTGGGTGACCTTCGGCCAGTCACTGTCTCTCAGCCCAAGAGCCAACCAGGCGTGGTGTGAGAGTTCTAGTTCTGCCTTAGGCATGAAAGCCGGCTGGGTGAACTTGGGCCAGTCACTTTCCCTCAGCCCTAGGAAGGAGGCAATGGCAAACTACTTCTGAAATCTTGCCAAGAAAACTGCAGGGACTTGTCCAGGGAGTTGCCAGGAGTCAACACTGACTCAAAGGCACATACAGTATATACATGTGTATGTGTAAGTGTATGTATATAGTGAGCCATGAACAAATGTGCAATGTCATCAGTTTCTCATTTTGGAACCTCAAAAGTCTCAAATGCTGCTCAGGCCATTAGCATAACCCTTTCCTTGAAACACAGGAAGATGCCACAGACCAAGTCAGAGTAAAGGGTTGTGCTTTTCCTTAATGGCAGTGAATCTGCAACTGTTTTCAGTGCTCTGAGACCAAAACAAAGAAACCTTAATATTCCACCAAGCTATTTTTTTTCCCTAGACTATAGCTGGGTGCCTTAGTCATAGGTAAGAACTTCGTTTAGATCAAAATTTAGCAAAATGCACCAATGGTTTTACACGTGGGACAGGAAGAAACTGAGGTTTGTTTGTTTGTTTGTTTGTTTTTTAAGTAAAACAACAGTGGGAGAAAAGCATCCAGAAGGAACCCTTTTTAGGTTTTTCAAAGTCTGTGTCAGAAATGTCTGATTGATGAATGAGGTTTATCCTCATTCTCTCTCTTTTCCCAGTAAGGGTGCCCAATCACTCGATTGTAGCAGAACCTCCAATCAAATGTTTTGTTTTGTTTTTTTTTTAATTCTGCATAGCCTTGAATATTCAAGATTGGGAACCCCAAAATAGAGATGCAGATACCTGTTATCAAACAGGACTGAGAATAAAGTCATAAAACACCACAGAGGAGATGGAAGTGGGGTGGGGGGAGGAGGATAGCAAATCAATCTTTTCCACAGTTCTTCCTTATGAAAATTCTGCATAAAAGAAAAAAAAAAAAAAGAGGGTTTCCGAGGTGGAGTAGCTATGGGTTTTAACCTATAGGCAAGTTTGCACAAAGATATTTATTCTTTGTATGTGAATCTTCTGAAGAATGTTGGAGATAAATTAAAAGTGTATTTTGCTGATTTCCATAATTTCTCTGTGGGCTTTCTTGATACAAATCAAGAAAGAGCTGATAATGTTTATGGAAGGGAATAGAAGAGAAAAAGAGAGTGAAAGAAATTTGGGACCTGCAAAGAACATAGACCACATTGCCAGATTCAAAATTGCTAATGCGAACTGGTTGTTCAGTCCAAAATCACATATATAAACACTTGGTAGCTGGGGATTATGGAATTTAATTCTATTCCTTGTTTTGGAAAGTGGTTGCAATCTTTCGAGTAGCGTGCTTTTGTTAGCTATGTACACATTGCATTCAGTATTTTGCATTTTAATAGCATTATCAACAAAAGATGCCCATTGGGGGCTTTAATAATATACAGAAAAGGTGACTGTATAACTTTAAATAAATAGAGGGTTCAGTGTTTGGGGAAGGTTCAATGGCTTTAGTGAGGAAGGAAGGAAGGAAGGAAGGAAGGAAGGAAGGAAGGAAGGAAGGAAGGAAGGAAGGAAGGAAGGAATTGTGCAGACTTTGTAGGATAAGGTAGCTAAAGACTTTGTTTTGAACCAGACATGGCTGTGGGGGGGGGGAGTAAAAAAGAAATCAAGATGGCGGCCACCACCACAGAATTGAAATCCTGCTCCTTTTTCCATGCCTTGCACATGCAACATAGGCAAGGCACAGCTTAGAAATGAAGACAACTGCAGGTGTGACGGCTGAAGAGCAGAGAAACCTTTGACAATTGCTTTGTGGAGCTGCTTGCCTAGCCAATTTTAACCCTTTCTGTAAGGAAGCAATGTGTCAGGCCTAGCCCAAGAACAACATAGAATCAATACAGCCAAGTTCAGTGTTTTCTTTGCTTACACCGTATAGACAGAATCTTGCCAGACTAAACCTGCGCTAATCTAACGTAATGGACATACCATGGGAGGGTCTAGGCCGTGGCTAATCTGAATCTTTTCTTCTTCCCATGGTCCAGCTCTGGGCTGTCCTGTCTCTTGTCTCTCCCCCTTCTTGGCATGTGCTCCCTCCTTCCTGAGGGCCAGCTGCTTTACTGCATCCATCACCTAAGGTTTCTCTCCCTTTTCGTTCCTTCTCCTTTCAGTCACCTCTTCCCATCTCCATATAATTTTGCTCCTTGCTTTCCTTTTTCCTTCCCATCTCAGCATACAGCCCCTTCCTCTAATAACTTGTCCATCCTTCTCCTCCTCCTTTCTTGATGTTTCTGCTGCAAAGAGAGACAGGCAATCACAAGGACGTGTGTGTTTCTCCATGTGAGAGAGTACGAATTACATATTGCAGGTAAGTTTTAACATTTCAATTAATTTTTAAAATGGACAACTTGTAGATATTGAACCAATGACTTAAGTGCACTTTTGTTGTTGCTGATGTTTCTGTTTTGTTGATCAGTTTTTTGTTGTTTATTCGTTCAGTCTCTTCCGACTCCTCATGACTTCATGGACCAGCCCACGCCAGAGCTTCCTGTTGGTCGTCAATACCCCCAGTTCCCTCAGTTCCCCCTAACCCTAACCCTAACCCTAGAGGTCCGTCACCTCTAGAATATCATCCATCCACCTTGCCCTTGGTCGGCCCCTCTTCCTTTTGCCTTCCACTCTCCCAGGCATCAGCATCTTCTCCAGGTTGTCCGGTCTTGTCATTACGTGGCCAAAGTATTTCAGTTTTGCCTTTAATATCATTCCCTCAAGTGAGCAGTCTGGCTTTATTGCCTGGAGGATGGACTGGTTTGATCTTCTTGCAGTCCAAGGCACTCTCAGAATTGTCCTCCAACACCACAGTTCAAAAGCATTGATCTTCCTTCGCTCAGCCTTCCTTATGGTCCAGCTCTCGCAGCCATATGTTACTACGGGGAACACCATTGCTTTGACTATGCGTACCTTTGTTGTCAGTGTGATGTCTCTGCTCTTAACTATTTTATTGAGATTTGTCATTGCTCTTCTCCCAAGGATTAAGTGTCTTCTGATTTCCTGACTGCAGTCAGCATCTGCAGTAATCTTTGCACCTAGGAATACAAAGTCTTTCACTGCTTCTACATTTTCTCCCTCTATTTACCAGTTATCAATCAAGCTGGTTGCCATAATCTTGGTTTTTTTGAGGTTTAGCTGCAAGCCAGCTTTTGCACTTTCTTCTTTCACCTTCATCATAAGGCTCCTCAGTTCCTCTTCGCTTTCAGCCATCAAAGTGGTATCATCTGCATATCTGAGATTGTTAATGTTTCTTCCAGAGATTTTAACTCCAGCCTTGGATTCCTCAAGGCCAGCTTGTCGCATGATGTGTTCTGCGTACAAGTTGAATAGGTAGGGTGAGAGGATACAGCCCTGCTGTACTCCTTTCCCAATCATAAACCAGTCTGTTGTTCTGTGGTCTGTTCTTACTGTTGCTACTTGGTCGTTATACAGATTCTTCAGGAGGCAGACAAGATGACTTGGTATCCCCATACCACTAAGAACTTGCCACAATTTGTTATGGTCCACACAGTCAAAGGCTTTAGAATAGTCAATAAAACAGAAACAGATGTTCTTCTGAAACTCCCTGGCTTTTTCCATTATCCATCAGATATTGGCAATTTGGTCCCTAGTTCCTCTGCCTTTTCTAAACCCAGCTTGTGCATCTGGCAATTCTTGCTCCATGAATTGCTGAAGTCTACCTTGCAGGATCGTGAGCATTACCTGACTGGCATGTGAGATGAGTGCCACTCTTCGATAGTTTGAAATTTCTTTAGTGTTTCCCTTTTTTGGTATGGGGATATAAGTTGATTTTTCCAATCTGATGGCCATTCTTGACTTTTCCAAATTTGCTGGCATATAGCATGCATTACCTTGACAGCATCATCTTGCAAGATTTTGAACAGTTCATCTGGGATGCCGTCATCTCCTGCTGCCTTGTTATTAGCAATGCTTCTTAAAGCACATTCAACTTCGCTCTTCAGCATGTCTGGCTCTAGCTCACTGACCACACTGTCAGAGCTATCCCCGATATTGTTATCCTTCCTATACAGGTCTTCCATATCTTCTTGCCACCTTTTCTTGATCTCTTCTTCTTCTGTTAGGTCCTTGCCATCTTTGTTTTTGATCATACCTATTTTTGCTTGGAATTTACCTCCAATGTTTCGAATTTTCTGGAAGAGGTCTCTTGTTCTTCCTATGCAATTGTCTTCTTCCACTTCCACACATTGCTCGTTTAAAAATAATCCCTTATCTCTTCTGGCTAACCTCTGGAATTTTGCATTTAATTGGGCATATCTCCCCCAATCACTGTTGCCTTTTGCTTTCTTTCTTTCTTGGGCTACTTCTAGTGTCTCAGCAGACAGCCATTTTGCCCTCTTGGTTTTCTCTTTGTTTGGGATGTATTTTGTTGCCACCTCCTGAACAATCTTGCAAACTTCTGTCCATAGTTTTTCCGGGACCCTATGTACTAAGTCCAGTCCCTTAAATCAATTCTTCACCTCCACTGCATATTCCTTAGGAATATTAGTGAGCTCATATCTAGCTGATGTGTGGGTCTTCCCTAATCTCTTTAGTCTGATCCTAAATTGTGCAATAAGAAGTTCATGATCTGAACTACAGTCAGCTCCAGGTCTTGTTTTTACCGACTGTATAGATGTCTGCCACCTTTGGCTGCAAAGGATGTAGTCAATCTGATTTTGGTTTTGTCCATCTGGTGAAGTCCATGTATAAAGCCATCTCTTAGGTTGTTGGAAGAGAGTGTTTGTTATGCAGAGTGAGTTGTCTTGGCAAAATTCTATCAGCCTATGTCCTGCTTCATTTTGTTCTCCCAGGCCATGCTTACCTGTAATTCCAGGTGTCATTTGACTACCCACCTTAGCATTCCAGTCTCCTGTGATGAAAATAACATCTCTTTTAGGTGTGTCGTCCAGTAGGTGCTCCAGATCCTCATAGAACTGCTCTACTTCAGCTTCTTCAGCATCTGTGGTTGGGGCGTATATTTGGATCACTGTGATGTTAGATGGCTTGCCCTGAATTTGAATTGAGATCATTCTATTGTTTTTTTGGATTGTATCCAAGCACTGCTTTAGCCAGTTTACTATTAATTGTGAAGGCTACTCCATTTCTTCTGTGGTCCTCTTGACCACAGTAGTAGATCTGGTGGTCATTTGATGTGAAGTGGCCCATTCCAGTCCATTTCAGTTCACTGACACCCAAAATGTCTATCTTTAATCTTGACATCTCACCAATAACCACATCCAATTTGCCCTGGCTCATAGATCTTACATTCCAGGTTTCAATGGTGTGTTGATCCTTCAAACATTGGATTCGCCGTTCACCACCAGCACCATCGGCCGCTAGCCGTCCTTTCGGCTTTGAGCTAGCTGCGTCATCATGTCTGAGGCTAGTTGAGCTCATCCTCTGTTCCTCCCCAGTAGCGTTTTGACCATCTTCCGACCTGGGGGTCTCACCTTCCGATGGTATACCGACATATCTCTGGTTGTACTGATCCATTTAGTTTTCACGGCAAAAATACTGGGGTGGGTTGCCATTACCTTCCCCAGGGATCGCATTTAGTCTGACCTCTCTGTCATGACCTTCCCGTCTTGGGTGGCCCTTCACGGTTTAGCTCATGGCATCTTTGAGGTGCTCAACCTCCAGCACCACAACAAGGTAATGATCCTTTGTTGAAGACAAGGTACCCATGTGAGTACCTTGACAAAATAGGGAGATGGTTTGCATCTTCCTTTTTTGAGAATGGCTTTTCAATTTCCCTGCTTACCTCGATGCCTGAGATGCCAAGTGGTCCCTTATCCAAGTACATCCCAATCCAAGGCAGTCCAGCTTACTTTCTGAGATCAGACAATGTCAGCAACATGTACATGTGTGCACACACACACCCCTCAAAGACTTCCCTCTACTTTTACTTGATGAAAGTTACTATTAACATATTTTCATAATCTTCTCTGCATGGCAACAGCAGAAGTAAAAAGGTGTGAGGGTCATGCAATATTCATGAAATTAAGGGGAACCGAGCTAAAAGGGAGTTCCATTAGGGAGACCAAGTGTGACAATATAACACATATTTGCATATTTTAGACTTTAAATCTTTTCAGCCCATCCAAGTTGATATATGGAGGTAAACATGCATTGCCAGTTTTTAGCATATTATAAGCCCTCCAGACTTTGCATGCATTTTAATATGTTTCATTATTGCCATAGATTTTAATTTCGAAAGCGCACAGCTTTGATGGAAGAAAGCTGGAAGTCACAGCATCTGGCCTGTGCTCCAGGCAAGCCAGCACCTTACTGAATATTGTTCCTGCGGAGGACTCACTCTGTTTTTTGAATTGGTGGTGTGCGTGAGTTGGCAATGGTGTGCCTGTGAGCACACAGAGGAGGGGAATGACAAATGGAATGTTTTGTTTAGCACACATGCTAATTGTGTGCTAAGTTAACTATCCTGAAAGCAAGCTAAAAAGAGAGAAAAGATGGGAGAGATAGAAAGATGGAAGTGGGTTTGAGAAAGGAAGGATCTATACTCATTGCCATATTAAACCAGCAAAGCAATGAAAAGCTTTGTTTAATTGTTCCCATTGCTAGACACAGAACAAATTTGTTAATAAGGGGGATTGTCAGATTGCTGACTCATCATAAATTGACTTGGAATCAGCTGGATAATAAAGTTTTTTGGGTGGGTGAATGGAAGCAAACTTAGCTGAACTTACCTCTCTTGGCTTGGAATTTCAGGAAACAGCACCTGCCATCTTGCAGCTGCTTCAGGATTCAGCCATTGGTCAAAGGTGTTGGTTTAGACTAGCCATATTAAAATATGAGCCTACGCTAAGACCAAGCATTAAAGAAGAAGCTTCTGTTTTATGTACAGTTCAGAACCACCTTTAGAATTGAAGGAGTTGTAATCCAACCCCTTTCACACAAAGGGATTCCTGGATCATCATCATCATCATCATCATCATCATCATCGATTAAATTTATATGTCACCCAACTCCCAGCAACTCTCAGTGGGACATGTTTGGATCTGCAAAAAGATATCACAGATATCTGTGCATAATGTACTGGACCCAAGTATCACTTTGGCAACACTTAGGGTTGAAGGTTGTTTATGAGTCTTCTATGACATCACAACAATTTAGCCAATGACTGAACAGATCTTCTGGAGAGGGAACATCAAAGTGAAAACTGATACCTAGCTAAAGAACTACAGATAACTTTAGAAAAAAGATCTTCAATATTATAGTGATTATGAGTTATCATAATTGCAGCAGAAGTTTGGGGGTATTCATTTCTTCCTCAGGAGTTTTAAAAGAAGAAAATGAATCTTAAATAGTTGATCTAAAAATAATGGGTGAGAAAACCAAACATTCAAAAAATCCTAAACCACAATCTGATTTTCTTATTTTGTGTATATTCAGAGTATCCATTTGGTTGCAAAAACAAGGGTTTTAGAGAATTATTTACTTTTAATGGTGAATATTCTAATTTATTTTAACTCAAATTGGGTGGTGCCTCCCTGCAAAAAAGTGTTCAAGAAAAAAGTAATCTGAGTGCCAAATCAGAACTGGGAAATTTCAGTTTTGTTCCATTCTGATAGGCCTTTTGTCTAAATCAGATTACAAATACCACATCTTTAGTGTGAACACATATATACCCATCTGGCCATCTGGTGGCAGCATCTGGCCAACTTTGGCTGATCCCAAAGGCAGCTAAGCAGAGTTTGACCTGGTCGATGCTTGGATGGGACACACCACAAAATCCCAGGGTCCTTGGCTACATTGGGAAGTTTGTTTTTAATCCCAGAAGAAGGGAATGGCAGACTTTCATATCAGTGCAAGAAAATTACATGGAGATCTCCATGAAATTCTTAGGAATCAATATCACCTTAAAGAAGACTCTCTTACCCATTTCTGATACGATTTGAGGAGACACAAACATAGCACATTTGTATAAAAGTTTGGATGGAACATTTTGTTCTCAGCTTTTTAAGTATCAGTCTTGATGCACATAATAGCAGGACAGAATGGATGGAATTAGAGCTGTAGTTACAAGATAACCAAGATGAGAAGGGAAAATAATCCAGAGGAAGTGCATTTGTTTGAAGCATAGTTCAACGCACTCCAGTCTGCATGGGAACCAAAGAGTAAATCTTTTTTTTTATGCTTTTCAAACTAATCTCATTGATGTTTCACAATCTCCAAGGCAGTGGGTGCCTTTTGGATTAGTCACTGCTGTTTCCCATCTAGGACCAAATTCAATTCAGCGGTTAACAGAATGAACAAAAGATAACTCTAATCAGATTGCTGATGCCTATCTATAGGCGATATCTAGAAAACAAACAGAGATTTGGTGCTGAATAACATTCCTGTCATATTGTGAAGGCTGCTTTTGTACTACATAAGAGAGGAACAGTCGGCATTTAAAAGAGGGAGGGGGAAAAAGTGATGTGTCCTTGAAGACAAAGATTCCTTCAGCAATTTTCATATTCTTCAAAGACAAATGTGTTTTCCCTATCACACCAGGATTAAAAAGCATTGATGGATCAAAGAGACACCAGTTGTCAACATAAAACATGGATAAGTTAGTAATTTCTGCTATTAACAAACTATCAGCATTCATAGCATGACTGCAATTTTGTCTGGGCAAACACCCATGCTTTTGATGGAAAAAAAGTTATACTACAGCTAGGCTGAAATGTGGAGGAAAAGTCCTGTTTTGTGAAAGAAATATGGGACATTTTTTTTCCAGAATTATCAAAAGCAAACAAATCTGGTTTAAAACAATCCCCGATTGGCTAGGACTGTCCCCATATTAATTCCTGGAACCATTGCCCATTTTAATAGCCTTTCTCCACCCTTAGTGTCATCCATATAAGACAAGTTGATTAGGGAAATTGCATTGGGATATCTTCCAATCTGGTGTATGACCCCTGATTGGCTAGGATCATTGGAAATAAATTAAATAGAACAAAAATGGACACTTGTAAAACAACTGACAGTGAAACAATGGCGATAACAGAAATGGACAGAGAAGATTAAGGTTTAGTTTCCCCTGAAATAAGTAGCTTCAAAGGGGTAAAAAAAAAGAAAAAGAAACTTTGAGCATTACATTCAGGGCTGGAGTATTGTTATGTCTGCAGAAAAGATAAGGACAATTTCTAAATGCACCTGCAAAGCTGAGCTCTGATTTTTATATACCTTGAGATATATTTTGTAGCACAGTTTAGACCCTTTTTCACGAATGATTCTTCTTTGCCGTGAATGGGCCTTTGGATACCAAATTGTTACTTTCCATCTTCTTCAAAGTCTAACATTTTAATCTCCGCAACGCCTGTCAAACTTGTGATTTCTTAAAGTAGGCTACAAACACAGTGATCTCATCCCTGGTGAATTGTCTGCTTGCCATATTTCTTCTCTTAAATAGATCCAGAATACTGGCCTCATAATCAGACGGTGGATTAGAAGAATGTGATTTATAACAGATCTTTGGTCCATCTGACTCAACACTGTTTGCGGCACTATGTAATGGGTATATGTTACAGTGACCTAGATTTTGTTTAAATATAAGGGGGGAAATACTTCCTGACAGGTAAGATCTGTACGTTAGTGGAACAGTCTAAATGCAGGGGGATCTTGTAGGATCTTCATTTCTGGAGGCATTTAAGAAGAGGCTGGATAGCCACCTCTCTGGGATAGCTCAATGGGTTTTCCTGCATATTTGTTTATTCATTTATTTATTTTCTATCCCACCTTTATTATTTTTATGAATAACTCAAGGCAGGGAACATACCTAATCGTCCTTCCTCCTCCTATTTTCCCCACAACAGCAACCCTGTGAGGTGGGTTGGGCTGAGAGAGAGGGACTGGCCCAAGGTCACCCAGCTGTCTTTCATGCCTAGGGCAGGACTAGAACTCTCCTACCACGCCTGATTGGCTCTTGGGTGGAGAGAGGGGTACTGGCCCAAGGTCACCCAGCTGGCTTTCATGCCTAAGGCGGGACTAGAACTCACAGCCTCCTGGTTTCTAGCCCAGCACCTTAACCACTATATTGTGGCAGATGAGATGATCCTTAGGGATCCTTCCAAATTCTATGCTCTGATGAAGCAGCACCATGAGAGGAAGACAATTTGCAACCATAGCAGCTTCCTGCCATTGTGTCTGCAGTCAGGAAAGGAAAGTTAGTTTAAAAACGACATTGTCACCTCAATCCAGATGATATCTGGAACCAAGTAGTTAACGTGTTGCAAACTTTGATTAGGAATACTTAACTGGAGTCCCTCCTTGGGAGGGAGATGGGCAGTGATAAAATTTGATAAACAAACAAACAAACAAACTGTTTTTCCTGCACATAGAGGAGGATTGGACTATATGATTCTTGTGGTTCCTTCTAACTCTCTAATTCTGTAATTCTGTGATTGCAGGAACAGTGATTATTGGCAGCAATGGTTTCAGACAGGAGGGTTTTTTTAGATCTGCCTACAGAGGCTAGGAATCAACCAGGCACTTACCACCCACTCAGGAGCCTTACCACGAGTTTGCCACTGTTTCACTGCCTCCTCCTTCCCTCCCGCCTTCATTATGTTCCTATCATCCTTTTTTAATATTCTGGTGTGCTTGAAATAAAGAAGAATAAAATGTAACATGGAAGAGAGACATCTGGTTCTTACACAACACTTTAGTTCCTCCCCTAACTTTATCATAACACTGAGCCATAACGCATTAAGTAAAATCTATCAGCTCAAACTTGAGTCAAGGGGGTAGCAGGGGAGAACCAAAACTGAATGGAACAAGTAAACCAAAGGCCCTTTAAATTGCATGTTCCTGGGGAAAGATCTGGGTTCTGCAAGGGGTGCTGCATTTCTAGTCCATTATATTTCAAAGGACCTTTGAACTTGAAGTACCAAATAGCTCTGGAGCTTGGCCACTTTCAGAGGGATGAATAACCTTTCTGGAGCCAAGGACTACTCTCAGCCTTTGAGTGCTATGTTGGGGTCTGCACTATTGAAGTTGGCACGGGGAAGGCAAATGAATAAAGAGAGGACAACACTGAGTTATTAAAACCTACAGTAGTCCTCGCTTAACAACCATTCATTTAGTGATGGTTCAGACTTAGGACAATGCTGAAATACTGACTTACAATCAGTCCTCGTGCTTATGACCACTGCAGCATCCCCACAGTCACGTGATCACAATTTGGGTGCTTGGCAACTGGTTCGCATTTATGACCTTAGCAGCATCACGTGGTCATGTGATCACCATTTTCGATCTTCCCAGCCGGCTTCTGGCAAGCAAAACCAATGGGGAACCGTGAGATTCACTTAATGATCACGTGGTTCGCTTAATGCCCATGGTGATTCACGTAATGACCATCACAAAAAGGTTGTGAAATTGGACTGGATTCGCTTAATGACTGCTTTACTTAGCAACCAAAATGCCTGTCCCAATGGTGATCGTAAAACGAGGACTATTTTTAATTTGAATGAAAGTGAATTATAATTCAGTGAATTAGGACACTCATATTAAATAAATTCCTCTTCTTTTTTACATGTTATTCTCTAATTTGGTGGCAAGCTCTGAAAAATCTCAGATAGCCATGACCAAGACTAAAGAGAGGGAGGCACAACTGTGGCTCTGCAACTGCAGACATAGTCATGTCCCACACCCATAAGCCCCACTGAACATACTGGTTAAAAAAGGATAATTTATTGTAAACCTCCCAGAGGCCCCCTTTTTGGGGAGATGGGCAGTGATAGAAATTTGGAAGAAACAAACAAACAAACAAACAACTGATACTGTTTTCCACCATTCTGAGCTGGGAAGCTCTTGAGAATACCACTGTTAGTCCTAAAACAGGCATTGCAAAGCAAAGAAGGTTCACCAAACATGAATGCTATGAATGTAGCCTGCAAGCTGGACTGCAGATTACAGGCTCACCAATCACATCCACAAAATGGGGTGGCTTTTTGTAACTGTCTCATACCCCGGCGTCAGCTCTTGCCTTTGCCGGACACGGAAGGAAGTCAGTTGTTTTTAAAACAAAGTGAAGACACGGGTGGGAAATGGCTGGATAAGGAACAGCATGTCCATCTTCTTCTCTGATGAATGCTTGAAAATCTCCAGGAAGGTGGAGACGTTTAAGAAACTGAAGCTTCAGGAAACCTTCTAGGTAAATATGGATGGCCAGAAAATTGTGTTAGCTTTTTTTAAAAAAAAAAAATCTGTTTTTTTTCTTTCTTTCTTTCTTTTTCTTTTTCTTTTTCTTTTTCTTTTTCTTTTTCTTTTTCTTTTTCTTTCTTTTTCCTTTTCCTTTTCCTTTTCCTTTTCCTTTCCTTTTCCTTTTCCTTTTTCCTTTTTCCTTTTCTTTTTCTTTTTCTTTTTCTTTTCCTTTTCCTTTTCCTTTTCCTTTTCCTTTTCTTTTTCTTTTTCTTTTTCTTTTTCTTTTTCGGTGCTAAGTTTCATTCTTTATCTCTCTGGACGAGTTAATCAGCCTGCATCTATAAGATATTTTTAAACAAACAAACAAACACCTTTTTGTGATTTCTAATATGACATTCAAAGTGAGTGGGCAGATAGTTCTTCATGTATGGCAGACCAGCACCATTTTGTGGTCTGTCTAAAATGTTGCATTTTCCTTTGGATGGACTTTCCTTTCCTTTCCTTTCCTTTCCTTTCCTTTCCTTTCCTTTCCTTTCTTTTCCTTTCCTTTCCTTTCCTTTCTTTTCCTTTCCTTTCCTTTCCTTTCCTTTCCTTTCCTTTCCTTTCCTTTCCTTTCCTTTCCTTTCCTTTCCTTTCCTTTCCTTTCCTTTCCTTTCCTTTCCTTTCTTTTCCTTTCCTTTCCTTTCCTTTCCTTTCCTTCCTTCCTCCCTTCCTTCCTTCCTTCCTTTCTACTATTTCACAGATTACTGCATTACCATGATATGAACAGCTCTATAATTATCCCTTTGCGTATTGAAAGTCTGCAGTTTAAAACTTAAAGTTAAAAAGGATTTAAAAAAAACACACCTGTTTTTCAAATAATAGTTTGATTTTTTTTTAAAAAAAATCAATCTCCTGTGAAATTGGTTATTCTCCAGGTGTGAGAGAAGGGAGAGAGCAAGGGCTGAATCCTCCAGCCATATACCTTTATTCTATGTGGCCAGGGAGTGCCACTATTTAAATTATTTCAAATTTTCTATTTTGTATTTTTTTTATCTTTTAAGGAGGCAACACAGGATCTCTTTCTTGCAAATTGGGGTTAAGGGGTAACACAAGGCGAGGGGTGGGTGGTAGTACAAATCTGAGACACAAACAAACAAACAAACACACATATTGTTTAAGAGGTAGTTGTTTGTCATACTCAGATATTACCTTTAAAACGAACTAGAATTCTTGCAGTCAAATACTGGGTGGGTAAAAAGCTCACTGGAAATCTAAGCTACCAAATCATATAGCTATATAAGTAGTGCTCACTTAACAACCATTTGTTCAGTGATGGTTTGGACTTAAGATGGTGCTGAAAAAAATGACTTATGACTGGTCCTCATACTTAAGGCTGTCACATCATTCCAACAGCCACATGATCACAATTTGGGTGCTTGGCAACTGGTTCACATGTATGACCATTGCAGCATCCCATGGTCACATGATTGCCATTTTGTACCCTCCTGACCAGCATCTGGCAAGCAAAATCAATAGGAAACTGTGTGACTCACTTAACAAAATGTGGTTTGCTTAATGACCATAGTGATTTGCTTAACCACCACAGAAAAGGTCATAAATTTGGATCAGGCTTGCTTTATGACTGCTTCACTTAGCAACCAAAATTCCAGTCCCAATTGTGGTCATTAAGTGAGGACTACCTGTATTTTCTCCTGAGAACTTGTTGATGACTTATACTTAATAAACAGAAAGATAATAAATGCTGGTAAATGATTGGGGAGGAGAGTCTAAGATTTTAGAAGAAAGCAAGAAAACTTAAGTGTTGGATGTGCTGTTAGAAATTTCTTGAGAAACAAAACTGGAATTTTCCAAGTTGGAGGCTAATGTTACTGAAATATTTTAGTATATGTTGATTGGTTTATTATAGAAGGTCATCAATGAAACTGAAAGCCAACTGGAACTATAGGCAAGACAAATGACATGACTGAAGTTTTGCCATGTTTCTCATCCATTTCAGAAAGGTGATTCCTGTAACAAAGAAAGAATAGTTTAGTTCAGGTCTCCACCTAGAATGGGTTCATGTAAGGAACAAGATAACATGGATCAAAGGAAAGGGAAGGGGAGGGGGAGGGGAGGGGAGGGGAGGGGAGGGGAGGGGAGGAATTCTGGCATTCTCTGCATATGCTATTTGGCATTGTGCTTCAGTGCTACATATGATTTAAACTTTGGTTGGAATATTCCAGTTTCAAACCAATGAAGTTCAACACTGGAGGGTGGAGGGGATGAAAACAAAGAAGCAGATAATGTAATAGCTTCATTTCAGTTCTGCATACTCCTCCAAGATCTACAGTAAGTCTACAAAACATCCTTATAGTTTGCTACCATGTATTTGTGTCTGCTGGTCCAACTCTGTGGCTTTTCCTTAATCCTTTTCCACCATGGCACTGTGAACATTTGTCCTCGTTAAGCTGAGGTGTAGTAAACAATGCAATTCTTGATCTTGGCTTACAGGAAACAAGCATGCTACAGCTTTTCTTATTACTGGGGAATCAGCATCTTCATCTAGAGTCCATTTTTTTTTCTCCCCTTCCTTTCAATCCTCTTGGCTGTTTCTCTCTCTCAGTAGCTAATACTACATGATTGCAAAAAGTCCCTTGAATTCTGCAGAGAATAAGAGATGCTAGTGGTAAGAAAAAAATGAACACAGGAGCCTTATGACTTAAAATAATAATAATAAGGAAGGGAAGGTGTTGAAATCTTGACTGTGAATCGCTTCAACAGAGACAGGAGCCATAGGTACGAAAGCCAGATGGATGACCTTGGACCAGTCCCTCTCTCTCAGCCCAACTCACCTCACAGGGTTGTTCCTGTGGGGAAAATAGGAGGAGGAAGGAGTATTAGGCATGTTCTCTGCCTTGAGTTATTTATAAAAATAATCAAGGCAGGATAGAAAATAAATAAATTAATTAAAATAAATTAAAAAATTGATATAACAATGTCCACACCACCCATCCAAATGTCATTAGCGTTAGATCTTCTAGTCTTCAGAACAAACATTTTGAAAGGTACAGTATCTCCCTTGGCCAAGTGTTTGCCTTGAAAAATACATCTCAGGGAAGAAGAACTCAAGACAAGCTTATAAGCTTATCAATGGTTTGGAATACAAGGGTTATCACTTCCTGAAGAGCCCTTCATTGGGGTGCACAATGCTTGGCCCATAGACCACATTAGCTTCCAAATGTTGATTTGCAGTGTTCTGGAGACTCCTGCTCATTGCTCAGCAGCGAAGTATTTATTTTACATAACAATTTATTTTCCGATGTATTTTTTTTCTCCTTCAGAGAGTTTTGCAGTTTGTTAAATAAAAAAAGTGCCACATTTTTCTGTCATGACATCATGGCTGCACACTATGCGTATAACACATATTACCATACATAACGAACAAAAGATAGATTTCTTTAAGGTTCTAAACGGTGAATTGTGCTTTCAAACAAATGCAAAAGGGTTCGTTAAGGAAATGCTGAACTCTGCCCTCAGCTTTCCTTCCTCTGGGTTCTGTAAGCCTCTTTAGACATCTAAGAATTACAGTGAAGAATTATGTAAAGCACTGCCTAGTCATAAAAGACAAGGGCATTTCTCATCAAATTCCTTAGAAGGAAAATTGAGGTTCAGCTTCGAAACAAACGGGAAAGCACACTTACATTTTATTATAGCCAGAACAAGAATGCAAGTAAAAACTATTTTGAAAAGGGGGGGGAGGGAGATTTTTTTTTCTTAATTGTTAATAACAACAGCAACAGCAGCAACAACAATCCCTTTCTGAACCACACTTAGAGAGTTTGGTTTTTGAGAATTTGATGCCCCCTTTTCCATTCAGTCTGTATCGGATGCTAGTTGACTTTGTGGAATCTTGCTGGATCCCACCTCATTCCAGAGAGGGACTCAAACCAGATTATGATAAGGAGTCCCTTATCTTTCAGGCTGCTCTGTCCTTTTGCAAAATCCTGTAATTCATAGCAGCGTGCATAGACTTATTTTGATTTTAGGATTTTATTCTGTGAGCCAAGAAGTTAGAGACAGTCCCTATCAGAATAGTGTGGAAAAAGAGGCAGGGCATCCAAAATCTCATCGCCCTCATGGCATCTATGTGGGCTTCTTATTAGCCTTAAGTTTCATTATGTTACTTCTTAAATATAAAGAGAAAACGTGTTGAGTGATACTACACCAGAAATAGCAATCTACTATAATGACAGAACATGTTGGTGAAATCATTCTTTGTGATTTGACACTCATTAAATACTTATGTGCCTTTGCTTTGGATTAGAAATAATGAGCATTGGGAGGAGCAACCATAATAAATCTTCTTTTGTCATACCAATATTCATGTCACTTCTTTTCCCTTTTTTTTTAATATATTCCTGATACTTTTCCCCCTCAAGAAATAACCTCTGTATTTTGCCCGAGGAGAATCCCAATGAAGGGATGAAAGTATGTACAAATTTCTTGAAGAAGTTCATTTCTGACTTTCCTTGAAACTCCTCAAACGTTTTATTTGACCTGAAATCTCAGTTCTGTTCAAATCTACTGTTAGAATAAAAACGTTGTGGGAAAGTGGAAACAAATACACAAACTAAGTGTCACTTTGAGTTCAGCTCAACTTCTGATGACTTCAGGGACATCCTGTAGTTCTTCTGACAGCAATATGGAAGTGGTTTGGCATTCCCCAGCACCCTTTTTCAACTTCCCAGTCTAGCCAACAGCCCTGGGATTCTCTGGCGGTGTCAGCCTTCACAGGTAGGCCACTCAGGAAACACAACCAGATGAGCTAATTCTACTTTATTTTAAGGCTACATTAACAGAATCTTGCAAGTCTGAAAGTACAAATCTTCTGCCGTCTTTTTTGCAGCCTGATAAGTTAGGGAGGTCCCTTTCTGAGTTTCTTTCCCTGCCTGTTATGCAGCTGCAGTCTATTCCCTCTCTTACCTGATTGTTCCCTAGGCAGCATCTCTTCCCTGTCTCCCGAGGTCATTCCCCAAACCATTACCGGTGGTCTCCCATCCAAGTACTAAGGAGGACTGACCCTGCTTAAGCTTGTGAACACATACAAGGTGAGCCAGGTGTTGATAACTAATGCGACAACATCTGGCTCACCTTGAGGCTTATCAATGGATGTCTTAAGTTGTAGGAACCAGCTGCTGCAGATTATATTGTTGCGTTGTTGACTTGTCTATCCTGCTGGAACACATGTACAGGATCACTTTAACTTTATCATTTTTACAGACAGAGATGCATAAGGAATTCTCTGGACTCTAGGGAAGAGCAGAGATTCAAAGAAAATGTTTTGCCTTGATAGGACCTAACTGAAACCCAGCAATGCAGTGAAGTGGCCCTTGACTCCCATCAACAAATAGGACTTTAGTGGATATACAGGGTGTGCACATAACTTTCTTTGTGGAGAGGAGGCAGCCAATCGAAGCAATTCGGTTCTGCCTCAACATCTGGGGTGAAGCATCTCAGAACATCAAGCCAAGGTGTTGTTTCAAAGCCTTCTGCCTCCCTTCAGTTGTTCCTACAAGTGAATGAGAGGTAATGATCCTAAAGCAACCCATCCTCGTAAGGAAACAGAGCACTCTGTTTGCCACCCAAGGAAATATCCCCCTGCGCACATTGCAGTATTTTAGTTTCGGAGTGAACAAATGTCATTTGTGGTTGCGATCTTGTCTCTCGCCGTATTTTTTGTCCTTTCCTCTTTTCATGCTGAGATGATTTGTCAGAGCGCTGAATATATTCAGCGGCTGAACAAGGCTCATTATAGGTCTGAACAAAGACAACAGAGGTGGAGAAGGATGACAAGGTTTTTGCATTAATTGCCTAGCTATCTGGTGTTCTGGGGGGCATCCAAGCATATAATAATTTAAGTAGAGTTGCAGCGAGTTGGAAGTCCCTACTTCTTATAATGTTTTGCCAAGCTGATTTCCTATTATAGCACAGTCGGTATTTCTTTTTAAAGCCTTGACAGAAAGCTGCAGGTGGCCACACAGCTTTTGTCCTGCAAGTAACATATTTTCAACGTTCCATTAACCAGCCAAAAATGCAGCTGGTACAACTATTGTCAACCATAGTATAATTCGGAGGCAAAAAAAAAAAAAAAAAGTCTGTACCAGGCCTGTGTTTCTGCAATGATAAGTCCTGGAGTGATAAGATCTCTAAGGTGGAAATGGCCTTGTAATTCCAGCAAGAAATCAGTTTAGAAATCTATCTTCCTTTAAAATCGAACATTTAAAAATAAAAGCAGGGTCCATAGTGTTGTTGTTTGGGGGCAGAATGTGCAGTAACCCTGGTGCTAAATTCCAGACATATTAGCTGAAGATTTGGGGGAGGGGGGTTGATTGCCTGCTTGCTTTGCAAAAGGGAGGAGATGATGAGGTCCTCTCCTGAATATGGTAGAGCGGATTGTCCTGGATTGAGATAGAACTATCAAGCAGGTCTTCTCCATAAAACAAGAGAATCATTAAGCTAAATAGGCTAACCAGTTCAGCTCAAATATGGCCACTAGAAACAATCACAGGACTATAGAGTTGTAATGGAGCACTTAGGCCATCAAATCCAGCCCCCTGCTTTATGCAAGAATTCTAATTAAAGCCTCTGAGACAGATGGCGGAAGAGTCTTTGCTGGAGCACATCCAATGAAGAGAAGACCAATATTTATCTGGGTCTTTGGTCCCACTGTTATACCGCTGTTATTGTTGGAAGCTTCTCCTAACATTCAACTGCGATTTGCCTTCCTGTAATTTAAATCTATTGTTCTCTCTCAAGAAGGAGAAGAAAGCTTGAACTCCTTTTTTGTGGGGCATCTTCCAAGGTGTTGAAGTTCAAGGCCTGTCTCTACAGACACAGCTGATCATAATTATAGGGACTTTGCTACTTCATGAGGACATTGTAGCTTTATTATCAGAAATTATTTTTGTTTTCTGTTGTGGCTTTTTAACGGGATCCTGGGACGTTCCCTTGGAATGTGTTCTGAGAAAAGAGAAACAACAGCAAAGCATTATTCCTTTTCGCTCTGCTCTTAGATAACATGGATACTGACAGGGCAAAGGTCTCTATTTTCAAAATGCTTTCTGAAAAGTACTCCTTTATGGAAATTGTTCTGCCCATTCAGGAAAGCATTCTATTTGACATTTAACAATGCCCAGTTACTTTTTACAGGGAGTACATAATATGCTTTTCTTCATGTGGATTTAACACACACACACACACACACACACACAAAATCCACTGATAGGACCGTGATGAAAAGTAAAGAGAAAAAAGTACAGTGAACACATACCACTTCAAACACAATGACATTATCAGTCACAAGAGAAGCAATGTCCCTTCATTTGCTCTTTGCCACGAGTGTTCCCTTGTCCTAATGATTTTGTTGAGCTCAGAAGTTAAGCAGGATCTGACCTGGATAGTAATTGGATGGGAATATGTCAGGATAATTCCAAGGCTTTATTCTGAAATACCCACAATGGAGCAATGGTTGGTGAAGATGACAGAACTAGCAAAGAAGGCAAAATTAACTTGTTTGATTAGACGAAGATCAACAACATTTATCAGTGACTGGAAACCCCTTATGGATGTTTCGCTGAAAAAAGAAAATAAATAAATAAACTTGTGATTTATGGGTTTGAAGACTAGAAAGGGTAGCTTATGGAAAGAAGGAAAATATTTATTTATTCATTTATTCATTTATTTATTCGGTTTCTATAGCTGCCCATCTCAGCAATTGACTCTGGGCAGCTTATAACAATGAAACTATAAAACAGTTAAAACAATTACAGTTAAAACAATTAAAATATAAAATAAATACAAAATAAATATACATGGCTGCCAAGTAAGCAATATATGGATGTTAATACAGCCAAGAGGCTGGACCATTCACACGCTGGAGGCCCCAGACCCGGTCACAAAGCCAGGTCTTCACAGCCTTACGAAAGGCCAACAGGGTCGGGGACATCCTAATTTCTGGAGGGAGGATGTTCCAGTGGGCAGGCACTATGGAAAAGAAGGCATGCCTTCTGGTCCCCACCAACTGACATTCCTTGGCTGACAGGATCTGTAGCATGCCCAACCTGCCAGATCGAATTGGACGGGTAGAAACAACTGGGAGAAGACAGTCCCTCAGGTAAGCTGGTCTCAAGCCATGGAGGGCTTTAGAGGTGACAACCAGCACCTTGAATTGTACCCAGAAGCACACCGGCAACCAATGCAGCTCACGTAGAAGCATTGGTTGCCGTTCCATGTGTTGAATATCCAACTCCACTTACTACCTGTGTAGCTGCGTTCTGCACCAGCTGAAGCTTCTGAATGCTCTTCAAGGGCAGCCCCATATAGAGTGCATTGCAGTAATCCAGATATACCGAATTATGATGTAACCTTAGAGAGAGAGAGGAATGCATTTATAACCGCAATCAAAAAGATTGGAAGACACTTCTTTATGATCTTTTTCTTTTTCTCTCTCTCTTTCTCTTTCCTTCTTACTTATACAGTATTCTTTATTTTCTTTGCTTCTTTTCTAATATTTATACTGTTTTATCTTGTTAAAAATTCTTCAATAAAAATATATATTTTAAAAAAAGGATAATCCCAAGGCTTTAGTGTAGACTGGGAAGTTGAATTAACATCCCAACGGAAGGCAGTGGAAAACAACTTGCATATTGCAGCCATGAAAATAACAACCAGTTGTTCCTAGGAGTTGAGTATCATTTGAGGAAGCCTGTTTTTCAGTGATATGCCCATTAGCTGACTTTGGCTGATTTCAAAAGGAAGCTAAGTAGGGTTGGCCTGATTAGTACTTGGTTGGGAGATCACTAGGAAAGCCCCGGGGCTGTAGACTAGACAGAGAAGCTGGAAAAATATCTCAGAAGGCAATGAATGAATATGTTAGCATTTAATCTTGAGCATTCCTCTTTTACTGGGAAGGTGGGTCTTCAGCCCCTCACTGGGAACTGTTCATGAATCCACCAGAGATGAGCTTGACTCAAGAGTCTTACAGGTAAGTAGGTGGCAGTACCTAGCCAACCTTGTCTGATCTTGAAAAACTCAGATTAGTACACACATGAGAAACCACCAGGAATTCACAAAACTGTAGCCTAGCCTGGGAAATTTCAAAACATGCCAGAAGAACCCAATGCCAAGCCACTGCCATGCTGTTGCCAAGGTAACTGCATAGAAGAATCCATGATGTCACCATGAGTTGAGCTCGATTCAAGGGCATCTTTGCTTTAATTCATTAACAAGGGTAAGGATCTCATATGAACAGAATTTAAAAGGAAAGCTGAAATCTTAGGGCATTGTTGTTATTCCTGGGGTCCTTACCTAACAAAGATAGATTGCTTCAAGCATGAGGTTTTGAAATAGTGCCAGGCAGAGAAATTTGCCTGCATTTCTCCCCTTCCCAATTGTCATTCAATTTAATGGAAGAAATTTGCTTTAGAAATTGGAAAAGGAAGAGGAATTCTAATTGGTGGAAAGAGGACAAAGTGACTCAGGAACTTCTCTGAATGTCCTGCCTTCCATGGTGCAATTAGCTGTCAGGAAGTTCTGCAGCATTTCTGGTTTCCCAAATTTCAATTCAGTCCCAGGGAAGAGTTCCTCAGGTATTCCTCCAATGGGGGTTTGATCCAGTTTTACATCTAATAAATCCATTGGGTCTTTAAGATCTCCCTCAAAATGGACTTTGTGCCGCTGACTTCATAGCTGAAATTTCTGGCTTAATTTCTGTATAACATCGTCCCTGATGGAGTTTGCACATTTGTTTGTGCTATGTTAGTTGCCCTAACAAAGAGATGACCCAGATATTCAGTTTGTTTGTAGTTTGTTTGTTTTTCATTGACTAATAGGTGGCTTTAAATCTATCTATCATCTGTGTAACTTCAATTTGATAGATAGAAGGCATCTAGATATCCAGATAATTATCTAGTAATTATCTACCATCACTATTATTTATTGGTCTGCTATCTATCCTCCTTCATTGATCTATGTTATCTTCTATTTATTATCATTGGTATCTGTTATCTATCAATCTACAGTATCTTTTATCATCTGGTGGTGGTTAATAATTCCTTGAGGGAGGGGGTGGTTCCATTGGCTCTTAAGTAGGTGGTGGTGCAGCCTCTCCTCAAGGGGCCATCGCTTCATCCAGAGCACCCTGGGTGAAGTGGATTATCTGGACCCTTTTCAGTCAGGGTTCAGGCCAGTTTACAGGACTGAGACTGCATTGATAGCACTCTTAGATGACCTCTGGCAGGAGCGGGATGGGGGCAGTGTGACCATCTTTGCTCTTCTTGACCTCTCAGCAACTTTCAATACCATTGATCATGGTATCCTTCTGGATCGGTTTGGGGAGTTGGGGGTGGGCAGCACAGTGTTGCACTGGTTCTCATCCTTCCTCCAGGGTCAGTTCCAGTTGGTATTGATAGGGGGGAAAGGTCCAAACTGTGTCCCCTACTTTGTGGGGTGCCTCAAGGCTCAGTTCTCTCCCCTTTCCTATTTAGCATCTGCATGAGAACATTGGGGGAGGTGATCTGACGGTTTGGGGTGATGTATCATCAATATGCTGATGATACTCAGCTTTATAACTCTACCCCAGACCTCCTGAGTGATGCCATGGATGTCTTGTCCCAGTGCCTGGAGGCTGAAAGGGCATGGATGGGGTGGAATGGGCTTTGACTCAACCCAAGCAAGACTAATTGGCTTTGGGTATGTGGGCCTTCTGATTCTTCCATCGTTAGTCCTCGATGGGGTTGCACTACCCTAGAAGGACCCAGTGTGCAATCTGGGAGTCCTTGTAGACTCATAGGCCCTGCTTGAAGAGCAGGTGGCAGCCATGGCTATGAGGGCCTTTGCACACCTTTGGGTTGTGTGCCAGTTATGCCCATTAATGGTCTGAGAGGCTTTGCTCACAGTCATTCATGCCCATGTGACCTCCTGTCTGGAATACTGCAATGCGCTCTACATGGGGCTGCCCTTGAAGAACATTCAGAAGCTTCAACTGGTACAGAATGCGGCTGCAGTAAATGATATCAGATATTCAACACATGTAACACATGTAACACCACTACTACGTGAGCTGCATTGGTTGCCAGTGTGCTTCCAGGTGCAATTTAAGGTGCTTGTTGTCACCTTTAGGGGACGCGGTGGCGCTGCGGGTTAAACCGCTGAGCTGTCGATCGGAAGGTCGGCGGTTCGAAACCGCGCGGCGGGGTGAGCTCCCGTTGTTAATCCCAGCTCCTGCTCACCTAGCAGTTCGAAAACATGCAAATGTGAGTAGATCAATAGGTACCGCTTCGGCGGGAAGGTAACGGCGTTCCGAGTCGTCATGCTGGCCACATGACCCGGAAGTGTCTATGACAATGCCGGCTCCAAGGCTTAGAAACGGAGATGAGCACCGCCCCCTAGAGTCGGATTCGACTGGACTTTACGTCAAGGGAAACCTTTACCCTTTACTTGTCACCTTTAAAGCCCTTCATGGCTTGAGACCAGGTTACCTGAGGGACTGTCTTCTCCCAGTTGTTTCTACCCATCCAATTCAGTCTGGTAGGTTGGGCATGCTACGGGTCCTGTCAGCCAAGGAATGTCAGATGGCAGGGACTAGACGGAGCGCCTTCTCTGCTGTAGCACCCGCCCTCTGGAATATTCTCCCCTCAGAGATCAGGATGTCCCTGACCCTGTTGGCCTTCTGTAAGGCCATGAAGACCTGGTTATGTGCCTGGGCCTGTGGCCCCGAGTGTATTAAGGGCTTCATTTCTTGGCTGCATTAACATCCATGCAATGTTTCCTTGGTGACCATATATATTTATTTTGTACTTTTAATTGTTTTTAATTGTTTTTATTGTTTTATAATGTTTATGATTGTAAGCCGCCCAGAGTCACTTGTTGAGATGGGCAGCTATAGAAATTAAACAAACAAACAAACACATACATACATAAATCTATCATCATCATTGACTATCATCTATCTATAATCTCTGTCTCTTATTAATGATCTATTAATGATGTTGTCTTTGTCTCTCATCTACCTATCTATCTCATCACCACCACCACCACCACCACCACCATCATCATCATCATCATCATAATCATCACATCCACCCACCCACCTACCCACCCATCTATCTGCTGGCTGCAACTGTTTGCCTCAATTCTCTCAGGTCTACCTAAAATTTTCTTTTGGTTTCACATATTTAAAAACACTGAGAGATTTAGAAGCTGAAATAGATTCCTTCCCTTAATGGCAAAAATAAACCAAGAAACTAAAAAAAAATCTGTTTTTAAATAGTAACTCTACTTTTGCCTCTGAAGACTCTCAGACAAATCAATCAAACTCCAGCTTGATTACCCCCCAGCTCCTATGTTAAATGACCCCCTGGACCAAGAACAGTGGGTTCACAAGAGACCAGATTTTTCCAGCACTTGCTCCATTGTTTTCACTTTTCTTGGGCTAGAATTCTTACTCCTTCCAATGTAACTAATAAACAGTTCTAAGCCCTTTACTGTTAATTGATTTACTTCTGTATTTTGAAAATAGTTTGATGCTTCATTGTTGTTCACTGCTTTGAATAGCATCTGTGGAGGAGAGGAAAGGCAGAATAAAAATGCCATCAACTGATCAATCAATGATAGGATTTTCCTGCTCTCTTCAGTGAGAAAAAAAGTAGCAATTTACTTTTCCAGTAATTTATTGCAATGAAGAAAACAGAAAACTAAGGACAGTAAATAAGAAGGCATTCAAAAGAGTAAATGATCTGCAGTGTAAGGGTTAACCTCGATGTCACAGCACATAGTGGAAGATGGTAAGAAGGAAAAGGCTAGGTAACTTAAATCAGACATTTACAAAGTCTGTTTGTGTGTTTGTGTGTCTGTCAGTGTGTGTGCGTGTGTGTGTATCTTTGTCTGTGTGTTTGTTTTGGCCTTCAGGTCAGTCTTGTTGCCTGGGGACTATATGGAAAAGCCCATGCAGTTTTCTAGACAACACTTTGGGAAGTGGTTTGCCCTGGCCTTCTTCTTCCTAGGGCTGAGAAGGAGGGACTGGTCTAAAGTCATCCAGCCAACTTTGCCCCTAAGGCAGGACTAGATCTCAGAATGTCACCTAGTTCCTAGCCTGGTGTCTCTAACCATTAGATCAAACTGACCCTCACAACGAAATATGGTCATATTTTTCTGATGTGTATTTTATTCATATATATAATTCTGCTGCTGTGCATTGCTATCTTTTTTTTTTTTCTTTTTTGTTATTGCCTTATTCTTTATCTGTAAATTAAGGTTAGTATTAAATTAGTTTATTAAACAAATAGTTAGATTTATATATGTTAAAAAAAAACAGATTTTCAGAAAGCATTCATTCTGACTTTTATAGCCTTACAGGGCAGTGTCACTGAGTGACAGTTTCCCTCCTTTGAGGTCCCCCCTAGATTTAAGATCACCTTGAAGGATCTTCCACCATCCTTCAAAAGTAAGGCTCTTTTCCAAAATGGCATGCCATTGTGGGTGTGGATTTTGTTTTATTTTGATTTATTATTTTTGTTCATTTCGGGTGGCAACGATTCTTTTATGGTTTAAATGTTAGATCCATAATTAAAAAAAACAAACAAAAAAAACTTTAGGATTTCTCTTTTGCTGTTCCTAGATCAAACTTCAAATAAGGGAAGAGATGGGTGTCTTTATCAAACACAAACACTCATTCTGTTTTTTTTTCCTAAATTTACCTGATTTTAGGTTTCACCTTGTTGCAATGAGTCCTCCTCCTCCTCCTCCTCCTCCTCCTCCTCCTCTCCCTTCTACCCCTCCTCCTTCTCCTTCTCCCAAGTCTTTTGCATCCTCTGTTCAGGATCCAAAAGAAGCAGTACAAGTAATTAACATATTTGAGACTATGGTGTATCTGGGCTTATATGTCTACCTAGCTCAATATTATCTACCTTCTCCCTGAACATTAGACAGAGTGTCTACTAGCTGATCATTTCAAAGGAAAATACCAGCATTGAAAGTATCTCTTTTCCAAACATTTCTTCTGGTTTTTAACACTTTCTCACTGATTTTAAGTGAAAGGATTTGCTTTTCAAATAGCTTCCCACAGAGAAGAAAGTTCTCTGTGAAATGATCTTTGGTGGCTTTTGGATTTAGGCATCTTAGAGACAAAGTGGTCAAGAGATGTAGGTGTAAATGTCCTGTCTTTCACTGGATAATCTTCTTTCCAGCAGTCTGTACTTCTTCAGACTTACCAGACTTCCAATAATTGTCCATTCCTCAATCCCTCCAAAGTGCTGGGAAGTTGTCCATATGTTCATCTTCAGTCCTGCCAACCTGGAACACTGAGTTCAGTTAGGGAAGATCCTCAGCTAACCAACAGGAGAATGCAAAATACTAACTCGGTCAGTGCCACTCGCACGAGCTACAACATCCATGAAAAATGGGGACAAATAAAGTGCTACCCACCAATGTTTTCAAGACATGAAGCACACATTTATCTGACCATTCTGCAAAACATCTGAACTGTAGAAATGAAGAGAGAACTGCCTAATTATTAATACATAATTATTTTTTGCATCTAAATTTTAGAGCTATGCAAAGCAATGCAGATTTGCTTCAGTGAAGCATTCTGGCTGATCTCAAACAGTTTCAGACCAGTGCTATGGAAGAAGGCTCCCCTCTACCTTCTCCAGGGCTGGACAGATTCTTTCAAATTGGATGGCTTCAGGGCTGTCTGCAGAATTCATTCATTCATTCATTCATTCATTCATTCATTTAATTTTTATTCCGCCTTTTTGTTATTTTTTATAAATAACTCAAGGCGGCAAACATACCTAGTATTCCTTCCTCCTCCTATTTTCCCCACAGCAGCAACCCTGTGAGATGAGTTGGGCTGAGAGAGAGGGACTGGCCCAAGGTCACCTAGCCGGGTGTTAAAGCCACCCAGTCCGGAAAAACTTCTGGAAAGTGGTGCTTTCATAGTTCCTGCCAGAAGATTCTCCCATGCTTGGGAGGAAGTAGGCAATGCATTCTCCAGTCTTGCCCAAAATTTTGGCAAATGCTTCTGAGCCACCACTGTTATCCTCAACAGTATTCCCCAAAAGAGGAAGTGACAGACACTCTACAGAATTCACTAAAACTCTTGACAGATGGTCAAGAGGAGCTCCAGACTGAGTGACTTTGTTGGGGCTTCAACAAACATTGTCCACACCCTTCACCTAAGCCATGAAATCCTTCAGTGCAGACTCCAGGTTATTCACCTTCGGTGCACAGTGAGAGGAATCCCATGGCCCTCACTATAACCACCCAGCCTGAAAGCAGTTGAACCAAGCACACGCAGGCTACCTTCTTCCTTCTTCACAGTGCAGCTCTACAGGGGGAGGCTAAGAGGGTCTCTAAAACAGAGCAGGGCAAGCAACCCAACCATATCTTGCTATGAGAAAAAAAAAAAAGCTCTAAAAATGCAGGAACTACATTACTCCATGAAACATCTTCAAGGAGATGCTTTGTTCAAACTTTCATTGAAGCAAAGCACTCCTTTGAACCTTTGCAAAACCCAGGGGAGTTTGGGAATGGGGAACATTATGATTTGTTTTCTTTGATGCTTTTGTCCCTATAAACCACCCAGAGACCCTACAAGTGGTATCATAATTTTGTTAATAAATAAATGCATGATACATAAACAGGGAAAAATCCAGTTATGCATGTGACATGGATTATTTTTTTAACAGTTGTTTCTGGTGATGTAGCATTCCACTATTGTGCAGTGGCAGAAAGGTATATCACAGAAAGCTATCTGAGCAATAACAGCCTCCATCACCATCAAAAAGAAATTAAGCTTGACAACATCACCAAATAATCTAGAAAGAAATCCAGAGAATCAAGTAGAAAAAGCAGAGACCCCTTTTCTGGGTAAGAAAAACTCTACAATACTTAGTAGCAGATCTCATCAGAGTATTTAAACTAGGAGCTTTAGCATGCTCGCCGAGTCTTCTTATTGGTTGCAGTTTTCTGGCTACTGTTTTGTATAATTAGTAATAATAGTAGCATAAAAAACAGTTTAAGATCTCTGGAAACCTACATTTTGCTGGAAGATACAATTCTTTTAGTGGTTGGAGGCATGATTCCCCCCGCACCCTCTGGAAAGCAATTTGGATGTAGCTTAAATTATTTGATTTAATCAATGGTTATTCCCCTACCTCCACACAGTGCACAAAAGTCGTCGCAACTGGTTCAATTTGCTTTTGTGATTCCTCCTCAGAAACTAAGGAGTAATAAGATCATAGTTTCCTTTTGCAGTTAAAGTCCTCAAAATGATACTTTTAAGTTTTAAAACCATTTGATTATAATTTACATCTTATTAGTCTGGAGGAAAGGGAAAGCAGAGGGGAAAGAGAGAGAGAGAGATCCATTACCAAATGTAAAATTAAACGATCATTAAGCTAATTAGCCAGTTTGTTGTTCTCATTGAGTTTATTGTTTCAATTGTATCTGTGCAAATTAGCAAACAGCTTAATTTGTGCAGAAATCAATAAATTCTTTCACCCCCCCCTTTTTTTTTTCCCTGTAATATATGCACATATTTAAATAGTCACTGCTTTAACAGGAAAGTTGGAGCGGGGTTTAATGATGAAACTCTTGTTTTGCCTACTGCAATTTGGATACGAAAGAAGGGGTGGGGGGAAACTGCTTTTGTAAATAAAACACTGAGGTATCCAGAAGAATGGAACCTTTTCTATGCAAATAAACGGATCCAAGTGGGTGAGGGGGAGAAACAGAAGGCCCCCAATTCTTTGATCAGGTGTAGTATTCAAAACACAGGGCCAAGATTTAATTGTATGACTGGGTCAAGAAAATGAATTAAAATTAGTTCCTCTTTTACTTCCACTGAGGTGTAATGGGATCTGGTCTCCCAGTTTTTCATGAATGATATAACCACCTAGATAATAGATACCTCTTTGGGTGCGTATGTACTGTATGTGTGCCTTTAATTAGTTGATCCTGGAGGCACACTGAATTAATGGGTGCTGAATGAATGCTGTCAGACCCACTAGGGAGACCAGACCAGGAAGTCACCGGAAGGCTAAAACTATTTTTCTTAATAATGGCCATAATAACAGAAACTTGAAAGTTGATTGTGCTGGATCTTCCCCTCTTCTTGCTGTGTGTAGGACTGATGTCAGGACTTGTACTTCTGGTAGTTCTCGGTTCATATATTGCTGAAGCCTAGCTTGTAGGATTTTGAGCATAACCTTGCTAGCATGTGAAATGAGAGCAATTGTGTGGTAGTTTGAACATTCGTTGGCATTTTTCTTCTTTGGAATTGGAACGTAAACTGACCTTTTCCAGTCCTGTGGCCACTGTCGAGTTTTCCAAATTTGT
This sequence comes from Candoia aspera, assembly GCF_035149785.1. Lineage (NCBI taxonomy): Eukaryota > Metazoa > Chordata > Lepidosauria > Squamata > Candoiidae > Candoia > Candoia aspera. The sequence goes on from NC_086154.1 coordinate 260,398,476, forward strand.
TGGCATATTGAGTGCAGCACTTTAACAGCATTATCTTTTAGGATTTTAAGTAGCTCAGCTGGAATACTGTCATCTCCCCTAGCTTTGTTGTTAGTAATGCTCCCTAAGGCCCACTTGACTTCACTGTCTAGGATGTCCAGCTCAAAGTCTGTGACCACACCATCATGGTTATCAGGGACATTAAGATCTTTCTCGTACAGTACAGTCCTTCTGTATATTCTTGCCAACTCTTCTTAACCTCTTCTCCTTCTGTTAGGTCCCTGCCTTTTTTGTCCGTTATCATGCCCATCTTTGCACAAAACATTCCCTTGATATCTCCAATTTTCTTGAAGAGATATCTAGTGTTCCCTATTCTGTTGTTTTCCTTGATTTCTTTGCATTGTTCATCTAAGAAGGCCTTCTTATCTCTCCTTGCTGTTCTCTGGAAATCTGCATTCAGTTGGTTAGTTAAGTTCAGTTCCCTTTCTCCCTTGGTTTTTGCTTTCCTTCTTTTCTCAGCTATTTGTAAAGCCTCATCAGACAGCCACTTTGCCTTCTTGTATTTATTTTCCTTTGGGATGGTTTTAGTTGCTGCCTCCTGTACAATGTTACAAACCTCCATCCATAGCTCTTCAGGAACTCTGTCTACCAGATCTAGTCCCTTAAATCTATTCACCACCTCCACTGTATATTCATAAGGGATATGATTTAGGTCATACCTGAACGGTCTAGTGGTTTTCCCTACATTCTTCAACGTAAGCCTAAATTTTGCAATAAGAAGCTCGTGATCTGAGCCACAGTCAGTTCCAGGTCTTATTTTTACTGACTGTATAGAGCTTCTCCATCTTTGACTGTGAAGTACATAATCAATCTGATTTTGGTATTGACTATCTGGTGATGTCCATGTGTAGAGTCATCTCTTGTGTTGTTGGAAAAGAGTGTTTGCTATGACCAGCATGTTCTCTTGACAAAACTCTATTAGCATTTGCCCTGCTTCATTTTGTACTCCAAGGCAGAACTTGCCTGTTATTCCGGTTATTTCTTGACTTCCTACTTTAGCATTCCAATCCCCTATGATGAAAAGGACATCTTTTTTTGGTGTTAGTTCTAGAAGGGCTTGTAGGTCTTCATAGAACCGGTCAACTTCAGCTTCTTTGGCATCAGTGGTTGGGGCAAAGACTTGGATTACTGTGATGTTGAGTGGTTCGCCTTGGATTCAAACTGTGATCATTTTGTCATTTCTGAGGTTGTACCCCAGTACTGCTTTTCCCACTCTTTTATTGACTATGAGGGCTACTCCATTTCTTCTAAGGGATTCTTGCCCACAGTAGTAGATATAATGGTCACCTGAATTAAACTCGCTTGCGAGGTTTGAGTCTGCTTCTCACTCCAAAAACGAAACTTATTCGGAGTCAGAAGGGGAAAATGAAACCTGTCAGCAAGGTCTTGAAGAATCTAAACCTGGAAGTGACTCAGCAAAGCAGGAGAAATCACAGGAGATGATTGGACAAACTCCAGAGGGAGATTTGAAGCCTCCAATCAGTGCTCGAAAGAGGAGAGCAGAGAAGTGTGTGAAAGAAAAATAAGCATGATCGGCTGCAAGGGAAAACACTGTGAAAAGGAGAAAATAAAAAGACAGGCATGCCAAGAGCAAGCTGCCAGAGACAACCAATCCTTTGAGCTCATAGCACCTGTGGGAGAGTCCTTACCAGCATCAGAAGCCTTGCCTATAGCCCACGTGGAACCAGCACCAGTGCCTTCTGCCCTCGCAGAACCATCTTCTGCATGGATTGCTCCAGTAGAGCCTCTCTCTGCCATCTCTGTTGAGCACAATCTCACATCCACCTCCAAGCCTCGTTGCTTCACTTCAACATGATCCAGGTGTGCCTCCAGCTCTCAGCCTTGCCTGAATGCTCCAGTCCAGTACAGCCTTTCCTCCAGATCCCAGTCTTGTCTAAGTGCTTCAGACCAATCTAGACTTGTCTCCAGATTCAAGCCTTGTCTCAACACCCTAGTCCGGTCCAGCCTTGTCTCCAGAACTGAGCCTTGCCTAGACGCTACAGTCCAGTCCAGTCCAGTCCAGCCTCATCTCCAGATCTGAGTCTTGCCTAGGCATCCCAGCCAAGTCCAGTCCTGTCTTCAGAACCAAGCCCTGCCCAGATACTCCAGCCCAGCCTTGTCTAGCCTCTGTGTGCCAGCCTGATCCAGCCTGCGTGCCAGGGTGCAAATCTGAGTGTCCAGCCTCTCCTTTGCCATGCACTCTGGCTCCTTCCAGCCTTGCAGCTTCGATCAGAGGATTGGCCGAGTTCTGTCTCGCTGTCTTGCCACAGTCTGACTCTGCAGTGTTGCCTGGGCATCCTTTGCCACCTGGGTGGATTTGATTGAATTACATGCTCTAATCTATTGCAAGAACTTGCTATTGTAAATAGTTTATTCAATAAAGAATTTTATTAGTAACTCTGCCTGGCCATCTCATAGTCTGAACAGGACATCACCCATTCCCGTCCATTGTAGTTCACTGATTCCCAGATGTTCAGTCTTGCCATCTCACATCTGACCGGATCCAGCTTACCTTGATTCATTGATCTTACATTCCAGGTTCCTATGCAATATTGTTCTTTACAGCATCAGATTTTCCTTTCTTTGTGGTTACTAAAAGCCAACACCAACTTGATGGCACATAATCAAGCAAGCAAGCAGAAAGAGGAAGGTGAGAATTTTAAATAAGTACACTGCAATGTATGAATTTGTACATGGATGTTATAGATGCAAGATAGCTTGTGAATTTTGAAAGATACAGAAAGGAAGAGTGAATGATGTTAATATAAGCTAGACATAGCCATATTCCCCCCTTTTTGTTTTCTTATCTCATAACTTTAATTTCATTGGTTTCCTATTAATCACTCCTTTGATGCACTCTCTACAATACTGCTTACTTCAAAAGGGAATAATTAAATGATTTCTATATCCTTTTCTGAACATTGTTGAGCCCCAGGCCTTGGATAGCTCCTAAAGTTAATGCAAGGTATATAGTTATCCAAATGTGAAGTTCAATTCCCAATAGAGGGTTAGAACCCCATTGAATAAAATATGGCTATCCACATCTGATAATTCCCAATAAGAATGAAACTGATAATGTGCTGCCCCCTGGTGGTCAATGTAACTGAAAACACCATGCAGGATATACCCTGTGTAAACATAGGGAAATGTAGATGGAAATCTTGTAAAACCCCATACATGGGGGTATGATATAATATAACATCTGTATCTCTCTTCTCTGAAAGCTTAAGGAAAAGTGGACTGTATATATCATTCTGATGATCTTTATGGAAATAAGGGACTGATGTTCAGCCTTTTCAGGTTAAGCTATCTTGAGAAAGCAAAATCACATTTTGAACCATTCCTGTTGTCACTGGATCCGCAGATGTTGAGATGGAAGAGCACATTTGCACAATCATGGCTACTGCATCAGTTCGAATGTTTGCTCCATTAGTTGAGTTTGGCGATAGTCATCCATCCTTTGGCTACATTCCGTATTGACTATTGTAGCACGTGCTGCATGGGATTCCCCTTGAACAGTGTCCAGAAGATTCCATCATGCACAAGCAAGAGACCAATCATGACATCTGTATTGGAAGAACTGAACTGGTTTCCAGTTGCTTACTGAGCACAGTTTAAGGTATTGGCATGAAACATGAAAACCCAGAATGATTTTGCACTGCTTCTCTTCTTATGAACCTGACTGAGCACTAAGATCTTCAGAAGATGCCTCTGCTGTCTGAGGCTCATTTATCTGTCATGCAGGAAAAGGCTTTCTTTTGTATCATTTGCAGGTTGTAAAATGCACCCCTTTTCGAGTTTTGCTTGGCATCTACTGTTTATGCCTTTAGAAGAATCGCCAAGATGCATCTCTGTTGTCAGGACTCTAATTGCTCACTGATGTCTGTATTGTTATACTGTGAATGCTGAAATCAAGTAGTTTAACTCCAATACTGCTGGATTATGAATAGAAAAGAATAATGAAAGAAATGATAAATACATAGATAATATGCTTGCTGTCTATGCACACGCTGCTTGTTTTTTCTGTAGCTTCACTGTTCTGGTTTCTGGCTTGCAAGGAAAAAAGGCTCCTTTTTTAATATCTTAATTTGCAAGATGCTTGAGAATTATTTTCAAAATTCTCTGGTTAGTGTTTTTCAGCTTCCAGGATTTCTGGAGGTGGTGGAAGGAGCTATTGCTCCATTCTTCTCTGTTACACCATCTTTTTATCATTCTGGATTGAAGCATGTGGGCTTTTATCTCTCTTATTCAGTCCCAGGACATAGGGACAAAATCATAAAGGCAAATTTGTAAGCTTTGGAAATCAGCCACAAGGGAGGGGAAGGAAAAAAAAAACAAAAAACTTCCTGGATAGATTATTACAAACAGAAGGTGTGTCACTGAAAATGCCCTTCCATTGTTAACCTCCATTTTTTTATTCAAATGTTAGGATGATTTCATCTGTGAAATGGTCAGATGCCCCCAAACTGAAGGAGGAAGAGAATTGCATTGCATACTGATTATAAATAAGTTGTAGTGTAAACAAACAAGCAAATGGAATGCTTTGAAATGTATGTAAATTCATGAAATTTATAAATAGATTTGAAACACTATGCTAAACACACACACACAAACATTTTGATCCCTAACTGCTCACACAATTCCCTTTTCACTACTATTTATTCACTGCTACAATTTTCTTGACTCACATCAGTGCCAGTGGGGGTGTGTGTGCGTGAAAAAAAATACTACCTCTCATGTTACTGCTGTTAACTGCTATGCAAGCTAATGCACATTGGACTACACTTTTAAAAAGCCCTTGTTTTTGGGGGTTCTTCAAACATGCCACATTAAAAGTGCCCCTCTTTAAAAGCCTGTTGCTAGTGTGTGTATGCTATTTGGCAATCAAGAACTCTGCTGAAGCCGGTTGCTTGTGCACATGTAAAGCCTTTTAAACTTCTGCTGCTGGGTTGATGCATATCAATGCATGGTTCAGAAAACAAAATGAGAAAGCTCCCTATGTGACTCCGGGCTGAGCATCAGGCAGCAGAGAGGAATCAGGAAAGAACAGTTTCACCCAGGGATCAGCGTCAAGAGAAAAAGCCAACAGTTGGGAGCAAAGGGCAAATCTGAACCAGAGGGCAGGTCAAAGAACAAGTCAAAAGTAAGGAAGTAAGAGCAAAAAAGAATATTAAGGCATGCTAAAACTCTGGAAGACCAGAGGCAAAATCCGATAGAGAGATATCACTGTTTTCACCAGCAGAACTTGGAAAGGATAAATTATTTCCCCTTTTCACTCCCTCATATTTTATGCCTCTGGGACCGACATTGAGGATGCAGGGAAGGAGGGAGAGAGGAGAAGAAATCTGATGATAATAGGAAAACTCACTCATACAATTTTAATTGTCTCCCCATGATATTCTAGCATGACCCACCTAGATCAGGAAGACCTCTTCCACTCCTTCTTCTTGAAGGGGAATGAGAATTTGCCTGGAAGGTGAAGATACTTCACAGCCTAAGCTCTTTTCCTTACTGCAGAGCTGAAAAGCTCTCCACCCATCACTGAGAAAATGCAGTAGTACTGCAAGAGATTGGCTGCCCCATTGCCAATCCCCTTCCAGCCTCTGTTGCCTGGGCTTCAAGCCACAGCATCCTCCTTGGAGGTAGACTTTTGTCAAAGGTAATGAATAGCAGAGTGTAACCGGTTTGAGAATGCCACTGGAGACTGTTGGAATAAAAAAAGGGGACATACTTTAGCATTAGCACAGCAGCTAAGGGCAACTTAAGCTGGAGATGAGATGAAGGCAACACAATGTCATGAAGACATGGCAGAAAATCGAGGTGGCTAGAACAAGTTAGTTCCATGATGAGTTAGGGAAATATTCTTTTTTTATGGCTCACACTGAAATGTTTGTCCTCTTCCTACCCTTAAATAGTGGGATGTAGTGCCATCCATTTTCAGTACTTATGGCCAGAATGGACTCTGGAGGCACCAAAACTGAGGATGAAGCATTATGTGTGACCTGAGGTTGTAGCTGCTGACCTCAGCCAAAGTAGATGTTAATTCCAGTAGTTCATAAAAACACAAGATTGTAAAGTTGGAAGATACCACAAGAATCATCTAGTCCAACCCTCTCCAATGGGCAGAAAAACTCCTTAAATCGTTCATGAAAGATATTTGCCCCACTTCTTCTTAAAAACCTCCACAGATAGAGAATCACAACCACTGTAGGTAGACTCTTCCACTTTTGCACAGTTCTTGTTATCAGGTAGGTATTTTTTCTTTAGGGTTAAACAAAATCTACAACCTATTATTTCTAGTCTGAATTTCCATGGCCATGAAAAGTAGATCTTGACTGTTTTCCCTGTAGCTTCCCTTTATGTATCTGAATATGGCTGATGTGTCTTCCCTAATTCTTCATTTCTTCAGGTTTCACATCCCAAAGTCCTTCAGCTTGCCTCATATGGTAAGTCCTCAAGTCCATGGATCATCTTTGTCACCCTCCTTTGAACCTCTCTAGCTTATCAATATCTTTCTGGAAGTGTGGTGTCCAGCATTGTACACAGTTCTGCAGTTCATTTTCATACACCCAGAACTGATCCAGTTTAATAGTTAACCACAATGGACAGAATATGTGTCTGCATTTGGAGGGGTCATAATGTTTCCAAGGATACCTTTCCCATCCAGTTCATGTCTGTATTTCTTTCAGGATACACAAAGACAAGTGTGCACATGTACACACAGATTTGTGCAAATGGGTTCTGAAAGCAGTGATGAATCTTTTAGTGTTATCCACCAATATTACAAACTTGAGAAGAAACTAGAAGGTTCAAGAGCTCCAGAAAAAAAAAAAATCAAATATCGGAGTTGGGGAGGAGAGATCATTGATCTTGATTTTGCCTCTGGTTCTAAAGAAAGAAGAGTAGAAAAAGATAGCTGCGGCTGAAGAGAGATGCTTTTGAGCTAGTGCCCTTTAAAATTCAATTATTTGCTCCTTCCTTCCTTCCTTCCTTCCTTCCTTCCTTCCTTCCTTCCTTCCTTCCTTCCTTCCTTCCTTCCTTCCTTCCTTCTTTTACAGTTAACTGCCAGTTGCTGAGAAATCCCCACTGCAAAAGCTGTAGAGTTTCTTTTGCTGAATAGATTTATTTTCCCTGTTTGAAGGGGAAAAAAAAGAATAAGACTTGAGAACAATGTTCTAATGATTTCATTAAACCCTCTGGTCTCTCTGGAGCCTTCCATCCACAGTTATTTTCCATGCACACAAACAGCTACCAAATACTCTGCCTTGATTCCTAAGGGGTGAAAAGAGAATGGGGTCTGCAAAGAGAGGTGGGGGTAGCTCAACAAGCTGGTGGAGGAGGGTAAATGCAAAATTAAGAACTTGATCATACAAGTAACAGTTGCTCATGAAAGGAAAGAAAAATTGCCAAGGAGAGACAGACTAAAAGCTAAACAAACAAGCTAACCATTCCCCAAATACTTGCTGCGCAGAACAGCAGACAGGCATTTGTTTTCCTGTTTTATTTTTATTTTTTCCCCTCTAGTGTACTCAGGCACAGGATTCTGGTTACAGCAGATTTTTTTTTTCTTGAAACTCCAATAGTTATAGCAACAACTTTGCAGCTCAATTTTGCTGCTAACATTTCCTTGGTCCTTGTACAGGAAGTCCTTGCTTGACGACCATTTGTTCAGTGATGGTTCGGACTTATGGTGGGCCTGGAAAGAACGACTTAAGATCAGTCCTCACACTTACGACCATCACAGCATCCCCACAGTCACATGATCACGATTTAGGAGCTTAGCAACCAGTTTGCTTTTATGACTGTCACAGAGTCCTGTGGTCACATGATCACCATTTTTGACCTTTCTGGCCAGCTCCTGGCAAGCAAAATCAGTGGTGAACTAAGTGATTCACTTAACAACCACATGGGCTGCTTAATGCCAGCAGTGATTCACTTAACAACCACATCAAAATAGGTTATAGAATTGGGTCAGATTTGCTTAATGACTGCTTCACTTAGCAACCAAAATACTGGTCCCAATTATGGTCATTAAGTGAGGACTGCCTGTATCACTTGTACTGAAGTCTACTGTGACTTGAGTCACATATTTCTTCCACAATGTTCTTCAGGAGCTGTCATCTGGGACTTTAAATGTAGCCACTGAGCATCCCTTTTCTCTCATACAAATCAAAAGAGTGAGTTATTTCCTTGCAACCCACAGAGTTCTGGCCAGTCTTGTTCAGTAAGGAAAGACATGTCATTCTCTTTTTGCTCTCGTTCTGTATTGTCCTAAAAGGAAATCATAGTGAGAGCAAAATCAGGATTTTTTGGGTCATGTTTTCTGGGAATTTTCTTGTTGGGAAAGAAGAAATGCCTGCACTTGAGGAAAGGTAAATATGACCCCAGAAATTGGAATATAGAAAGCTATTTTATAATCAGATTATTTAGTTCTTTTAGTCAACTGTTGTCTAGAGCAGTGTTTCTTAAACTTTCTGCTCCCAGAAAGTTATTTAAAGAACTTCCCACTTCCCACTTTTAAAAGTTATGGAGGACCCCAAAAGGCATATATGTAGAGAGAGAGAGAGAGTGGAACTACCATCAGCCACCTCCTCTACGTGGATGACATCAAACTGCTTGCAAAGAGTGAACAAGACATCCACTCACTGATCCTCCTGACACGGATCTACAGGGAGGAGATTGGGATGTCATTCAGACTGGAAAAGTGTGGCCAGATGGCAGTAAAGAGAGGGAAGGTAGTTAAGACTGATGGGGTGGAACTACCAGCAGGCCACATAGCAGACATACAGAGCAGCTACAAGTAGTACCTTGGTATCCCACAGTCACATGGGAACCACGATGAGGAGGCAAGGAAGACAGCAACAACCAAGTACCACCAAAGGATAAGACAGGTCCTGAAGAGCCAGCTCAATGGGAAGAACAAGATCCACGCCATCAACATGTATGCCCTGCCAGTCATCAGATACCCTGCCGGTAGAGTGAGCTGGCCAAAGGAGGACACGGAGGCTGCCCATGTGAAGACCTGGAAGCTCCTTACAATGTATGGAGGCTTCCACCCCAAGTCCAGCACGCAGAGACTGTATACCAGGTGGAAAGAAGGAAGGCAGGGTCTGGTGAGTGTCCAAGCCACTGTCCTGGATGAGACCCAGAACACCCAGGAGTACATCAGTAAGATGGCACCCAAAGATGAGCTGTTGAGAGAATGCCTGAGGCAGCAGCAGACGTGGAAGGAAGATCAAGCAGAGGAAGTGCCATGGCAAGACAAGACCCTGCATGGGATGTGCCATCAACAGATAGCTGAGGTGGCTGACCTTGGGAAATCCTACCTGTGGCTGGAAAGGGCTGGACTAAAAGACAGCACTGAGGCACTGATCATTGCAGCACAAGAACAGGCACTCAGCACCAGATCCACAGAAGCAGGGGTCTACCACACTAGACAGGACCCAAGGTGCAGACTGTGCAGAGAGGCCTCAGAGACAGCCCAACACATAGTGGCAGGGTGTAAGAGGCAGGCAGGAACAGCATACACTGAATGGCACAACCAAGTAGCTGGCATTGTGTACAGGAACATCTGCACAGTGTATGGGCTAGGCCCTCCCAAGTCCAGATGGGAGATTCCACAGAAGGTCGTGAAGAATCACAAGGGTAAGATACCGTGGGGCTTCCAGATCCAGACAGACAGGCAGGTACTCAACCAGACATTGTGGGGATAGACAAAGACCAGAAGATGGCGGTGGCAATAGATGTAGCAATGCCAAGTGACAGCAACATCAGGAAGGAGTATGAGAAGCTGGAGAAGTCCCAGAGCCTGAAGGAAGAACTAGAGAGGATGTGGAGAGTGAAGGCTAAAGTGGTCCCAGTGGTGGTAGGGGCACTTGGGGCTGTGACTCCCAAGCTGGGAAAGGGGCTCCAACAGATCCCAGGAGCAACATCAGAGCTCTCTGTCCAGAAGAGTGCAGTGCTAGGAACAGCTGAGATCCTGCGCAGAACCCTCAAACTCCCAGGCCTGTGGTGAAAATGAACCATACAAAAGCATCACAAGAGTTTTTAGATTAGAAACGGGTCTCCCAGTTTCTAGTCTGAAGCAAAGTTGTGCAAAGGCCCTTCTGGCCACAACTGCCACCTGCTCTTTAAATAGGAGTCATGATTCCAGGAGGGCCTATGGATTGTCCCTGGGGTCTTTTTTGGGAAGTGCCATCCCATCCAGAACAAGAGGTGGTAAATCCCTGGAACCAGAAAGCCCCCAAACTTTGAGCCACTCAGTCTTGCTAGGATTGATCTGAAGCATGTGGTTCCTCATCCAAACCCCAACAGCCACCAGACACCAGGACAGGACATCAACAACATCACTTAGTTTGCTAGGCATGGAGATGTATAAGTGGGTATCATCAGCATGCATGGCAGCTAGGCTGCTACCTGGTGCAAGGCTGTGCAGGACTTCAGATCTGAACCCCAAAAGATATTTCAGAGTGCTCAGGAGCACAAACATAGCACTGTCTGAAAGGACCCACTTATTTTCCAGGGATCATGCAGCTACCCTCTTGAGAAAGACACATCCTGTTTAAGGTCCTGCAGATAGGGACAATCTACAAGCTTCCATGCACTTTTTTAAGACTGAATCTAAAGCTTTGCCAGCTCTAGCATGGAGATGTCTGTCCTGAAATTTTTGCCTTGTTGCCAAATGTTTATCAGGCAAAATATGAGATATTGACATTGACTTTTAAAGCCCTAAAATGTCATAAAGCCTGATTAGCTAAGATACTGTATTTTCCTTTGCAGATGTGTTTGGTTGTTAAGATTTACAGGACAGGACCTTCTTACATTACTCCCAGGTTGTGCAATACATTCCCTCATGATTTTTCCCCAGTCTCTCAGGATTTAGGAAATATATTATGAGACGCCAGGTTTTTGATTCTTAGATGGTCATCAGTAGTGTCATTGGGTATTTTTAACTTGGTATGTTTTTGTGGTGTCTTAAAGCTTTGTTAGCCAGCTTGAGCACTATGTATAAATCAAGAAAACAAGGAAAAAATCACCTCCATACACCATAAGCAGGGTACTGGGTGACAACGACCCTTCCCTCTTCTTCCTCCCCCTCCAATATCTATTATCTTCTGGTATGTTGCCTGTAATTTTCTCACATCTTCCTTCCTTAAATATATTTTCTCAAGTCCTTTTTGAACTATCCAACCCTTCTGTTCCACCCAGATTAGTTGAACTTCAGTCCTTGATAGCATAGAATAGGTACCAACTATTTGCATATGACTTGAATTGAACTTAAAATCCAAGACCTACTTAGAAGGGAGATTTCATGACCAAGATCCTGTGAACTTGTTGCCAATTACAAGTCCTTCTACAAAGTCATTTAGGTCAAGGTCTCATTCTTCTTAAAAGACCAGAAAATTCATTTCAAATCTGCAAATTGCAAGGGCCATTTTAAAAAAAGAGAGAGGGGAAAAAAAAAAGAAGAAGAGAGAGAATTAGAAGAAGCTGTTGGATTTCTATACTGTAGAGCTGGGAAAAGGTACAGAAAAGGATAATCAGAATTACTAGGAGATGTTTCAAGGCAAGTCTACAGCAGGTGGGATTGTTTAGCTTGGAAAGAAGGTACACAAAGGAAACATGAAAGATGATTAGATAGATAGATAGATAGATAGATAGATAGATAGATAGATAGATAGATAGATAGATGGATGGATGGATGGATGGATGGATGGATGGATGGATGGATGGACGGATGGACGGACAGACAGACAGACAGACAGACAGACAGACAGACAGACAGACAGACAGACAGACATGGAGGGATGGAGGGATGGAGGGATGGAGGGATGGAGGGAGAGATATGATAGATGACAGATGGATGGCTAGATAAATAGACAGATAGAAACCATTATGTATAATATGGAAAACGTAGACAGAAAGAAGCTTTCCCCTATTCTCACAATGACAGAACTTTAGCTTATCTGTTAAAACGAAATGCAGAGAACTCACGGGCTGATCAATGGAACTCAACATGGCATGGAGTTGGACTGTAGCATTTGCGATCATCATAGGTGGGGATGGCCTTCAATGCAGATGGTTTTAAAAGGGGACTGGATGTGTTCATGGTTGTTGGCTTCTTCTGGAATCACTGATTGCATGCCTTTAGTACCTGCTGCTAGGAAGCAAAGAGGAGGACATTACTGGTTTCTGGTCCACAATGCTGAATTTTTATAACACATTTGCTTGGCCATTGTGGGACACAGGTCCTTGTCCCGAGTTATCCTCTTATGTTCCCATGATCTAGCACAGTGACTAGCATACAGCAATATGGGGATAATATGCAGGATTGACTATATAAGACCATAGGGTTCGATGTCTATTCTGCACTGCATGACCTTCTCTAATTGTATAGCAGCACTAGTCTCAACCTCAAAATAATGTGTTCCTCCAGCATAGTGGTGTAACTGCCAAGAAAAAAAAAAAATGGAAATTTCTCCATAGGTGGGGGGGGGGAAATGAGGCAGGGGTGGTGATTTATGAACACACGAGTCTTCTGGAAAAGGCTCTGAGAAGCTGTACCATATAGTTTGCATTTCATTGGTGCCCACCCAAATGCAAGGAAGGGGAAGCAGATCTCACCAAAGCTCTTCCTCAAAATTCCACCCATTGTTTCAAGTTATTGCTGACTGAATTCCTTGCAAATCATAAGGAAACAGGGGCATCTGGGTTGAGACTTCACTCTTGATCTTCAGTGCTCTCTAAAATCTTCTAATCCGTACATTTTATCAGTGATATTTCACAACATTTAGCCTTGCAGAACAGAAAAAAAAAAAGTGTGGAGAAGAGTAACAAAGCTTGGAGGCTAAATCCTATGAAGAATGGTTAAAAGAACCTGGTATTTTTAGTCTAAAGAAGAGAAAAGAAGACAGGAGAACGATTTTCCAGTGTTTTGATTGCTGTCACAGAGAAGAATGTGTGGATTTATTCACCATTGTACCGTAGACTAAGACAAGATGCAGTGGGTAGCTTTACAGAGAGAGATCCAAACTTGAAATAAGGAGGAATTTCCTAACTGCGAGAAGTCTTAAGCAATGGGATAGCCTGCCTCATGGAGTTATCAGTGTTCTATCACTGGAGGTCTTCAAGCAAAGTTTGGATGCCATTGATCTGGAATGGTCTTAGGATTCCTGCCTTGGGTGGGGGTAGGACTAGGAGACTTCCAAGGTCTACTCCAACCCTAAGATTCTAATAGTAACTTATAATGTAAGACAGTTGCCATTTTTAACACCCTACCCATTGCCCATCAAGCAGCTGCAGCGATTGAGTGCATTCACTAAATGAAGGCCTGAATCAACTATTGTTGACAGTGCACATCCTTAACACACACATACACACCCCACAAACACACACAGAGGATGTAATGTGATAACATGGGACAAGTACTTTCAACTGTAAATATATAAACAAATACATCGCTCTGAATCCTACAGATACAATTTTGCTGGGAGCTGGGCAGCATGTAGATGTAATAAATTATAATTAGTTCACAAAACCAGAAATGTTGTTAAACAAAGGAACAAACGAATGAATGAATGAATGAATGAATGAATGAATGAATGAATGCATTAACTACACTATTGGGGGCTAGTGTTCATTTACTTGTTGAACTTGTAATTTATTTCAGCTGATGTTGTCCTACAGCAGACTGGAAAGGATATGAAGCCAAAACACAAACAAATGAAGTTATGAATTCACACAACAGGTGAACCCAACCAGCACAAGACAAAAAATTATATCTCCAGGTGGATAACCCTCTCAGGTTTCTATCAAAGGTTCTTTTAACATTAAAAGCCACATTAAAAAAAAAAGGGGGGGGGATAATGATGATCAAAATGCCTAGCTTATCTAATTTTATTTATTCCTTTTAATCAGCTAGCTTTTTCCCTTAACTGTTCACAGCCGTGAGAGATGACGGGCCTGCTCACTTTTTGCAGCTGACTCATGTCGGCCAGAACAATATTCCTGATATGTTTCCAATACATCTGAGGTTGAGAGTTGAATGATGTCTACAGACTAGCTGACAAATGGAAAGGAAAGGACACTTCTGAAGACAACTGTGGATACTTTGTCCCCAGTCAGGTTCTTTTCATTGCTAATCAGGACCTCTCTGTTCTGTTTTAGCTTCCACTGTTGTTCTGTTTTATTTTTTATCAAAGGCAAGTCTTGAATTTGACTGCTGGGAATTTACCTTCAATTAAAGTTTCCTTTTAAACTCCTTATATTTAAGTCTAGTAATGAGGCAGTAGACAGGGCAGGGAAGAGGACAAGATAAAAGGTAAAGCCTTGATTTGAGATGGGGAGAGAGATATTTCAAAGCCAACATGATTCTGGCTTTGAAGCGGCTTTAATGTGGCCTATTAGTTCACAGTACAGCAACGTCCCTATTTCTGTCCTTGCCTCTCTGGGCATAGACAAAGCAGATGACAAATCAGTCACCACTTCTCCCTCTTGCTTTTACCTGCATAGGGTTCCAAACCGTCCTTTTTAGATTGTGGTTGGGTAGCAGACGGCAAGACATACATTGGGTCATTGCACAGTTCCAAGCAAAAAGGGAGATGTTTTTCAGGAGCAGAATCCGGGTTGACCTGGTTCTCTAAATTCAGGATTCAGAAAAATATGGGCTCCTTTTAAATAGATGTCTTCAAATGGAAGCTAGATAGCCACCAGTCTGGGATGCTTTAATTTGGATTCCTGCAGAGAGTGGTTCCTTCCAACTCTATGGATGCAGAGAGGTGAAATAATGATTTTGTGCCTAATGAGTAGGGGAGGCCAACAGCTAAGGAGAATAGGTTTATTCAGCAACTATCAATGGATCTGCCCCACGGGAGTAGATGCCAGCATTATTAATGTGCCCATTTCTCATTGGTTCAATGTATGTTTTCACGTAACATGGTTAGACATCCTTCTTTTTTCTTTTTTTTTTTTTCACATACAAAGACACTTTGTTCCCTAAATGGGCTTTGAAAACACTGAATGGTCATTCTTCCATCCTAGAATATGTTGGCATGCATTTAAAGGTAGTCCTCGGTTAACAAACATAATTGGGAGTGTAATTTCCATCGCTAAGTGATGTGGTCATAAAGTGCAACATCACAGGACCATAGTGATGGCAATCCTGGCACTCCCATTGTCATCATTAAATGAGGACCACGGGTCGTTAAGTGAGTCTCAGGTGGCTTGCAAACATACCTGCAGGCAGGTAAGTGGCTGCTGCTGGGTGGGGGAGGTGCATGGGTGGCCTGTGGGGTCTGGTGCAAGCACAGCAGGGCTGGGGGTGGCTGCTGCTGGGCAGGAGAGGGTGTGTGGGTGGCCTGGAAAGTGTGGCGCAAGTGCAGTGGGGCCAGGGGTGGCTGCTGCCATGTGGGGGAGCATGCGAGTGACTTACTGAAGTGACTTGTAACCTTCTCTGCCAGCTTCCCCATTGACTTTGCTTGTGGGAAGCCTACAGGGAAGGTCACAAATGGTGATCATGCAACTGCAGGATGCTGCAACTGTCGTAAGTGTGAGCCAGTTGCCAAGTGCCCAGATCACAATCATAAGACCGCAGGGGCACTGAGATGGCCAGATGACTGGTTGTAAGTACCACTCATGCAGTGCCATTGACCAAACGGTTGCTGAACGAGTGGTTGGTAAGCAAGAACTACTGGTAGATGTATTACTTTGATTCCCTTCTGTGAGACCTGTCCATTTAAAGGTAATGGAGAAGGGCCGTTACTGCAGTAAAGAAACAAAGTAGGTTCATTCGAGTTGATTCCTAAGTCACTCCAATGACCCAAGTAGATAATTTGGGCACTAAGTAATCAGGATCCACAGTAAGACAAGAGCAGAGGAGAGAGAGTCCCTTCAGCAGGAGATAGTTGGATTTGCAGATTTGTGGATGGAAGATTTATATATTGGTATGCACTGGTGATGACAGTCCCTAAGACCCCATACTGTAGATCCTCATCCTTTTCTCAGCTTTGATATCTGCAGTATGGGTTGTCATGAACTCCCTCCTTCTCCAAGGGCAAAGAGACATCACAGAAAGAGAAACAAGCTTCTGTTTAGAACGGAATGCAAAGGAATTGAAGCACATAGTGGAAAGGGGTCCATACTTTCCACCAGTGTATTTATCTTCTAAACCTCCCTTCCATGGTGGATGGGGTAGAATGGGATAACCAGCTGTTAGAGCTCTTCCAACATTTGACAACATTAGTTTGGATCTTGAAAACAACAGTGGGAAACATTGTTTGGTGCAGTTGTGAAATACAGCAATTCTCTCGCCTCCCCCCAATACTAGTTTTATGTACCTCGAAGGTGAATGTAGAGATAATATCCATGGGCCTCTGACCTAAAGCTGGACCTGAATGAGTTATATATCTACATAGATTTAGATATAAGTTTTTTAAGATTGAGACTAAATTCCCAGTCCCAACATTTGAAATTAGAAATTTTGGTGTCTGGATTAGGTCTCTGAGGAACTGAATTGTTTTGGAAAGGACTACTAGGTAGAATCTAGTAGTCTGGAGAACAGAACCCTGGTTTGTATGAGACATGGAGTCAGAACCCATATAAAGAGTGACTAATCTCCAAGATTTCCTGCTTAGGAACAAAATGGCTGGTTTGCGTACTTAAACGAACCCAGAATATAACTACTTCAACCTGTCTCCTTTCCTCCCTCGCATCTCTGCTTTGCAGAAGCTGTAAAACAAGAAAATCTCATTTGCAAGAATAGCAATTAAAGGATACATTTTGTTCAGAGGAACAGGAACAATATAAGGGAAGGAAGAATTCTACTGTACGTTAAAAATATCCATGCCTGACTGCTCAGAAATTCAAATGAATAAACTTGGCAGTGCCGTAGAGAGCATCTGAGGTAAAGTAAGTGGAGGCACAAATAAAATCAGTAGTGTGGTTGGTATCTACTATCACCTGCTCAACCAAAGAGAAGATGTGGATGATGCCTTCCAAGAACAAACTGCAACTCTTTCAGACAGCATCAAGGTGTGGAGCTTTTAACTACCACAAAATCTGTTAAGAGATCTGTTGGTCCTTCTGGGAAATTCCTACATTCTCTTGCTGAAAGCACTTTCCTTTAGAAGGTGAATTGCATTGTAGAGTAGTTAAGGGTTCATTCATTCATTCATTCATTCATTCATTCAAAGCTGCCCATCTCAGCAAGTGAATTAGCTGCCCATCTCAGCAAGTGAATTAGCTGATGTTCTATCCAAATCTGACCTTCAGAAAATGGAGGAAGGCACCAGGGGATCAGTTCTCCTTGACTTAAAACTATTAAGTAGGAAAGACTTCAATGAGGAAGTGGAAGCAGTAGAAATGTGGGTAGAAGTGACCATGTAATTTTGGAGTTGAATTTAAAGGAAACTAAAGCTTAGTCAAACACTTATGAGCAGGATGAAGTTTTGAGGAAGGGCTTAGTGATATTAATAAACTCAGAACAAGTGTACTGTGTAGCTTATCATGGCAAGAAAAGCTAATTGGAGAAGGAGTCTCAAACAAGTGGGAAGAAGTTGTTACTAAAAGCACAGGTCCAATAATGGGGATAAATGGAGGATAACAAAATAAGCCAATGTGGCTCTTCAAAAAGTAGAGTTAGGACCTCAAAATGAAAAGAAGGTTAGGAAAAGTACAGAGAGGAAGCTTAGACCTGTAGAGTTGATGTAAGAAGAAGCAAAGAATGTGAAGAATATCCAGAAGGGTTTCTTCAGATTTGCTCAGACTAAAAGGAAAAGGGGGAAGAATCTGTTTACCAGCTGCTCAGTGAAGATACAAAATGTTGTTGTTCAGTCATTAAGTCGTGTCTGATGCTTCGTGAGCCCTTGGACCATAGCATGCCAGGTAGCACACCATGCAAAATGTTAGCAGGTAGCAAACAAAAGCCACAGCTACTCAATGTCTATTTTGTTTCAATCCTTTCCAACAACAACAAAAAAGCTCCACCAGGAAGTGTTAAATAGCAGGATTCAGGGGTGTGGTCAAGCTTGAGATTGCTAGGGAATGCCTCTCTACTTTGAATGAGTCTGAGTTTCTGAGATTAGATGAACTGCATCGTAGGGTAGTTAAGGGGTTAGTTGAGGTTCTGGTCCAATCTTTTTACACTATCTACAGGAAATCCTGGAGAACCTGTGAAGTGTCAAATAACTGGAGGAAGCAAATATTGTCTCTCTTTTCCAAAAGGTAGAAAAGAATATCTGACAAACTAAAGAGTGTTCAGTCAGATAGCAAAGCCTGAGAAGATTCAAGAGCAGATCATAAAAAAAAAAAAAAAAAAAAATCAACCTGGAAGCACCTGGAAAACAGTGTGGTAATTCCCAGAAGTCAGCACAGATTTGTCAAGAACTAATCTTGCCAGGCTAATCTTATTTTTTGATTAGGTAACTTCCTTAACAGATTGTGTAATGCTGTAGATGTAATATATCTTGACATCAGCAAAGTGTTTACCCAAGCACCCTATGATGTGTTGATTAGAAAGTTAGCTAAGTGTGGGCAGGATGGCATGAGAATGGAGGGGATGTCTAGCTGACATCAGACTCAAAGAGTGCATAGCAAATTGGAGAGAGGTATCACATGGAATGCCAGAAGATTCAGTCCCAGGTCCTCTGCTCTTTACTATGTTTATTAATAACTTGGATGAAGTGGTTGAGAGATGGCTTATCAAATTTACAAAGGACACTATATTGGATGAGATACCTAATCCCTCGGATATGTTTATCAAATTCAAAATGATCTTGTTAGGTTAGAGAAATGGGCTGAAAGTAAGAATGAAAATTAACAGACAAGGGTAGAGCTCTTCCATTAGGAAAAGGATATCAAATGCACAGCTATAAGAAGTGGCCAACCTGGCTTAGTAATGGATTCTGGGAACTAGATGTTTGAATAATGATTGATTGCAAATTGCATATAAGTCAACAGTGTGATGTTGCTGTAAAAAATGGTGAATTCAGTCTTAGACCGCATCAGTGGAAATATAATCTCCAGTTCTTTGGTGGTAATTATTCTACTGTATTCTGCTTTGGTCACACTACTTCTCAATTTTATTTGTTTGTTTGTTTGTTTGTTTGTTTAATTTATATCACTGCCCATCCCCTGCAATGGGGAGATGGGCGATGTTATAAATCTTAAGTATTACAACTAATTCTGGCCATCACATTTCAAAGAGAAATGGCTTCAGAGAAGAACAAGCATGATTGGGCCTCAGCAATGGAGTCCTAGGAAGAAAGAGTAAGTGAACTGGGCATGTGTATTTTTATTTTATTAATCAAATTTATCACCGCCCATCTCCCAAAAGATGGGTGGTGGCGGTGCGGGTTAAACCGCTGAGCTTGCCGATTGGAAGGTCAGCAGTTCGAATCCGCGTGATGGGGTGAGCTCCCGTTGCTAGTCCCAGCTCCTGCCAACCTAGCAGTTCGAAAACATGCAAATGTGAGTAGATTGATAGGTACCGCTTCAGCGGGCAGGTAACGGCGTTCCGTGTAGTCATGCCGGCCACATGACCACGGAAGTGTCTACGGACAAACGCCGGCTCTTCGGCTTTGAAACGGAGATGAGCACCGCCCCCTAGAGTCGGACCCAACTGGACTTAATGTCAAGGGAAACCTTTACCCTTTACCTATCTCCCAAAAGGGACTCTGGGCGGTTTACAATAAAGCATAAATAGAAATATAAACACTATGTAAAACACTATGGTACATAATACAATAACTAAAATAAAAACCTCGATGGCTGGAAGTTCTTTATGATTTGCAGGCAGAGCTGGGTCCTTCTAAGAGACTAGCCATCCCCAGGAATGGCTACTCTCTCTCCCGCCCCAGGCATGATGACAGAACCAGGTCTTTAGCTGTTTATGTATACAAAAGATAACTGGGAGAGGAGATATGGTTCCATTTTTCAAATACCTGGATGTTCATCAGTTAGAAGAAAAACAAATCCTGTTCTCTCTTGTTTCAGAATGCAGGTCACTCAATAAAATATTAAAGTTTTAGGAAGGCAGTTTGCAATAACAAAATAAAATAAAATAAAATAAAATAAAAAAGCAACAGAAACCTTCCTCACAACAACAGCAATGGACAGTGGAACAAGTGAGCAGAGAGGTGATGTTTGCATGGGAGAGATAATAAATTGGGCACTTACTCTCTAAATAATCCACTAAAAATATCTTCATATGTTTTCTTCCGCTACTTTGGCTAATCTATATAGCAGATAATAGAAATATTCTGAAAATTACTTTTAAATACAAATGCTCATGATATATATTAAGGGAAGCTGGATTGGAAGAAGATGGGAATGGTTTTAAAATTGGACGAAGAAACATCAATAACCTGTGCTATGCTGATGACACTACCTTGGTAGCTGAAAATGCAAAGGAGCAAAATAATAAAAAAAGGACTAAAATTAAATAACAAGACCTAACTAATGACAACAGGTAGAACCACCAGCCTTAGAATTGGCAATGAAGACATCAAACTGGTGGAGAGCTTCTGTCTTTTAGGATCAACCATCAACAGTAAAAGAACCAGCAGTCAAGAAATATGCTGCAGACTAGCACTTGATAGAGCAGCCGTGAAGACCTTAGGAAAGATATTCAGATGCTGTGATGTGTCTACACATACAAAAATCAGAATTGTGCAAGCTATGGTATTCTTCGTGACACTCAGTGGAAGGGAAAACTAGACTTTGAAGAAGCAGGACAGGAAGAGTATTGACACTTTGAACTTTGGTGTTGGAGAAGACTCCTGAGAATGCCATGGACAGCCAAGAAAACAAGAAAATGAATCATCAAACAAATCAACCCAGAGTTTTCACTCAAGGCACAGATGACCAGGATCAAATAACTGTACTTTGTACACATTATATGAAGTCCTAGCTCTTGGAGAAGATTCTGATGCTGGGAGAGGGGGAAGGGAAGAGAAGAAGAGGGTGACCAGCAGCAAGGTGGATTGATTTGGTTGCAGTGGTGATGAGTGCCCTGTTGAAGACTTGAAAGACCAAGCTAGGGATGGATCATAATGGAGAAAAATCTATCTATGTAGTCTCTAGGAGTCGAAAACTACTTGATGGTACATAATCAATCATGGCATGGCTTTTTGTTATGCATGTGTCTGTGATGCAAGTTTTTTAAATGTAAACTTCCTTAAAAAAGCATTTTGATCTTTTTTGTATGACTCCTCAGAAATGCATATTCTTTTTCAGACCCACTGTCAGAAACCAATGGGTTTCCTTGCACAGCTTTTTGACCTAAGACTTGAGTGTGTGCTGTCCATGCAGCAGCTCTGTAGAGTCCATTTTGAAGGCTTTCACGAATCCCCTCCAACAGAAATTCCTTCACATTCCTATTAGGATGCACACTGCTTCAGAGGGCCAGGTACATGAGTTCATGAGTTGTACTATATTTTTGTCCGGCCATTATTGTTTCTGGTTTAAATGTATTGTGTAGTTTTCTTATGTTGCATTTGCTGTGGATTTTGTTTTGCTTGTTTGTTTCTTTCCTTGTGCACTACCCATATAAATGTTGTAAGTAAGTAAATTAAGTTTGGAGAAGGTGCTTTGAATACATAGCAATGTGAAGCATCTGTCTGTGATTCATTAAAACAGCTGTATCTGTTTCCAGGACAATGCTGCCTTCATGAGTCACTGGGAAATTACCGAGCTTGTTTTCCCAGTATTCTCCAAAGCATCTTGCATTGAAACAATAGCCATGTTTCAGTGCAGTCCTGGAAACAGAGATGTTGCTGCTTTAATAAGTCACCAACAGGCATTGCCTTCATGTCCCCGTGTTCTCTGAAGCACTTTTTCTGAACTAAACTCAAACCACTGCACAACTCTCATTCCTACCCTACCCTTTCAAACCTTTCCCAGCAAAGCTCAGGCCAAGACATTTTTAAGGAAGCATCATATATGAGATGCAGTATTTGTATGCCTTCAAATACTTTGAATTGGGTTTTAAGGGGAAAAAAAATGGGCTATTTGACATTGCCTTTTAAGCAATTGCTACCATTCCTCAGCCTCAGGGATGAGGTAAGATAGAACTGAAAATATATTAATTAAATTAAATCTTTTAAATTAAGATGATATCTTCTTTTTTTTCCTGTTGGTGCAAACATAAAAGGAAAGAGGAACAAGGTGGAGGAGAAGGAGGAGGAAGAGGAAGAGAAATAAAATGGGCAGGATGGCTGGCCAGTTTTGCATTAGCAAGTAATTTCTTTGCCTTTCCTATGATGCTGCCTCAGATATGTCATGAAAAGGGAAATCAAACCCAGACAAAACATATTAAGAAAATTAAAGGATGTTCTAAAAAGTTCTGTTAAGGCTAGCAAGATTCCTCAAGGGTGAGACACCTCCCAGAGTCACTGAGTGGTGTATAAATTTAATATATTATGTTTGATTGCACAATCAGCCAGATGTTTAGACTGGATTTGGGATTTTTGTCCACCTTTCAAGTCCTTGCCAAGGACCTAGGATAGGCAGATGTTGCTGTTTAATTACATTAAAGGTATTGTCGCAGGACTTAAAGCTGTTCCAAGGACAGCCATTTTTTGCATGTGGTTTTGTCTATGCTGGTGGTATTCAAGGGGTGCTCCAGATGTTTATTGGCCAGAAAAGGTCCTACCAGACGGCTTCTGATTAAAGAATCCAATGTTCTGATATCCTGAAGGGTGGGGTTAGAGTGGAAGCTAATGTAATTCTGGTCAGCTTTAAGCCAGCAATAATGTAGTCAAACTACTTAAGGATTCCCACCAATCTCAACTGGACAACCCCAATGTCCCTTCATATAGAAGATGAAATGTCAAGGAATTGTCCTGATAAATTAGACCTAAAGAGGCATATACGTTAGTTTATTTTGTTTTAATGGCAAAGGCCAAGAACAGGTTCCTTAACTAGGCATTGATGTATAAAATGGCAGTTTAAAATATATATGTATTTCACAGCTTTCAGGGGTTCTCATCCAATGATAAAAAGGAATTGCATACCCAGTAATGTATCTTTAAACTGGCAAGGTTTATAAAGCCTTTATTTTGGCTAGGCTTCGTGTAAATACTAGAGCCCACACACAGACACAGACTCAGACACAGACACACAAACACACACACACTTCTGCCTTTCCCTGGCCTTCACAAAATACAGCTAGATAAATGAGCAGCAAACACTACTTTCAATTGTGAAAGCTTTGGTAGATGATATTTGCATTTTTGTTATATTCCTTCTGTAGTATTCCAGGCACCTAGTAAATATGCTGACTGTAGCTGAGATTTAGAACAAAGGGAACAATAGATACTTCAAAAGTTAGTAAATCAATCTATTAAAAATGGCCCTGGGGGGGGGGGGGAAGACTGCATGGTGAAAGTAACATTTGACCCTGTGCATCTCCAAGCTACATCAGCAGTCAATAAATAACCAAAATGGCTTACTTGCTCACTTTATTTTACTCATCACCTCCAATATGTCACAGAGGTATTAGTTCTGTGGGTTAAATATGTATTTCAAAGGCTAAATAAATCATAATTCTTTCAGGGATGCTAAAAGATTTTATCCAGTTTGCATTTTTTAAGGGGATCAACTTCTTTTTCACTTCCTGCACTAAGATGCACATCACAACACTGTTGTCTTCCATCACTGTCCTTTCTGAGATTTTGAGAGACATTCAAATGTATAAGGGTTATGAATTGCACCAATATGCATATGGAATACATATATTGTGATAAAAAATGGATTTGGGATGCACACTGGTTGCGCAAACGCTGGCAAAATGCACGTTTTAAGGCAAAATGTGTGCCAGTATGAATATTTAGAAATAAATACGCATAACTTTGAAAATATAGCTAAAAGCAATGAGAAATTGTGTTTCTGTGAGTATATACTGTATAATAAAAGTGCCAATAGATTATGTAGTTCTGTGTGAACTTGAGATACTGAAAATAGACAAATCCATGCACTTATACACCCTTCCCGTCCACTGGAAAAACTTTGTGAGATGTGGGCTAGTTTTCAGGCCTTTTCTGTTATGGCCTCCAAGATCTCGAACTGTTATCCCTGGAGATGCATTCAGCTATTTGCTTCCTAACATTCCATAAAATGGGAATATACATATATACATATACATATACATATACATATACATATACATATACATATACATATACAGTGCCAGTTTGGTCTGGTTAGGTCTTCAGGCTCGAACCCAGGAGACCAGGAGTTCTGGTCCCATCTTAGGCACAAAGCCAGCTGGGCCAGTCACTTTCTCCCAGCCCTAGGAAGGAGACAATGGCAAACCACTTACCCTGAAGGGAAGGGACTACAAAACCTTGCCCAGAAAACTTCAGGCAGTCTCTGAGAATCAGACATGATAGAACAGGAAAAAAAAAAAAAACCCTTCATAAATCATCATTCCATTATTGATAAATAAATAAATAATTTATAAATAATAAATATTATAAGCATTATATTATTATCACGGTATAAATACTATAAATATGTATAAACGTTATTTTAAAATAAGCATTCCTAGCATCCATAAAGTAGAAAACAACTTTATTCTACTCTGATTTTACGCCTAATTAATTGTGTGGTGGGTGATCATTATTTTGACTGTTTAATAAATACACTTAGTAGTATATCACCCAAAGTCTTTGCATATATATATTTATATACTGTATCTATATATCAGTATCTATATATCTACACATACACACATATACATAATCAAATGTAAATTTTGCAACTGCAAATTTTACTTCTCAATATTACTGTCACTATATTGCTCTAATGGTATTTGGATTTTTGTAATTTGATTAATACTTGGTGTTCCTCAACTTTTCTCATGGGCTGCTTTGTAAACTGCCCTGCATTTTCACTCATCTGGGGATATGAAAGTAGATGATGATGATGATAAAATAAGCTATGTAACACCCCCATTGCAAATCCTAAAGCTTGCCCCACAGAGCTCTGCCTCTAATATGGTGCATGGGAAAAGGTTGAGATCGATTGATGATAGATAGACAGACAGACAGACAGACAGATAATAGATAGACAGACAGCTCGATTGAGAAGGAAGCTATATTTTTACGTATTGACTCAATGGCTGATGGCTATGTTCTCAAATCAGACTGATTCTTATGATGAAGTCGCCATCATTTGTCCCATGAGACTCTGGGCTGGCGGGGAGGGCAGATAGGTAGAACCATTAAACATTTAATACTCCTCAGTTTCTCATCTCTCAACTTTAGAAGTTGCAAGAAGTTTTGTGCCTACCTTGTTTACCTCACTGTTTTTTTTTCCATTTTATACTTGTTCCTTTCTCTCCGCTCCTGACAGCCAATCCATTTACAAATGCACATCATTATTCCTTGTCACCCTCTCTTCTCTTATGCTACAACTCTGCAGCCTATCTGCTTAAAAAGTGCCTTAGCTATTCTTCACTATAGGAGGAACCACTGTCACAACACATTTCATTACAGTCTGTCACCAAATAAACAAATGGAAAAGCTGGGGGCACTTAAAAAAAAGAGTTTAAAGCCGTATAGTTCAAAAGCTCTTGTGCTAATCTCTGGTGAATTTGTCACACATCCTCCATCCATAAAGTTCTCTTTCTTGACAATTCCATCCCATTCTGCTAAAAAGCAACAAACGAGTGAAATCTATTTATTTATGTGTTTCTCGTGCTAGATAACAGGAAGGCAAGTGTCAGGTTTCTTGAGCCATGCTCCAGAATCTGGATTAAGACCTCCAGGCTTCATGAGATGGATTCTGCTACTTTCTCAGTTGAAGATCCAGCCTTCAGGAAGGTTGGAGCATGCTTCCCAACCCTAATAATGACTGTGCCATAATATTTATAGTTTTTTTGTTGTTGTTTATTCATTCAGTCACTTCCAACTCTTTGTGACTTCATGGACCAGCCCACACCAGAGCTTCCTGCCGGTCGTCGATATTTATAGTCATGTGCCTATTTCTACCTACCAAGGAAAGCCATGATCACTTTATAATATACGATAGAAAACCCAACGCTCCCAGAAAGAATTAATTAAGCATCATGAAGGACAAAGAACAAGGATAAGAACAAGGGTGATTCCTGGTCAGCTGAGCTTTCGATGGAGTTTTTAAAGATTAATAAAAGAACTCCAAGCAGCTAACAACAATATTCCAAAGTAGAAGTGTGAACCAAAAAACTTTCACGTTAAGCTTAATTACGTTCAGAAAATAATTCAGTCTTCACACAGTAGTTAGATGAAGGGGAAAAAAAGGTAGCTTACATTTATTCAGGAGATCTGGATACAAGTAGCTTCACAGTAGAAAGCACTTACTGATCACTGGTTCTTTGTAGACACTTTCTATGGAAATAGAAAGTCTGCGTGCAAGCGAGATGAGAGGACGAGAGCTGCATTCTGCAGCACCTCCTGCTTGCAGGTGTGCCCAAGAGGTAATGGAGATTGTTAATCCCCAAACCCAAGAAGAAGGAGGAAGTGGAAATCAGGTGACCCATGTGATACCCCACAAGCACAATAGAGATGTGTTTACTAGAAAGACTCCTTTATGCTTATGAGACAATGCTGAGTTGACCCCTGATAATTCCAACAGCTTTTAGATGATGATGATGATGATGATGATGATGATGATATTGATATGCTGCCTGACTCTCAGTGAGTCGGCTCTCCATTTAAATGGCCATCATAGCCCATCTTCTTTTCCTCTCCTCTCCTCTCCTCTCCTCTCCTCTCCTCTCCTCTCCTCTCCTCTCCTCTCCTCTCCTTTCTTCCCCTTCCCTTTCCCTTTCCCTTCCCTCCTCCCTCCTCCCTCCTCCCTCCTCCCTCCCTCTTTCTTTCTTTCTTTCTTTCTTTCTTTCTTTCTTTCTTTCTTTCTTTCTTTCTTTCTTTCTTTCTTTCTTTCTTCTAAAATGCCATCAGGTTGGGATTAAATATGACATTCACATTCTTCCAGTTTATTCTGTTTTGATCAGAACCCAGCCCTCAGCCATCCACCCACCCAAGGATTTTGCCAAGTTGTTGCACTACATTTTAAGGAAGGATTCAGGGAAAGTTCAATGAAGGGCAATGAAGAGGATCAGGACATTAGAAACTACATTCTGTAAAGGGTCGGAATATGTTCAGCCTTGAGAACAGATGACTAAAGGAGATTAGGTAACCATCCTCAAATAGCTGAAAGGATGTCTCACAGGAAAAAAAAAAAAAAAACAGGATCTGTTTTCTCTCATTCCAGAGTTTAGGACATGGAAAAATGAATTCAAATTACAGGAAGACAAATGTTGATGGAATGCTAGAAAATTCCTCCTAACATTAAATGTAGTTCAACAATGGAAGAAATTATCATTGTGTGTGTGCGTGTGCTACCCTTCACTGGATGTATTCAAGTAGATGTTGGGCTACCTTCTCTCAGGGACACTTCAATCTGAAAATCTGCACTGAATAGCAGCTGGATTCAGTGGTCTACGGGCCCTTCCAACTTGGTGATTCTATGATCCAGAAGAGTGCCCTAAAATTGAATATGGAGTGAAACCACTGACAAAATACTGCAGTCCACCCTCTGTTGTGTCTGAGCTCAGATTATTTTACATCATGAAGAGGTGGGGGGAGAGGGAGAGGGAGAGAGGATTTTGGAAAATGAAAGCATCTCATTGGATAATTATAGCAGTTCCCCTAAAACAACTATTGATTCTGCTCTCTTACAATCAATTTCCAGAGGCACAAACAGATCAGGAAGAAGCCTTTCCATTATATGACTTCACTGCATGCATTTGGCCTGCCTGGATTAGAATTATTTTGACTAACATTTCCTTTCAGAAAACTTGATTTGAGATTTCCCAGTAGGGCTGCCTCTAAACTCCACAAGACTGCAATCTGTCCACCACCACCCCAGCTTTCTTTCAATATCCCTCTTCTTCTAAAAATCTATTGGCAACTTATGTAAAAAAAGCAAAGAAATGAAAAGGTGGAGATGCTAACTATTTTTTAACAGAATGCCATCTGCCCAATGCAGGCATCCAAATAAAGCGGTGCTTCCCAAACTTTTTCCTTCATTGCCCAAAACTGCCCATCAGAAAGTCCTTTTTACCCAATGTAGGTAAAATACTTTAAATCAATTTAAATGTCCCTGTTGTGATTGGGTAATGGGTTTGTGTGTCATTACCCAAAGAAAAAAAACACTTTTACCCAATTTTACTGAAATAAAGCATCCCAGATGGATAGATGGCTGTCCAGCTTCTACCTGAACATATCCAATGAAGGAGAAATGTTCTGGATCATTGGTTCTATATTCCAACTGTTCTTATAGTTGGGAAGTTGTTTTCTAATGGTCAGCAGGAAGCATTATCCCATATCCTGCATTCTGGAATGGTATGGAAGAAGTTGTGTCCTTCAGTGTTGCACACACTTACAAAAGAAGAGGGCTTCTTGACTTCCAGATGTTCACCACCCTGTGGAGGCCCTTGCTATCTAAGCTATCTTTTGAAGGAATAAAAGGACAAGAGAGAAAGAGAAAAAGGGCTTTACACAAATTCCTTTAACTAACACTAGATCAGGTAAGAAACAGACTCAGGAGCAGTGTTAGAAGATCCTTCCTGTTATCTCTTTCTCCCTTTTTTCCTAGAGGTAAAATAGGCTCATAGGTATAAAGAGATGATGCAATGGCCAACAGCCACTGCATAAGCCACATTTTGCACTTGGAGAAAGAGGAGGTTATAAATCTAACAAATGAATTAATAAAGTACAAAAATTAACCCTTACTGCTAAAATTGAGAACAAGGGTCTGCATCCAGATGACCCTTCCTGAATTTTAGCAGATTATGGGGTGGAGCACTGTTTCAATTACATTCATGGGCATCCTTAACATATTGGATGGGGAAGTTTGGAGGGAGAAGTGGTACTTCCCATGGCAGCAGAAGCTGAAGCAGGAGCTTTCGCTCTCCTGTCACATTCTCTTTCCCTCCACCATTTCCTCCCTTTTGAAGACCCCACAGCTGCCTATTGACTGGGCATTGCAGTAGCCTTTGACTGAAGCATTCAACCCTTCATGGTATGTGATACACAAGTGTGAGATCTTCTTTCTGCATTTCTTTTCCTTAAACAAAGGTCTTCAGGAGAAGCTGTAGTAAGAAAGACTTCATAACAGCATCTCTGCTAAACCTCCCTTGTTCTTCTGCAACACTTCTGGGTGGTCAAAGAGGTTTCCCCTTTTTGTGGGGAGTTACCTAAGGTGTGCAACACATGCAAACTATAGATCAACCCTCCACAGTTAAAAAGAAGACCAAACATTGGTCTCTAAACCTTGGCCTCCTCATATGTGATGTGTTCCCATACCAATTATGCACACACACCCCAGGGTAAATGTCACCCTTGGCACCAAAAGGTTGTCCATCACTTTCTTCATGTGTAATAGATCCAATGTAACTATATTGTTATATACTGTACTTCCAAATGTATAATTATGTGAACATTATGAAAGTCTTGGTTCAGTTGCCCACAGCCTGTTTAGCAATGAAGCTAGTGATATTTCTCCAGGTTTTAAAAGCTATTGTCACCTTCTATATTATTGAAGAATGCACTCCCTAGGCCCTTCAGGCCCAAATGGTCTTTCAAGGAGGTGGCCTTCAACCCAAAACTACAATAAAAAGTCAATACAAAATGGGGGTAATCACTGATGAAGATTTTTGTTGTATATGAGTTGTGGGAGAAGGGAGGAACAGGAGGGGAAGAAAGCTCTTGAGTTCCTTTCCAGTGTTGTGAATGTTCCAAATGCAGCTAGTTGACCACTGTGATGCACAGATTGCTGGGCTAGGTGGACCTTTGACCAAATCTAGCAGGGGATAGGGCATGGTTCTACTCCAGAATTAGCCTTAGAAATTATCCTGGTTCTACTGGAATTCAGAAGGAACATCTCCACTAACTCATAAAAAGGTAAGAGAGAGTCAGACTCTTTAAGAGAAGGATGCATAGCTCACTCAGAAACTGACACATTTTTTGTTTCAAAGTTACTGTAACTTCTTTGTTTCTATAAATGTTGGCAATAGCATGAGCTTTGATGCATAATGCAGATATTCTTTCTATCAGGAAGGAAACAGAGCACATGAAAAGTAAAGTCCTGAGCCTGCCCAGCTGGCCTAGAGAGAAGAGCATTACTAGAGCACCACAGTTCAAGGAGCACCAGCTAATATGTCATCAAAGCCTAACAATGCCTGTGGAGAGATGTCCCGCACATCCCCAATTCCATCTTACTGTGCCAGAGTCGAATCTGAATGCGTTTTATGCTCCCACCTCTTCTCACCTGGAATAGCTGATGATGTTTGGAGAACAACTCACTTAAGAATAGCTTAGAGTTTGATGGGTGTAGATGACCAAAATACAATAATCTCAAAATAAGTACTGAAATGGAGACATATAAAATATGAAGTTGAGAGGTTGCCTTATACTGAGATTTTTTTTTAAAAGATTCATCTAAACCGGTAATGTAAGTGCTGCTGGAATAGCACCTGCTCCACATATCATCCAGCACTGCCACTCAAGAACATTTCACTGGGATGTTCACTGGATGTTCATTTCACTGGAATATTTCACTGGAATGCTTTGGTACCTGTTGTATTCAATTCATATGCTCTGACTAATGGACTGATTTTGATTTATTATGTACCATCTCCTAGCCATCACAAAAACAGATTTTCTCCATGATGATGATCTATCCCTAACCTGGTCTTTCAGGTCTTCCAACGGTGCACTCATCAACACTGTAACTCAGTCCATTCATCTTGCTTTTGGTCTTACTCTTCTTCCCTTTCTTTTTACCTTTCCCAGCCTCAGAGCCTTTTCCAGAGAGCTGGGTCTTCCCATAATGTGTCTGAAATGGGATAATCTGAGCCTGGTCATTTGTGCCTCAAGTGAGAACTCTGGGTTGATTTGTTCATGATCCACTGGTTTGTTTTCTTGGCTGTCCATGGTATTCCAAGAAGGTCTTGGAATATATATTCAAATGCCCTGATGTGACTATACCTACAAAGATCAGAATCATGCAAGCCATGGTATTCCCTGTGACCCTCTATGGAAGTGAAAGTTGGCTTGTGAAGAAGGATAGGAAGGGTATCCTGCCTAGTGCCATTCCAGAATCTGCTTGAAATTTCTTGAAAGCTTATTTTCTTTGTGAACAAGGCTTCTGTGTTTCTCTGTCTACTGTTTGTGAGCTTCCTTTACTGTGCAAAGTTGAAAAAGGATGATTTCTATGCACAGCTCTCTCTTATTCTGGAGCCTCCCTTCCTCCCACATTTTCCAACCTGAATAAGCCCCAAACAAGGGCTTCCTTTGATGTCTCTCCTTTGGACTTGGAGGTACAAGAAGTTAGAGAGGCTACAGATTACTACAGAGATTATTACATAGTAAAATAAACTTTATT
This sequence comes from Candoia aspera, assembly GCF_035149785.1. Taxonomy (NCBI): domain Eukaryota; kingdom Metazoa; phylum Chordata; class Lepidosauria; order Squamata; family Candoiidae; genus Candoia; species Candoia aspera. The sequence continues at coordinate 260,429,940 of NC_086154.1, forward strand.
TTCAGGTTGAAAAGAAGACTTAGATAAAGGAAAATAATTAACATTATAGGGTAAGGGGAGGAAGATGTCCAATGTCAGGAAAAGAGATACATCCAAACAGAACATCTAAGCCTCTCATTGAGGCAAAAAGACAACACAATATGTCTTGACAATATTCTTCATTACAAATCACCTCCCAACCTTGACTGACTGTTGCAGTTTCTAGCTGTGTGCAGCACATGTGCAGAAGCCTCATCCATTTATTAGACCTGCTGGAGGGGCATCAGAAGTTTGCTGAAAAGTAATATGGCTCTTTAGCTTGTAGTTAGTCACAGTTTTGTGAAGAAGCTTCAAAAGGATGTTCCACTCAAATCTGCCTTGACCAATTTCCCAGTGGCATCTGCCTCTTGATTTGTTGCAGGAACTCTTTGGAATAACGAGCCCCAGAGGTCAAACATGGCCACCCTTAGCCCTATTTCATTCCAGATACAAGACTGTAAAGAGAAATTGCATTGCTTTTATATACAGTAGTTTGAAATGTGATGAGCAGAATATTCCAATTATGTTGACCTCTCTTATCAAGCCTCAACTTCCTGAGCACTGGAGTAGTTAATAAAAGCAGAGAGAGAGAGAATTTTGATTCTCCTGGCTGTTAAGCACTTTAAGCACTGACTGGATGCTAACATTAAAGGAAATGAACTCAGACCCAGAAACTGCAGGATCAAGCACCATTAACAGACTAGTTTAGTCTGGCAGAATCTCTCAGTCATGGAAGAAAAATGTACTAAGAATTTGTTGAAGATGCCTATTTGTCCTTTGCACTGACACTGTGCAGGGAGAGATCCTCATAACCCTAGTTAACATTTCCTACCTCATTCCATAAGCAATCAGTATTGACCTAGGTTCTTTCAGTAGGCTTCCTTTCATGCAATTACAACCTCATATAAATAGGCACTCTTGTGATTTTGACTAAAGTGAAGTTTTCAGGAGAATGTGGCCAAGTTTGATCAGACAAAGCTTCTGAGGAATATTGGGCATTCTAATGAGTGATAAGGACAGGCTGGGAATGCATTTAGGAATTAATTATTTCTACTGCTTGGATCTCAAAGTACAGATGCCTGAGGAATTCAAACTTTGCAAATCTTATGAAGAGACCCCTTTTGTACCAGTCAGATCCATATCTCCCGGACTTCAAACTTCCCTGGTGTTTGAGATTCAGTGGCTCACAATGGAAATGTGTTGAACCTTGAACTTGAAATACATCATTGAGAGGAGAGGTGCCTTTCAAATGCATATTTTCGAGAATCTTTTCTTCCAATATGGAAACAAAATAGAATGATGAGGGAAGGAAATCTGTGAAAATCAAAACTCAATTAACCACTGCTAAGCTTACTTTATTTGTAATTATTTAGTTAAACTAATGTTTCTAGACCATTCTTTGGGTTCTAAGGTCTTTCACAAGAACGTTAAAACAAAATAGAGCCCATTAATCTGCACTATAAATGCTCACTTATCTGTCTTCTTTTGAGTAAACAAGCTTTCTGTTGTACTGTAAAACATTTAAACAGCAACTTACACTTTAGAGCAAAATTTCAACGGAAATGGAGAAGTTAAATCTTCAGTTTCAGCATTCACAATTGTTATAAACCAGGCATGTATATATGCACACACAGAGCCTGCCTATCTAGGGTAATCTCAGCTGACATATTTTAGTAAGCACATACCAGCATTTTCTACATTTCCACAGAAAGCGTTCTATCCTGCATTACCATAAAAAAAAAAAAAAAAACTTATTGTGGTGGTAGAACACACAGGTGGCCTTGAAAGGGTGACAACAATCTACACATGGTACATATCAGATAAGTTCCATCAGATATCCTGGCCTGATTTTATATATTTATTTAATTCATTAATTAAATTTGTTATGGCCGCCACTCCAATAGATTCTGGTGGATTCCAAAATCCAATAGGTTTTTTTCTTTTTCTTTTTTTAATCTGTTCAATCTTGTCCAATTCTTGTCCCTGCAGTTTTCGTGGCAAGGTTTTTCAGAAGTGGCTTGCCGTTGCCTCCTTTCTAGGCCTGAGAGAGAGTGACTGGCCCAAGGTCACCCAGCTGGCTTCGTGCCTAAGGTGGGACTAGAACTCACAGTCTCCTGGTTCCTAGCCTGATGCCTTAACCATTATACCAAACTTGTTCAATATACATGCATATCTGGGTGTTGATTGCTGGCAAGGGAGTGTACTGGTCTTTTGGCTTTTCTATTGTCACTTTTAAATAGTATGTAAATGTTGTTTCCCTCTATGTGTCTGTTGATGGCTGTTTTGTCTGAGTGCCAGGCTTCCAGGAATTCTCTGGCGTTTTTGGATTTGGCTTGGTCTAGGATGCTCACAGTTTCCCAGTTGAAACTATGGTTGAGTCTGTCCATGTGTTGTGAGATTAAGGAGTTCTCATTGTGTCTTCTGACTGCTGGTTGGTGTTCATGGATGAAGATGTTGCCTAGTCTGGCAATGAAGCATCTGCAAGAAAACAACAAGGCTCAGAGAGCACCAAGGACTCCACAGTTCATCCCTGAGCTACGAATATTCACTTTGATTGGTACTCTGCAGTCTTCCTGGATTCCCATCCTTCTGTTAAGTCCTAAGAGAAGGAAGGCTTCAGTTTAGGGAATGGGGAGATTGGACTGGTTGGTGTTCCTGGCACCACCAACTGCTGGAGAAGTTCTCCTTTCCCTAGAGAAATTGCCCACTTGATACATCTGCCTGCACATTTGGTAGAAAATTTCAAAAGGGCTTTTTATCCTGTTCTATTTCCAGAGATGGTGTTCTCCATCTTTTCGCCAGAGCAATCTTTATTTCATAGATGAAGGAGAACATTCAGTTCTAGTTAGATTTTTTCTCCCTTTCTTTTCCTCCTCCCTGAATATGACCTGCCCAGCTTGCTTTTATGGAAATAAGGAATTTCTAGTCTTGTGTTGGGAGCAAAATAGTTTTACTTGGCATAAATATTCAATCTTGATTACCTTTGATGGTGCAAGACATTTGTAATGGCATTAAAAATGGCACTGGACTCACATGCTTGGCAGCCTCACTGGGTCAGGAGTGAGAAATACCGAGTCTATAGAGAGTATTTATTTAAATGTCTCGACTGATCAGTTTGCCTGTTTGACCTATCTGCTGACTTCAATGCAGTGAGGAGTTATTTTAACACCATTAATATTTGGATTTCTGCCTGTGCAGCAGGGAAAAAAAAAATCTCCAAGCTTTTGCATCACTCAGGCTGCATATTGTCAATAAGTCCCAGATGGGGGCTTACTTAATGGTAAGGCATACAACAAAATGGATCAAAAGAATGACAAAGAAAACACGTTTTTGAGGTTCAAGGAATTGCTTCCAGAATGAAGTTTTCTTGACATGTGTTTAAAAGATACAAGCCTTGCTGGAATATGGAAATCATGTTGTTTTAAAAGTTGTTTCTCAATTGGATTGAATGTCTTAAACAAAAACAAAGGGTGGGGAGGGAAATGGAATGAGAATTATTATTTTCCTAGTCTGCTTCATTGTTCCTCCTCTTGATTTTGCTTAATACCTTTAGCACAATAAAATTAAACAGTCCAGATTTTCTAATTCAAACTGTTCAGGGACTAGATGCTAAGTGATGCTAAGTGTTTTGTCAAGAGCCAGTGTTTAAGTAAACATTACAAGTGATGGTTGTGTAGAAGACGGTGCAGCCGGAAACCCTCCAGCGATACATTATTCATCTGATATATTACATTATCAGATTGATTGCATACCATTATTTTAAGTTAGTTTGTTTAAAGAGGAAGATGAATGCATCTTTGGCTGATAACATGGCAAAGCTGTGCATTAGAGAAATAAACAAACAAACAACCTACCTCTCATTTAATTTGATGAAAGAGCAATTGCTTTTGAATTCCAAGAAGAGAGAATTTGGGTGAAATTCTTGCAAGTCAAGTATTGATTTTGTGACAAGGCAGCAAAGGGGGCTGGTGAATGCCCGCCCTTTCATTGTCTTGGCACCGAACCAGCAGTATGCAGCCTCCTCAGATAGCTTCTTATATTCATTTAATCTCCATGGAAAATTATCAGGAGGGAATTACAAAACTGACCATTGTTGTGTCCTTTTAGTTCTTGGATGGGAGAGAATCAGAAAAAAAAAAGAGAGTTGCAAGCAGATAGGGAAGCTGAAAAAATATCCTAGAAGAAGGCAGTGTCAAGCCACCTCCATCATGTTCCAAGAAAGGAACATGAACATGTCTATGTAGTCATAAGGAGTTGAAACAAGGGAGACTTGACCCTAATAGGCAGTGGAGACATGGACTATGAGACCCAGTTTGGTCTAATGGTGAAGGTGCTGGGCTAGAAACCAGGACACCGTGAGTTCTAGTCCCATCTTAGGCACAAAGCCAGCTGGGTGACCTTGGACCAGTCACTCTCTCTCAGCCCTAGGAAGGAAGCAATGGCAAACCACTTCAAAAAACCTTGCCAAGAAAACTGCCAGGACTTGTCTAGGTAGTCTCCAAGAATCAGACACAATTGAACACAATTAAAAAAGGAAAAAAAAAAAAAACTTGGACTATATGTGGTCAGCATGTACATCCCAAAGTCCATTTTCTAACCTAAGAGAGGTAACATCTGAAGAATTTTGATTTATGTGGATGCCTCCTAAACTTCTGGAAGGTTGCTGGATCCCATCAAGGGATGTAATGACATTACTGGAAGGCCAGAGTTGAAAGTTTTACACCTTGGGCTTTTGTTTTATTTAGTTTGGTTCAACTGCAATTGTATGGATGAGAATGAATTTTGTTTGGGAAACTTTACTTTCAGAAAGCAAAACTGTCAATAGTAGCTGTTCACTTACTGAAATCCAGTAGCATGGGAGGCCAGAATCAAGGTGGTGGGGAGAAGCATACAGATCACACAAACACCCCACCACCACACAGACACAGAAACATTTTCTAGCATACAATGATAAGTCAGAAGACTTCTGGCTGCAAAAATCTGGATGGCCACTAGAGGGCAACAACACACCCCTTGCTGGTCTCTAGTGGACATCTAGATTATCTAAAACTTGTAGTTAGATCAAGTTCATAGTCTGTTATAACATGAGATCATTTATGGTGTATGGCAGACTACAAATATCAACACTCATCAGGGGAAGGAAGCACAGTCTGACTCCAGCCTTCAGCAGAAGGAAGGGGGAAAATGGGGGTGGGGGGGAGAGGAGAAAGAGATAAACAAGGATCATTCATAAATCCTGCAGGTTCCCTCCTACTACAGCAGCCAAATTATCTCCCTTACACTAATCATCAATATCGCTGACCTTTGTCATAAAATCTGGGTCATTTATATCTATATCCCATTAAAAAGTATCATCCCACAATCACCTCTTTGGTCCTATTAAAGTCATGTCAAAAAGAATCATTGACTTATTGTCAAAACACATCCAGGCTTTCACACTAATGTATTAGCCAACACCTTTCTGATCAGTCAGGAAATAATTCCTGGTAGTTACTGGGCAATGGGAAATTGGAGACAGGAGGTGAAACATCCTTCACTCCTCCCTGCAGGGATTAGATGATGAAGATGATAAATTAAGGTGGATGACCATTACCCTTTCCTTCATTTTTCTCTTTCCATCAGGTGGAAACTCAGAAAGTTGTGGTTTGTAATTTATTTTCTTTGGGGTTGTGTTCTTCCCTCCTTCTTCATGAATGCACACACATCCGTGTCAGCACATGGCTGAACAATGCTCTGATCTAAGGTGTGGTGGACCTAATAGAATATCCTATGGATATCCAATTTTGGCATGAGTTTGGAGCAGAACGCCAAACCTTTAGAGTAAAACTATTTTGCATGCTGAAGTTTTGAGGTTGAGCCCCTTGGGCACTAATTATGGGATAGGGAAAAAAAACACTTAGAAGACCTTTGCCAGATTCTTCTGGGCAAGACATTATGATCAAAGGTCCAACTCATGGGACTTGAAGATACTCCAAGTATCTTGTTCATATGGTTGAAGACCATAGCTCAAACAGATCTCATAAAGTAGAACTAAGACTACCTTTTATTCCTAATTTCATACCGTAATTGGATAGGGTCTGCTTCAGACAGAATTTGGATGAAAAGCCTTGAAAACTGGTTACAGACAATAGAGGGTTGAGATAAGCCAGGAAATCTGTACAGTGCTTAAAATAACATAGCCCAGCATCTACTTCTGGAGTGGGGTGGAGAAGTCCACTCAAATGCATTATAGGAGAGATCAGATCATCAGAGAGAAAAAGAGAGTGAAAAAGAAGAATGTACCAAAATATGTAGATTAGGAATAATGTCCACCCCAACGCACAGGACATTTCATGCAGTCATTGTGATAGGAAGTTACTCAGTTTACACTTCCCAAACTTGAACAGGAGAACGTTGCTTTTCATTGGTTATTCCTAGGCTTTGCAATCCCCTGCCACATGCCATCCCAATGACATTTCCTTTGCCTTGACATTGTTGGGGAAAGGCTTGTTCACTGAGACAGGATTTTAGCAGTTAAACCGCTAACTGTCCCATTGCTAAAAGCATGTTTTCATGTAGTGGGCTTATTGCTGACATCCCCACTGATGTGCTTTCAATTGATGAAGTTGTATGTAAATGTTTGAACAATGTCAGTTGCTATTTTATCTGCATTTCTTTGGCCAGCTCCTTCTTTCTCTCTTTGTCTCTTTAGTGGACAGGTAAGGTTGAAATTGAATGCAATAATGAACTTATGATTTTATAGCCATGATGAGAGGTTTCTTGCTTCTCAATCCTAGATATTCTTGACCCCAGTTCAGAAATTCTTCCTTCCTTCCTGTACTGTGACATCTTAAGATTCTGTTGCTGAAATAACATTCCATATACCTTTTTAGTATTTCACATGCACAATGCTGGATGATCCTGGCAGTGTGGTTTTTTTACAGCTTCTGCCTTCAGTGAACTGGAACAAAGATCTACTTGAGAGTGAATTTCAGTTTTTCAGTGCCAGCTGCGCTGAAATTATACATGCAGGTTGGTGCATAAGCTACCTCTGAACACAAAGCCAAATACAAAGCCTTTTGAAGGGCCTTGTGCTTCTTTTGACAATTTTGGCAAATCAAAACAGAACTTTTGCCAAATCTTGCCCTTTGTATTCCACAAATCTGCCTGTCCACAGCTGTCTGGCTGCACACTTTCACGTGGCTAGGTTATCAGAAAAGAAGCCAAATGTAACAAACTTAACCCAGTGGTCTTTTTAATTGAGAATTTTGCTGGTTAGTGTGTGTGTATCCCCCACCCACCCCCATTCAATCCAAGGATGAATTAAGTTTAAAAGGAGGGAGGGAGGGAGGGAGGGAGGAAAGGAGAAAGTTTTTTTTTTTTAAGAAATCTGTTCATTTTGTTGATTATTTTTAAGATTAAAAAAAATCCACACATTTGAATTACCATCAGATGTTTAAGTGAGTGCTGTCTGTTCACAACCCCAAACACAGACTGAATCAGAAACTCAGAGAACAAGAACAGAAGCATAACATACAAATGGGAAACAAAGCTAAGTCCAGAGTAATTAAAAACCAATTAGCATAGAAAGGAATATTTATTCATAGAAGGTAAAATAAAATCTGCTCAGGGTGGAAGAGGGGAGAAGAAGAATGAGTGTGAGGTACAGAAGAGTCATATGCAATGTTAACTATCCTTTTTTTCCTCTGAGGAAAAAAAAAAATAATCATTATAGAATCTGTGAGCCTGGAGTGGCTGGCTTTAGGGGATTTTTTGTATATTAAATACAAGGTGGCCATAGAGTTTCTTCTGTTCTTTAACTTTTTAAAAGCCCATGTGATTTTAGCTTAGTTCACATTTTATAGTTAATATGACATTCAGGAGAGAAATAAGGTTGAAAAATGTCCGGCCCATCTACAAAGGCCTGGACAGTGTGTAGAGAGCCATGTTCCTTCTCTGATGCTTCTGGGAATGACCAGGCATAACTACCCCCTGTTCCATGCAAGCCTGTAGTCCAGTGTTTCTCAACCTTGCAAACTTGAAGATGGGTGGACTTCAGCTCCCAGAATTCACCAGCCAATGGGATTCTGGGAGGTGAAGTGCACCCATCTTCAAGTTTGCAAGGCTAAGAAACACTGCTCTAGAGGTCCCAGTTGAATTTGAAAACACGAGTGACAGACTATAGTCTCTTTATCGCTAATGAGGAAACTCACAAGGAACATTTGACTAAATTCCTCTGTTAGCACAAATTATTTTGAGGTTAAGTAGCCAAGAAGGAGCTTACTAGAGCTTCTGTCTTTGAGTCTTCCCAGGGAAAATCCTATTTTGCTCTGGGGAAGAGAGGGAGGAGTCACTTCAACAAGCAGAGAAGGTTCCAAAATTCAGAAGGAAAAAAAAAAATGGGGTGGTAAACTAGTTGCATGCTTCAGACGGCCTCAGCTTCTGCAAATTGGCAATTTGCTTATAAAACTGGCCTTAGTGTTTTATTTCGGGAGGAAGGGAAGTCATTTTGTTTTTTTTTACCCTAGTTCTGATATCTCTGACAGAGAGATGGAATAGAAGATTAAACTCTATCTGCCCCATTCATCCCAAACTGCCCTAGCTGGGTGGACCTGTGGTGTGAGTGAGATTAACTTTTCATTGTGATGTAATATATTTGAAGGAAATTTGACTCACATGATTTGGGATGCCCTATGGTTTTCCCATTTTAACATTCACATTATGGTTAATATGAATTTTAGAAGAAAAATAAGGTTTAAAGATGTTAGTAAGAGGCTGAAAATTTGAAGTCTACTGATTTATGAAGAATTGGGGACTTGGAGAATAGCTAAAAAGATACATTGTATGTTGTTGAAAAGAAATTACCATTCCTGACTGAAAATTCTGGCTTGAAGAGATGATTTCACTTTCAGTCTTGGAAATGGGTTTCTACTGATGTAACGGAAAGACCGATGAAGATGTTTCTGTGCAGGCAATCTTTCATTCATTTTTATTTTTTTTAACAGATCTTGTGTGTATATATAGTGAGTGTTTGATGGTGGGTTTTTATTTTAAGCATATAATTTTGTACATTTTGTATCCGCCTCTTCCTTCCTTCCTTCCTTCCTTCCTTCCTTCCTTCCTTCCTTCCTTCTTTCCTTCCTTCCTTCCTTCCTTCCTTCCTTCCTTCCTTCCTGGAATTATTTTTTTAAAAATGAGGAAAACACATTTGCCAGAATTTGGTCTAGTGGTTAAGGCAATGGGCTACAAACCAGGAGACCGTGAGTTCTAGTCCCACCTTCGACATGAGAGCTGGCTGGGTGACCTTGGGCCAGTCCTTCTCTCTCAGCCCAACTCACCTCACAGGGTTGTTGTTGTGGGGAAAACAGGAGGAGGAAGGAGTATTAGGTACATTCACCACCTTGAGTTATTTATAAAAATAATAAAGGCGAGATAGAAAATAAATAAATAAACAAATAAATAAAAATATCATGCCTCTTTGTAGTGAGAGGAAGCCACCCCAGGAAATAAACACAAAATTAATTTTATTTATTTATTAAACAAATTTATAAGGCCACCCAACTCACACATGGTGACTCTGGACAGCTTACATAATTAATTGTCATTCTCATTCCACTTATAGTTGTTATCACTGCAATTCCCATCAGCACTCTCAGAAAATGAAAGCTAAAATGGTTGGGGATGGGGTATTGTGTAAATGAATGTGCTCACCTGCTCATAAAAAGAGAGTGGGGGGAGAAAGATCAGTGGGAAAGGGTAGTGTCACTTTGGGAGGTGGAAGTAGAAGGTGTAATAGGGAGAATTTGGAGGAGGAGGTCATCCAAGAAAGGGTCAGAGTTGCAGTGTTAGAACTGATGAAGAGTAGCTGAAGTTATTTTCTAGCAAGAAATTTGAAAATAACTCTGTTCTAGGCAACAGAGTAGCCATAGGAACAGTGCACCCTTCCTGCTTCCCTTGGTGCCCACAAACTCCCATTCTCATCTCATCCTTAAAAAAGTTATTTTTATAATAAAAGTGAGGAAGCTGGAAGCTGGAACATTACAAAGAAGTTTTTTGATATGGACAATTGACTAATCAATAAAGTTGTATTATTACAAAGAAAAGTGCAAGTGTCTAGCATATTTATTTGCAATGATACTTCCAGATTCCTAAAAGTTCCCTTTGGGGCCATAGAAGGCATACTGGAGGTGGAAGTTGGGGGTTGGTTTGTCTTCTTCTAAACCAGCATTTTGTATCCACCATGTCAACCATATTGTGAATGAAATTAAGCCAACATTCCTAAGCTGGTCTGTGAGCATAGCAAAGATTGGTTTGTTTTGATTTGATGTCAACATTCAAAATGTACTACCCAAAAAGGTTGCCTTCTCATGCCCTATGAGAACAAGCTACATTCAAGTATGGCATAGCATTTATGAACTGAACCTATTTAATCCAGAAACAGTTAGAAAGCACCTCCCTGTCTCCATTTCAGCTGATTATTTCAGCTGCAAATGTGAGGGGCATTTTGGAATGGGCTTTAGGGTCAAAGGGCATTCTTGAGAACATTGAGAATATGTCACCCAGTGAGATGAGAAGCTATCAAGATACAAAACACTTCAGTTGTTCAAACTTATGGTTTTAACTTCCCATCCTTTACTTTAGTGCCACATTAGAGGGCATCCAATGCCCCTATTTCCTGTGGCCAGAAGGAACAAATCCAAGCACAAGCTGTGATTCCACCACATGACTGTCAGCAAATGCCTGTGTAGAGGATGATGTGAAACACACAACAGCTTCTTTGAGATGAAGGAAATGCCAAAACATTGTAATGGAAAGAGCTGCCAATTATCTTTAATTGGCTTTGCAATTTGCTATTACACCCTGTTTGGATGAGGAAGAATTGATAGCTGGTTTTTCAAAGCTTTTAGATTTCCATTAAGTACTTCAGATCAATGGCAGAAGACCGCGTGATATGACGGATTATGCATTCCATCACTCGCACAATAATCAATGAAAGCCACCTTTTTCTTCATCAGGAACTGCTCGAGTTAAGTGAAGGAAATGGAGAAACCAGATACCTGAATCTGAATATAAGAAATGACATTTATAAACTTTGTTTTGTTTTATTCTTTTCAAATGGGACTTGTCAAAGAAGCAATGGTAGGGAGCAAGTCAGAGAAACAGTGTGGTCCAATGGTGAAGGAGTTGGTCCCTCCTGAACTATCGGGTAACTTGAGGCCAATCACCATCTCTCAGCTCAACCCATCCCACAAAGGTGTACTAAGGATAAATTCAGGGAATAACCTCCACATCCCTTGTGCAGAACTAGAGTTCCCACTAAAAGGTAAAGGTTTCCCTTGACGTAAAGTCCAGTCGAATCTGACTCTAGGGGGCGGTGCTCATCTCCGTTTCTAAGCCGAAGAGCCAGCGTTGTCATAGACACTTCCGGGTCATGTGGCCAGCATGACGACTCGGAACGCCGTTACCTTCCCGCCGAAGCGGTACCTATTGATCTACTCACATTTGCATGTTTTCGAACTGCTTGGTGTGCAGAAGCTGGGACGAGCAACGGGAGCTCACCCCGCCACGCGGTTTCGAACCGCCGACCTTCCGATCAGCAGCTCAGCGGTTTAACCCGCAGCGCCACCGCGTCCCTTCAGAGTTCCCACTAGAAAGGCAGAATATGAAGGAAATGATAAAAGAAGTAAGGACAAAACCTTGTTGTGCACCCAGCTCCAAAATAGGCAATAGACCCAGGAGATAAGCTTTTTAGGCCTACAACTGGTTTGTTGGCAATTGCCACATTAGCATTTCAGTGGTTCTTACCTTTAGTTCTTCATCCATGGAAAGGGGTACAAGAAAACCCTGAAGAGAATGCGATGAAGTTATTGTAAGGGTAAGAAACTTATACAATCTTTGAGGGTTCCTACTTTCTAGGCCACAGTGATGGGCCTCTTATGTGGTGGCCTCAGTATTCTAAGATCACAGCATAACCCCTTTCCCATGGTATGGAAGGCCCGTAACTACACAGATTTTAGGAGGCCTTAGCTTTCTTTAAAAATCCCCCAAGAATTATAGTTTTAAAGAGTTGTTGTTGATGTTGTTGTTATTACATTCTTGTAACTGCTGAAACTGCTTTAGAATTTTTTAGAACAAGAAGCAGTGTGCAAATACTATAATACATAAATAAATGACCTAGGCACAATGCATAGGATCCATGCTTCATCTGGAGTTACAGCTCGGATGGATCCAGATGTATCAATTAATCCACATTAAAACATGCATTCCTGGAATTCATTGAATTGACAGCCAGATGTGAACCCACATCTGCTGCTGTACCAACAGCTTCAGGCAAAGATATCTGCAATGGGGGGGGGGAAGGTGGGTGCGTCTTCAAAACAAAATCCTGCCCTTTTCTTGGCATGTCAATATCATATGGATATAGAAAGAGGTGGGATTTTGATCCATGATAACATCTGCCATTTTGCTACCCTGGTTTTAGGGAGGGACCAGAGGTCAGTGAGAGAATCCAGAAGTAGACAAAGTTATTATTTGTTTATTTTATTTCTACAGTGTTTTTCCTTTTGAAGAAGGCCACCACTGTTAACAGAAGGACAATAAAAAGATAGATAGAATCTACCTATCTATGAAAAGATAGAATTTTGGATAGAAACCTCCGAAATAAACCACCAGTCTCTAAAAATAAAATAAATGTTTTTAATAACCAAGCTTTTTTTCTTTTTTTTTAAAAAAAAGTGGTATAATCAGCAATCAAAATAACAGTTGGACAAATTGCTAATTCACAGCTTCCCCGAGAAGTGTCACTTGGAAGAGCATCCCAAGAATGGTGGCACTCTTGCTGAGATGGCTTAATTCTTGGACATTCGATTCTGAGTTGTATTCATGAGGAGGACTCTAGGCAGGGCCTACATAGCTGATCTTAGTGTATGATGCTGGGTTCAGTTCACGTCCCAACCAATTGAAAAGAAATCATACGGCAGGTAATGGGAAAGAACTCCATCCCTGAGGTAAGATAGAGACTTTACAGTTACAATTCAACTACAATTCTTCTTCTTCTTCTTCTTCTTCTTATTATTATTATTATTATTATTATTATTATTATTATTATTATTATTCAGAACTTTATTAGAATTTCAAAATAAAATTAAAATACAAAATATAGAATACAGAAAAGCTAAAATACAGAACTAAAGAAAAAAAAACTCTAAAAATACAGAAATAGATAGAAAACATAAGAAGAAGGTGACTTCCAACCTTCTCCAGCACAGTTATAGATGCATATTATACAAATTTAATTTATTACCATTAATTAAACTTTTACTAACATTATTTCTATAAAAACAAACAGTTTAATCATCAAAGTCCAAAAACAAAACTTCATTTTTTTCCATTACCAGCAAATAGTCCAAAAGCAGTTTCCAAGTAGAAACAAATCCAGACCCAGTATTTTCTCTTATCAATGCTGTTAATTTAGCCATTTGTGCCAATTCCGTCAATTTAACCATCCATTCTTCCCTTGAGGGAATTTGTGGATCTTTCCATCTTTGTGCATATAAAAGTCTTGCTGCTGTTATTGTGTACGATTCAGCTACAATTCTTGACCATTGGCCATGCTGGCTGCAAATTCTGAGCGCTGCAGTATTCCCTCCCTCCCTCCCTCCCTCCCTCCCTCTCTCTTTCTCTGCCTAGAATCAACACAGTGGAACTTGATTGACCCATTCAGCAGGATTTTGCACTGTATATTCTGATATCATAAACCTACTTCGACAGGTGAATCTCCCCGGTGTAGAATTTTACATATGCCAAAGGGATTACATCAGCTGTACATTGGAGGGCACACTACTGAAATTTAATAATAATAAAGAAGCCTTTAAAAATAATTTTATTGGCAGCCATTTCATTTCAGATCTAATGCAGTGTCGGGCGACTGTTGTCACTTTGCATTGAGTTGTAAGTTGACAGCAGAGACCACTTGTGGTACCTCAGCAAGACAAAATATGACTATCGGAGGCATGTAAAGACAATTGTTTTTCCCACTTCCTCTTATAAAACAGGCAATATTTGTTCCCCTAAGGATGAAATAAAATAATTCAGAAGTATGATGATGATATCTATTTGCCTGAAAATAAAAGAGGCTTGGAAATGTGGTGCAAATCACTAAAACATTTATGCACACCAGATACATTCATTCATGACAACTCATTCATCCCCCTTCTTAACTTCATGGGGGGAAAATCTCCCTGAACTTTGATGGTTATCCAACTGATTTTTTTCCTTGTAAATATTTAACCCTGGTGGGGAGGGAGAATCCATGATGGTATTCCCACACATGGAATTGATTCTGTTAGAACAATCAGACAGAAGATCAATCTCCCCATGTGTGTAAGACTTTGGGATGAGAAGAAGCATGTGGCTCTTAGTCCATCTCTGCAATATTAGATTTTGTCCTCTAAATGAGAGATGCATGACCCCAGGCCTGTCCATGAACCCCAAAAACTTGACTGTAGCCCCAAAGACGGTTACCAGCTCATAAGTATTCATGTGACTGAAGGAGAAAATTATCACAGACTTGATTGGAGGGTAATAATAGTGTTTAGGAAGGGATTTGTTGGTGGAATCAAACATCACCTTTGCTGATGGTGTTCTGCAAGACAGATTGATTTTTGGGTCCAAGAACTGAATAATTCAACATGGACTAAAAACATATACAGGTGGAACATTTCTCTCATCCACTGTTGAGTTCTGTCCTATTATCCTATGGTGGTGGGTTGTAAAATCTGAGGCTGGTTCAAGATTGCTTCTGTTTTTGTTGCTCAAGAGCAATCACTGTCCAACAAATGGCCAAGAAATTGGGCAAATGAATATGGAGGCCTCTGAGATTAAAGTGGAGATGTCTGGAATCTAATTTACTGCTGAAGAAGAAAGAAGGAAGATGAGGAGAAGAAGGAGGAGAAGGAGGAGGAGGAGAGGAGGAGAAGGGGGAGAGGGAGAGGGAGGGGGAAATGATACAGTATTGGAAACTGCTATTTTGCCACTAATGTTCAATTACAAAATAATGGGAGGCTCTAATACCTGAAATCCAAATAGGTTGTTCACACCTGATTTTGTAAATGGCCTTCCTGACAGCACTTATGAAAGCGGAAAGTGTTTTTTTTTTTTTTTCTATTTCCCTTTTTCTCCTTCTTTGTTTCATTTGTAAAGTATGTAGGTGGGTTGGTGGTGGTGATGAGGCTAGTCATAACTAAATTTTATTTTGTTATTTTCCAGGCCCTTCCAGAAGAGGAAGCAGGGCTCAGTTGTGTATGTGTATGTGTATGTGTGTGTATCTATATCTGTATCTCTGTGTGTGTGTGTGTGTGTGTATCCCCCAAAAGCAAGTATATATATATATATATATTTATTTTCTGAATTGGAACTAAGACAAGAAGCTGACCTGAGGGACCACAGTAACTGTGCATCCTTCAGGAGTAGGATTCTACCTTTATACTTTCTAAGATCAACTCTAAATGTAGCATTTTGAAGTATCTTGAAGCATGGATGCACTAATGCTGTTGTATATTTTTAAGTGTGTACTAGAGGTTTTTGGCTGCTTTCTACTGATTTTTAGGACAATAAAAAAAATGAACTGATTTACTGCACATAATTTAAAAAAAAGTACATACATAGATACATACATACACACGCACACACACACACACACACACACACACATATATATATATATATATATATATATATTGAGTAGTATAAAGAAAAGTTCCCTCTAGTTAAGCTCAACTTCATATCCATCTCCCTATAGATTTCTTGATGACAACATAGAGATGTTGGCTATTCAGGAGTGTATGTGGTCTCCAATCCAAGCACTAAGCAGATCAGAGATGTCCATAGGCTGCACTCAAAGAAGTCAAGATGGTGGCCACAACGGACTGATTGAAGCTCTGCCTGGTTTGTCTGTTCCTTGTGTGTATTTAGCTTTCTGAGATCAAACAAAATCAGCTAAGTGCTGCCATCTAGCAGGGCAAAAAGAAACATGCAGTTTGCAAAAGGTCAGAACAGTGAAAACCTGGTGAAACGAAGGAGTGAAATCACAGGGTGTTCAGATTAATGGACCAAGTATGCCACTCAAGGTCTACAGCAGAGGGCACCACCTAGCCAACCAACAGCAATTCTTCTCAGCCATTCTAGACAACTCTTACTGTGTACTTAAACTGTTGCTATAATGCTCATTTTTATTTCCACTTTTATATTTGCAGAGAAAACAAAGTAGGGAATATGCCACAATTCAGTGCTTCATTGCCCTATTAGTGAAGTTGTCAGAAAGAAGTTTCTCCCTTGGGTGTTGGTGGTTTGAATTCGCTGACAAAACTGAGGGCGTAGGGGAGGCAGAGGAAGGTTCTTGGTAAAATGGGAAAATGCCTTATACCAAAATACAAAATCATTGCATTTTGTCAATATATTGGTGACTGACAGAAGAGGTCCATATTTTAAGCTTGGAGCCTTTGCCAACCATAATCACAGAGACCTTTTGAATATATGGTATTTAGTCCACCTCTGAGATACAGCTCTACTTCTGATTATGGTAGCATCCCGTAGTTGTCCATAGTAATAAGGAAATGAAAGACAATGTAGTTAACTTTGGCATGGCATGGCTGCAACAAAATGTGAAACTTTGGGGAAAACATAGTTTGCAAAATATACTTGTATGTTACGAAGAGGAGAAGGAGAAGGAGAAGGAGAAGGATGGAAGGGAGAGGAGAAGGAGAAGGAGAAGGAGAAGGAGAAGGATGGAAGGGAGAGGAGAAGGATGGAAGGGAGAGGAGAAGGAGAAGGAGGAGAAGGAGAAGGAGAAGGAGAAGGAGAAGGAGAAGGAGAAGGAGAAGGAGAAGGAGAAGGAGAAGGATGGAAGGGAGAGGAGAAGGAGAAGGAGAAGGAGGAGAAGGAGAAGGAGAAGGAGAAGGAGAAGGAGAAGGAGAAGGAGAAGGAGAAGGAGAAGGAGAAGGAGAAGGATGGAAGGGAGAGGAGCAGGAGCAGGAGGAGCAGGAGGAGCAGGAGGAGCAGGAGGAGCAGGAGGAGGAATGATTGTGGCTTCATATTTTCTCCAGCTGGCGTGGCATGGAGTTGACTTTTCTGCCTTTGTGTAAAGTAAATAAAATTGAAGAGAACAAATTAATGCCCTAAGAAGCAACAAAAATAAATTTAAAAAAAAGAAAGAGAGCAAGCGAGAGAGAGAGAGAGAGAGAGAGAGACTTGCCAAGCTCTGAGTTTTCTGTACCTTACATCTGCCTGTAATCTCACATCATGCTGTGTTAGCTTTGGGGCTTTCAGTCTTCCAAAGAAACTATGCAAGACTCTGTTTCTTGTATTTTTCAGTTTGGATCCTTGGGCTTATCTGGACTATAGCTTGAGCAGTTAGTGATCGAGCTGTTAGTTTGAGGAATTTATAGTTTTCTGAAAGAAAAGGGAAGGAAAGAGAAGAGAAGAGAAGAGAAGAGAAGAGAAGAGAAGAGAAGAGAAGAAGAGAAGAGAAGAAGAGAAGAGAAGAGAAGAAGAGAAGAGAAGAGAAGAAGAGAAGAGAAGAGAAGAAGAGAAGAGAAGAGAAGAGAAGAGATCAGAACAGGGTGTAAATAAGATGCGCATTTGTACTCATCAATGTGCAGTCTCCCCCCTTCTTCCTCTCTCTCTCTCTCTCATGTATTTTGCAAATGCACACCTAGAAATCATTACACAAAATGGCCAGGGCAAATCGAGAAAAATAATTATTGCAGTTGATGAAGCAGAAACCCCATTACAGTTAAATTCTACTTCACAATACACAGTCCTGCCAGTTCAAAAGTAAATGCATTTTTCAGCGTCTGTAACACACTTTATTAAATTAAGTTTTAAAATAATTCACTCCCCCTCCCCTTTTCTATTTCTTCCTGATCTTTGTGGTCATTATTTCCATTTGTTTCTTAATGCTTTCTCCTGACTTCATGTTGCAATTATTTTTGAAGTTGGGGGGGGGGGCAACCATTTTCCCCATTGTTTAATCTTAAATCATGTGGCATACCAGTCCAGATGGACTCCCTGTAATGAAGTTTCAGTTCAAGGAATGTAATAGTCCCATTCCTGTTTTCCGTGGTCCAGACATCAACAGAAACTCTGCAATGTCTTTGGAGAAAAGGGGGCCCATCTGTGAGGTTCAGGGATGGCCTGAAGCCAATGTTTCTCTCTGGTAGCGCCTTCTCTTTGGGATAACTTCCTCCCCCCCCCCCCACCCCAGAAGGTTGGTTGTCATTCAACTCAATGTCCTTCAGGAATACCATTAAGGGAATGTTACTTGCAAGAAGATTTGATATATGATGGTAACCACAAAATGAAGAGCTAGGCTGATTTTGTGCCTTCTTAAAGGGAGTTCATGACTGGGTTGTAAACAGCTAGGAATCTCCTTGTAATATGGCATATACATGTATGGTAAATAAAAAAAAAACATTGATTTTAGGAAAAGACAATACAATATAATACTTAGTATGTTGGATAAGGGGAGGAGTGATCCAGATTCAAACCTCATTAAGCTTTGGGGGGAAGTTATTATCTTCCAAATTTACCTCCCACTGAGTTGTTGTTGAGACAGCTTCTCACCCAGATGCTAAGCCGAGAAGGATGTGAGTCAGATAAGTTACTAATCGTACTATTTCACCAGAAGGTAACATCATCCATTCTGCAATCTTCTAGTCAGAGGATATATTCCTCCCTTGGCATGGGAGCAAGGGTTTATCCCTTTTTCCCAAGCAGGGTCAGGAAATTAGAAAGAGCTGCAGTACTGGAAATGAAGCAGAGAGAACTAATGTCAGGATCCAGAAAGTTGGGGAGACTAGAAAACTGAGCCTGCTAGCATTCTGAAGACCTGTGGTGGATTTCAGTAATGTTGATGGTTCTCAGAAAGGAGGGAGCACATTCCAAGGAGGGGAGCAAGATAAGAGAAAACACAGTCCAGGGATGGGACATGGGAAGACTAAGAGGTTCAGAATAGCCCTGCCCTAGAGCCTTCCCAAGTTATTTCCCCTTAGGTTAGGTAGGGTTAGGTACAGCCTCATGTGGTGCAGAGTGGTAGGCAGGAGTATTGCAACTGAAACTCTCCCCATGACCTGAGTTCGATCCCAGTGGAAGCTGGATTCTTGGGTAGCCGGCTTAGGTTGACTCAGCCTCCCATCCTTCCAAGATCAGTAAAATGAGTGTCCAGCATGCTGGGGAAGGTGACGACTGGGGAAGGCAATGGCAAACCACCCCACTGTAATCTGCCAAGAATACATCATGAAAACAGCACCCCCCCCCCCCAAGGTTCAGACATGACTCGGTGCTTGCACAGGGGACCTTTCACTTTTAGGTAGAGTAGTTTTAGTTTGGCAGGATTCTGTCTGTACAGTGTGAGCAAATAAAGAACTGAAGTTTGGCTGAACTGATTCTCTGAAGTTCTTGGGCTGGGCCTGACATAACCTCAAGACACATCAGTCCTGGGCTGGGGTAACTGCTCCAGCCAGTATCACCTGTGGTGTGCTGTCCAAGGTCCTGATATCTCATGCTATCTTGCAAGATCCATCTTTTTAGACTTGAAATTACACAACATGACTGCTTTACTTCTCTATTTGATATTGCATAGGAAAATCAGCATGTACCCCCATTCTGGCTACCCTGAGCTCCTGGAGGGAAAGAAGAATATAAATCAGATGAATGAATGAATAAATGAATGAATATACAATAACACAGTGTTAGCATTTTTTAAATGAAAATAGGGATGGGTTGAAATGCTATCCAAAACAATGTTGGAATGAACAGAGACTAGGTGGAGGCATATTCAGGAAATAAAACAGAAGAGTTCCAATGAATATTGCCCTTGATTTGTTGCCTATTATTGTTTTAAAAATTAACTATACTACCTTCCCTTCCTTTTCTTGAGGACAGGGCTTTTAAACCTTAAGGATTTTTCCTCATCACCTGCAGAACAGTTTAAAACTGTAATGGTCATTTTGGTCCATCAGGAAAAAAACAAGCAAAGGAAACAGTGAAATGGATTTTTTAAAAAAAAACATGCTATTTTTTATGAAGTCTTATATATGAAACCATGATAGAGGTCAGTCAGCTGTCTGGAGTATGGTGCACTCCAACTATGATTAAAAAGTCAAAAAATTAAAATGGGAAGATACACATCTTTTGGCATGTAATACCTAAGCAACAGACTTGAAGCTTGGGGTTCTCCTGCTTACCAATTTCCATAAAGTTTTGAGAAGATTAATCTTTCCCCCCATCACTAGGTAGTTCCTGTTGCGTTGTTGATTCCAACTTTTCATGCCTGGGTAGACATCAGTCTGTCAGGACTGTCCTTCAGCACCTGCTTCTTTTAGTTCTTGCAAGCTTCTGCTCTTTGTTTGATTGATTGATTGATTGAGAGAATTCAAGTGGCCACCCATTTTAAATACGTAACCATGGGAAGCTAACAACCATTCATATATATTCAAAACACAAGCTAGTTTTAAAATAATCATAATGCAGTAGCTGGCACCATAACAAACTAAAACATAGCTACACCTCTATTGGACTCTACTAATATCCCAGCCCATAGCCTGGGGGAAGAGCTAAGTCTTCATAGCTTTCTGGAAGGCAAGAAGACTTGTATCATCAATGATAGTATCTAGTCACCTTTTCTTCCCTGGCCCTTTTTTGATTGCCTTTGATTTCTCCAAGCATAGGGGTCTTTTCCAGTGGCTCTTTCCCTTTAATTTTGGGTGAAGCATTAATTTCCCTATTAGAGGTTCCAGTCATTCCAGACACTATGACTACAAATAGAGATGGCAGAAGATATTTTCAACTCTTGATGACATGACATCATGGACATGTAGCCATGCAGTTTTCTTGGCAACAATATGGAGATTTTTTTTAACTGCCTTCCCTTGATTGTTTTGTTGCCTTCCCAGAGTAATTTATAGTTTTGTTATTTCCTTCTGATCTACCATACAAGTACTAACCAAGCCTGAGTCAAAACAAAGTGCTGCCAAATCATCATGGGCAAATTATTGTCCATTTTTGTCAGCACATATATTATTAGCTTACATGAATCACATAGCATGCTGCTTCCAACTGTCATCAGCCTGATTCTTCAAAGTACTCAAAAACATTCATGTCCCATCAGTTCGCTTTTAGTTGCCCCCAACTGCTGTTGCTCAAAGCGTTGCCCCTAAACTCCATTTACTTTGTCCCAATTATGCATCAGTGTTGGCAACTGGAAGGAGAACTAAATTTGAGAAGCATTATACTTTCTGGAATGTACTCTTGAAGAGAACATGCATTTCATTTTGGTAAAAATTCCCATCCTTTCTTTAAATGTGGTTGGATTATCCTTTGCCTTGATTAGAAGGGATCTATTTATACAGATGCCTTCTGAAATTATGAATTCAATCATCACCCAGTACTAAAGGTTGAGTTATAAAGCTCTGTGTTGATTTAGTATCTGAGGGTGAGACTTTGAGTCAAACGCCTGAATTACATTAGAAGTGCTGGGTTTGAAACTGCTTTGAAACCAAATAGTACAGCAAATAAATCTGATAATGCATTTTAAAACTGAGACAGGAAAGGAGAAGGAGTGGGAGGGGGTGGGAGGAGGATGATAGATAAACGCTATCTATCCAAAACAGTGTGATCCCAGTATTTTTGATCAAACTGCTGCTTCTTTCAAAGGAGCTGCGTCAAGGAACTTTACTCATTCAGGGTTAAATGAATAATTTTGATCTCCTTCAGCATGACAAATGATCTGTTCGTTTCTTTCCCTCCCCTTCCCTTAAGTTTTGGAACTTGTCCTGCTTAGTGATGGCCAAACTGTTCATCTGGCTCAGGAACGGGGTCTAAAAATATTCTGTTTCTTTCAAATGGCCTCAAGCTTTTGTGTATCTGGAAATGTGACAGGTTCTGGCAGGTCCTGATCATATAGACATCCCTTGCCTGATGCTCCCTCTTTGCTTCTCGTCCCTATATCCTAGACCACTTTTTTTTTTCTTTTTGCATTTATATGTAAGGTTCCAACCATGTTTGCAGTACCAGGGAAAGAAGTGAAAACTTCCCCCCCTTTCTCTGATACTGGCACCATCAAAAGGAACATTGCTTAATATAGTTTTCCCAGCATTACTGTTATTCATCAGGCTGTCAGCAATAATCCTATGCAAATCCAGCCAGTTCAGTTCAAGTTGAGCTGATTTGGACACTAAAAATGCATGGGCACATCCCCTAAAGGCACCCAAAGCAGTCACTTTGAATTGAATTTCTACATCAAACATTTAGAAATCCAGTGTTGTGTTCCTTAAATTTGACAAGGAGGCATGATAGCATTCCAAGGATTAGAGATGGGGGGGAGAAGAAGAGTTTTCCCTGTTTCTTTTTTATGGAGTTTCAAAAAAAGAAAAGAAAAAGTAATTGGTGTGGATGAGCTTGGAGGGGCAGCTGGGATGGGAAATGATTACGTGCCTCTTTGGATAGGCAGCTTGTACAGCTTCCTTATTCAAAGTAATCATTATGAGCATACATAGATTCACATTCCAAACAGAGTTCAAATGAAATTTGGAGCCATAAGTGTTTGCAGTGTGTCCTCATCCCATATCATGTTGCCCTGACTAGCTTGGTACCTTGTACAGCCACACACCCACATCAAGATCTAAAAGTTGTGTCTGGCAGGCTGACCTAGAGATTGAAAAGAGTTAGGCCAACTCTGCCAACCTACCTTTTAGAAATTCTGCCAGGATATTCTTTGTGATATTTTACAATAAGATGTTGTACTGATCATCTTATAGTAGTGTATCTATTGGTAAACCAGTGATTCTTGATAAGTATAAAAAACAAGATAGATTGTTTTTTTCCTTCCTTCTTTTCTTTTGTTGTTGTATTTTTCCCCCTATTTTTTAAAAGGTTTTTTTTTTTAAGTTGTTTTTGTTAATTATGTATCCATAAAAGAGAGAAGGGGAGGGGAGGGGAGATTGTGCCATAGTGGATCTTTCCATCTGATCGCTCTCCTTGGGCAGGTAATCTGCAGAGTATGTGCTTTTCATTTAATAGTCCCAGGTTCAACTGGCTGCTATTTCCTGATTATAGCCTTGAGAAAGACCGGTTGGACATTTTGGAGAGTGCCTGCTGTCCCTGTGTAGACAATGACCCAGTAGTGAGGGATGAGCAGTGCATGGAATTTGATTTGGGAAAGGTGCTTTCAAGCATGCTGATGGGCAAATGAAGTGCCAGTTGGGAACACATACAAAGACTGTGAGGGTTTCCAGGTTGGCACAGTTGTTGCAGAAGCCTCCCCACCGGAGCTTGGTAAATGGCACATCTGCTTTATTGAATCTCAGACAGGTGGTTCATTCATGCTCCTAGCATTCTGAAACACATCCAGACATTAAAGTTCTAAGTACAGCTCAGGATTGTGCTGGTATGCTAAGCTAGATGGTCTGACTCATAGCAATTGTAGCCTCCTAGGGTTGTAAGGGACCTTCGAAGTCTTCTCGCCCAAACCCCACCCAGGGCAGGAATCCTCAGACCATTCAAGACAAAGGACATCCAAACGTTGCTTGAAAACCTCCAGTGATGATGCCACCATGACTCCAGGAAGGAGGCTGTTCCGCCACTTAATAGCTCTCACAGTCAGGATATTCCTCCTTATTTCAAGTTTGAAATTTCCTCTATAAACCTTCCACCTGTTGCTTCTTCTCCTACCCCTTTGGAGCCATGAAGAATAAATCAGTACCCTCTTTATTTAACAGTTCTTCAAGCATTGGAATATCACTATCATGACTTCTTAGCCTTGTCTTCCTTAGGCTAAATACGCCTAGTTCTTTCATCTCTTCTTCAGAGGATTTTGCCTCCAAGCCCCTCACCAACTTGACCGTTCTTCTTTGCCTTCTTTCAAGTTCTTCAACGGCCTACTTGCATTTTGGAGGCCGAAACTGGAGACCGTGTTTCAGATGCCTTCTGCTCAGCGCAGTGTAGGGTGGAACTATCATGTCTTGTGATCTCAGCATTATATCTCTGTAAATGCAGCCCAAGATTGCATTGGCTCTTTTGGCAGCTGCAGCACACTTCTGAATGGGCTTGATCTGTGGTATGCCAGGATATCTAGATCCTTTTTACAAGCTAAACACGAGTGATCATGTACCTGTGCATATGATTTTTCCTACTTACTTCCAGAACTTTACATTTCTCACCACCCAACTGCATAGTGTTGGATAGGGCCCAATGCCCATCATATCCTTTTGAACTTTGAGCCTGTCTTCAGAGATGTTAGCAATCCATCCCAGTTTGGTGTCATCTGCAAATGGAGAAGCATGCCTTCTATCCCCTTGTTTATGCCATTTATGAAAATGTTGATGAGCATTGGGCCCAGGACAGAATCCTGAGGAACCCTGTTGGATCTGTGCCTCCACATAGATATAGATCCATTAAGTATTGAGTAAGGTTGTTCAACTGCAAATCTACCTGATAGTAGGACCATCCGTCCTGCAAAGAAGGCTATGGTTAATTTTATTGAATGCCTTATTGAAATCTAAGTACACTACATGCCTGTCGTTTCCTTGATCTACTAAACTAGCTAGCTAGCTAGATATAGCGGTAAGATTTGTCTGGTATGATTTGTTGTTTATTCATTCAGTCGCTTCCGACTCTTCGTGACTTCATGAACCAGCCCATGCCAGAGCTTCCTGTCGGTCATCAACACCCCCAGCTCCCCCAGGGACGAGTCTGTCACCTCTAGAATATCACTGGTAAATAAATAAATCACTGGTATGATTTACTTTTATCAAATTCACTCTAGAGTCTAGTAACCCCCTTGTTCCTTCCTAAGTGCTCATGAACTCACTGCTTGATTATCTTTTCTAGCATTTTCCCAGGTATTGTCAAGATCAAGCTATAGTTTCTTGGGTACACTCCCCCACCCCATTTTTTAAAAAATTAAAAAATAGAATGTTAGCTCTTCTCCAATCTTCTGGCATATCCCTTGGACTCTCAAAGAGTATAGTCAGTATTTCTGAAATCACCTCCACCAGTTCCTTCAGCACACTGGGATGTAATGAATGAATGAGTTCAAAGTGGCTAGGTGTTCTCTTATCATCACTTCCTTGCCTATTATGATCTACATTTTCCTTCTGTTCCCCACGGTGCAGCTTCTGAGAGCAATTAAACAGTTCAGCCTTCTTTCTGTTGTCTAACACCATCTTCACACCTTCTCCATCCAGTGGACTGATGGTTTCCTGGATTTTTCTCTTGTTCTGTACATACCCAAAAAATGCTTTTTTGACATTTATGTGTTCATTGCAAACTTCAGCTCATTCTGCACCTTAGCTTTCCTGACAGCACCCTTACAAATCTAATCCTCTGCTTTTGTTGTGTCCCCTTCTCTCCATTTTTTAAAACGTTGCCGTTCTGTTTCTTAGTCTATTAGACAGCCATCTAGGAAACCATGCTGGTTTCATCAGTGTCCTCCCCCCCCTTTTTTTTTTCTTTCTCTTTTGTATTTGAGCCTTAATTATCTCATTTTTTCTGAATTATCCATTGTTTTTGAACTGTTTCCCCCCTTTTAGGATTTCCATCTGTAGAATGCCTCCTATTTTTCCCTTAGCTCAGGTCAGTTCTCAAAAATCTAGAATACTAATCTGATCACCTTCCATTCCTCCTGCCTGCAATATGATGAATTCTTGAATCATACTTGGTCATGCTTTACAACTACAACTTTCACTTCCTTAACCATTTCTTCCCTGTTAGTAAGTATGCAGTTCAATATAGCTGATCTCCTAGTTCATGATGATGTTATCTGCAAGGCATGTCAAAAACATGTTGGCTCTCCCAATTGACATTGGGACAGTCAATATCCCCTATTACCATAGTGGTGTGTTTCTCGGATGCTGTGGCCATCTGTTTTGAAATATTCCATCTATATCTTCTACTTGGTTGGGTGGTGTGTAGTACACTCCCACAACAGTGCCGTTTTTTGTTGTTGCTTTCCTTTATCCCCTTAATAGTCACCCAAACACTTTCAGTAGGGTTTTCACTTTGCAATCATGAATTTTCATACAGATGTAGACTAAAAAAAAGGACTTATTTATATATGTGCTATGGCAGAGGCTGTATATCTTTGGAATCTTTCATGATCCCCAAATGCAAGCAAAAAGCCTTGGGACTAAGTTGAAGGCTAACTTAAATTGGCCTTGGAAATACAGAGACATTTTCTGATCTGGAAGAAAATATCTTGACTTATTTATAAGGCAGTGCAATGCAGAACAAAAAAAGCTTGCTTATCACTGTTAAATAATTATATTTTTTTTCCCCAAAAATACCATATGCTTTCATAAAAAGCTTAAAAAAGCTGCCTTAGTTTGAGTTGGGACAGTGATTTGCCTAGATAGTATCATCAGCTAGGGCTGTGCTGATTTTTCAAGGGGATCTGCTTCAAATGAAATGCAATCTATGCTGCACTTCCAAGTGTCTCCATCAAATACTTTGGTGCTCCACTTTTAACTGGCAGAATAGAACAGCCGTGCACTTCAGTCATCAGTGGTGACTTCTGCACCTGTGCACGAGATCTTTCCCATCAAAATGAAATGATTGATCAAGGCAGATAGGCACCACCTTGACACCTTGTGGAGTGGTATAACTCACTTCCAGGTGTTCCCAGGGAAACACAGCATGTCTGCAAGGCAGATGGCACATGATCTGCAGAGGCCTATTTTCAGCACTAATTGGAGGTGATGGTACATAGTTCCAGAATTCAGGTGTTTTCAGTCCTGGGTGGGGACAGCAAGAACAGGATCTGCAAAATTTGCAGGCAAAGCTTGCATGTTATCAGTGTCTTATGGTCCACCTTTAGTGATTAATTAACACAAATAAACCTGCAAATTGTGTTTTTTTTTTTTTAATTGCCAAAAGTTCATGTTTTTTCTGTGTATTTTATCCTTGAATATGCATTAAGTCCACATGACGTTTGAAGGGAGAAGGGTACCACAAAATGCAGAGAAGTAGGTTATCCATCTTTCCATGTAGAATATTCACTTACACAATGCTGCTTTATATGAGTCTCAGAACATCTGACTTTCACCCCCAATCTTTGGGGGTAGCTTGTTCTTGCATCCATAACAAAGATTGTGTGACTTTGTGTTAACATCTTTCCAGAGTTTCAGAGAAGTCCAATATTGTTGGAGGGCAGCAGAAAGAAATTACAGGCAAAAAGAAGGCAAATTGCTGGTCTGATCCTGCATGAAGAGCCACATCCCCCCACCCAAACTTTGTTCTGATAGATTTGAACAGAGTGCTTGTAATAAAAGTAAAACCTGTACATTTGCTTTTCAAGGAACATTAGATATTGTGCACAAAAGGTCCTATTAGTTCTGCTTTTCCAATTTTCAGCAGGGTGACATTATGAACAATGATAGGTTTTACAGACTTACTGAAATGTCTTCTTGTCCTCCTTGACAAGCCCTGCCTCGGTCCCTCTTTACGGTTGAGACACCAGATGCAGCTGAAGGAAGACAAGATGCACGTCCTTGCCATAGCAGGTTAAAGATTCACAACTTGGTGTATCATCTCTTAAGGCCTGTGTAGCTGAATTGAGCACATCCATCAATCACGAGCCTCCATTCTTGTTAGTAGCAAATACGTTCACCACCTGGTCCGGTTTTTACAATAAGCCATTCTCCAGACTATAAATGAATCTACTTCCCAGGGCCCAGGACCAAGTTAGAAGGAATTAAATGACCTTGGACAAGATATGTTGATGCCAAGAATAACCCTGTATTCTTTATGGAATGGAATCTGACTGAGATGACTGGAAAAGAAGCAGGGGAATGGATAATTTAATTCTAATATTTCCCATCAAATTCAGAAATGAAAGCTTTCTTTCATTTCCTTTTCCTTGTTGTTGTCCCCCCTCTCCCCCCCTTTTTTTTTACTCTCTTCTTTTCCTTATCAGGTAAATTGCATGACACAAATATTTATGAATGTCAGATGGAAGATTCCTATAGCATTTGCTTAGCAAATGTGCTTCTTAATGAATTCTGCTATGCACAAGGGACTAGGGCTTTAATGAATAGGTCACTGTGAATTCTTGAGATGGCTGTCACTTTGAGATATGAGAATCATTTCTCTTTAGCAAAGAAGAGCTTGGATATGTGCATATTTAGGAAGCTCCATTTCCCAGTACTTTAGAGCTTGCAGAATGATTTGGCAGCAGAGGCAAAAGTCAAGTGATTCTGGGTTACACTTCAGAAATCTTGAAAGAACAAATGAGCTTTCCAGTGAGATGGTAGGGACTTTGGTTTCTACCGTGTGTATTTGCACAAGGAGAACTTGCCTAGGACAATTACTAAAAATTTAAGGGTGTATGAGAAGGGAAGGACAGCTATTTCCAAGGCAGGCAGCAGCTTTAGTGTTCTCCTAACACTAAATTGCTTCCAGAATGTTCCACTGTCATGACCACTAGGGTTATCCGTTTCAGTAATGAGACTCACATTGAAAGTGATGCCAGATATGAACTTCTCTAGAAGAAGTTAGATGATTTCAAGTAGGATTTAAGTCACAGTGTGGGAGTGAAACTGTTTCTTCGGTGCCACTGGATTTCCCAGCATCGTTCAGCTCTTGACCATGATATTCTTCTTAATCATTGGGTGGATCACATCCTGGGGGGCTTTTACTTACACATTTGGCTCAAAACAAGTCCAAAAGGTAACTACCAAAAGCCTACTGTTGACACTGGCTTTTGGTCTATGGAATTCCACACATTTCTTTTTTGTCACCTATATTCCTAACACTAAAGAACACTTCTGAATGCTAGGGATGTGGATACCATCACCAAATATAATAAAAGGCTGAACAGGTTTGAAATTTAATCCAGGTTAAAAGGTTGAAATGGAATCCAAGCAATAAAGAGGATGCTATAGATTGATGGAAAGCCAGTGCCCAGATTTCGTCTGTCTTGGAAGGGGTTGTGCTCCCCTGAAAGGTTGGAGCAACAACCTTGATACGTCACTGCTCATGACTCCCTGGTGGTAGGTAGAGGTAAAGGTTTCCCTTGACGTAAAGTCCAGTCGTGTCCGACTCTAGGGGGCGGTGCTCATCTCCGTTTCTAAGCCTTAGAGCCGGCATTGTCCGTAGACACTTCCGGGTCATGTGGCCAGCATGACGAGACGGAACGCCATTACCTTCCCACCGAAGCGGAACCTATTGATCTACTCACATTTGCATGTTTTAGAACTGCTAGGTGAGCAGGAGCTGGGACTAGCAACGGGAGCTCACCCCGCCGCGTGGTTTTGAACCGCCAACCTTCCGATCGACAGCTCAGTGGTTTAACCTGCCGCGCCACCGCGTCCCCAGAAAAACGTGGTGGTAGCGTTGGAAATAAATTCATTTACACAATTGCATTTAGTGTGCACGCTGTGGCCTGTTGGACTTTTATCAGTTGCTTGGCTGCATACTCTCTGTGAGGTTACTCCTGAAGAGTTCTTGGTCTCTCTGAGCTTGGTTGTTTGCTTGCAGACATTTCATTACCCAACTAGGTAACACCATCAATAACACCAGTGAACTTCCCTAGTTGGGTAACAAAACATCTGCAAGCCAACAACCAAGCTCAGAGAGCACCAAGAACTTCACAGTTCAACCCTGAGCTTCAGATATTCTCTTCTGTTGGTACTGCTGAAGAACATAGAGACATTTTCAGTTCATGCAGAAAGTGGCAGCTAATCTCCTAACTGGAGAATAATTGTGCTTATATAACACCCTCCTGACAGACTTGCAAAAGAGCCAATTCTTTTCTAAGCTTAAGGCAAGGTGTTGGTTTTAATGTTTAAAGACTGAAATAGCATAGAGTCTGGCTGTCTGAGGAACCCTTGACTCATGTTGAAACTGCTCGGATACCCTCATTTTCAGAAGGCACATTCATCATCATCTGCTGAAGGGACTACTCTGATGACCGTCCCAAATAGTGCAGCACGCTTTCTCTGGAGCTATATCTGGTTCTCATGATCTCAATAACTATGTGATTATTGTTGTTTTCTAGGTATCATTGTAACATTGGTATTACGTTGTCCTTCCTCCTCATCCTAAAATGGAAAAATCAGATTTTTTTGTTTTTGTTTTTGTTTGTTCATTTGTAGAGGAGGGGGGAATGTTGAGAAATTGCAAGGAGGATTTCGGAACAGCGTTCTATTTAACTAAAGTTGTCCTGCAGACTGTTGCTTTACCTTATCTCAGAACGTAGCTTTGGGTTTATTTTTTGTTCTTTTCTTTCCCCGAAAAGCAAAAGTATGCCTTCTTAAAGTGACACTGACATTCTGTACTTTAATCCACTCCCCTGTCTGTGGCAATAAAATGAGAAATGAAATCCGGCTGGTTGCTAAACCAGCACACATCTCATCGAGATTCACGCACCCACTCTGGTGGAATAAATCTCTTCTTTAGGAGTGCCATTCTGTGAAGCAGCAGTACTATAAAGCAATTTCCTTGCTTCACAAACAACTGGGTAAAAGTAATTCCCCAAACAGGATGGTGATGAGGTGAGAGTTGTAATTACTGCAGATGTCCATGGAAGCTGAATCCCGTGTTGACTCAATTCACAAAATGGAAGATGTCACGAAATGTCCAAAGCAAGTACTTTCATCCCTGTTCAGAGGTTAACTCAAGCAAGAGCTCATTCACTGTTATGACCAAGGTTCGCTTAACGTGAACCATAAGCTCTGGCTTCTTGCATCTTCCAATATGGAGATCCCATATAGAGAAATTCTACAGAATGTACAGTATGTAGCCTAAGGTTTCAGCTTTCAACAGCATTCAGTTCAGGTCTTCACAGAAGGGAGGCAGTTTGGGGACCCTTCCCATGAAATCCGGGTGACCTTTTGACATTCTCAGCCCAGAAATCCTTGAGTTGCTCCCAAGCAATTACAGTCATGTGAAAAGGACCCAGACTGAGTTGCACTGTGTAGTAGGAAAGATACTACAAGAAAGTGCTGTGCAATCGGACCTACTCTGATTGTAGTCATTATTTATTTACTTACTTTATTGATTTACGGTTGAAGACCCCAAAAGTTGTCTGATTTCACAGTTTCCTCAGTCTGGTAGAAATGGATTGTAGATAATAGTTTTTGTCAGCTTGGGATGTGTGTGTGATCTAAAGTTTGACTAAAGATCTAAAGTTTGACTAAAACAGCAATATGTTCAAGTCATGGTCAAAATGGTCAAACGTAGCTAACATTTCTTCATATGTGAAATATGGTACAGGATTGATAAAACCATGGTTTAAAGAACCAGGAGAACCCACAGATTGGGGAGGGGTCAAAAAAGTTAAGAGAACAGGCTTGCCCACATGATTGAAGCTCAGTCCCTTTCTAAATGTTCGCAACACACTAAAGAAGGGGCAGGGCTTCAATCATGAGCTTGCAGCTGCCACATTGACTCCCCCCACCCCAAAAAGCAAGCCATTGATTGTGCAAAACATGGATGAGTTTCACCCCTGCACTGAGAAGGAAGTGATGTAGCTATTTCTCCATGTCTCTGCTTCTAAGATATCCAAACCACCAGCAGCTAGACAATAATCTATCATAACTATTGTTATATTGCTTGCTATTTTAATTAATGTATGTCCATTCTCTTCTCAAGAAGTTCAGAAGAGTTCATGTCTACCCCACCCTGCCACTTAATTCTCACAACATCCTTGTGAAGTAGAATCATAGAGCTGTAGAGTTGGGATGGAGCATAAGGGGGGTCTAGTCCAACTCTGTGCAACATACAGGAAAAACAGTTGAACCATCCATGGGAGGTGGTTGTCTATTTCCTTCTTAAAAGCCTTCAGAGATAGAGAACCCACAACTCAATAGGGAGAATGATCCAGCTAAATTAGGCTGAGGGATACTAACTGGCTCAGAGACTGCTCCATCAGTTGGGGTAACTGAACAGAGATATTTTTAAACCAGATTAATAAAACATCAAACTCAATCACCCCAACTGGTGCTTTTCTTAATGTCAATCATTCCTTTAAAATAACTTATGGTTAGCTAGAAGCTGGTGGAGCGGGGGTAGAGAATAAATCCTTGACATTAGTTCAGCTGAGAGGCTCTGTGATTGTCATTTCAAAAATCTTTTTGGCTTCCCTCAGAATTCCTCAGATATATAGCCTGGGGGGGCAGGGGGGAAACACAGATAGGTAAAATAAATAAATAAATAAATGTTTCAAAAGGGCCAGAGATTTTGTGCCCAAAGGGAACCAGTTTCCCAGGCAAAATGGTAAGTAATTGGGAGACATGAGAGCACGTTCAATTTTGCGGTAATTGAATGTGACTAGTTTCCATTTCCCCAACTTTGTGCTTTTCATAAGTTGCCGATGCATCTGCTGACAGTGCCAACATCTGACACACATTCCTATATTTCTCTTTTCACTTCAGCCCTTCATTAAGTGACACTTGAAATCTGTGTAGATGGTTTTTTATATTGTAGCAACATATGCAGGATGGCAGAGATCAAGATCGCATCTTCCAGACACAGAAGATTCCAAATTAAGACCCTCGCCCTCTAGAATAGCCAAACGTGAAAATTCCTATATATGATCCATATTTTGCAAAAAAACCCAAAAAAAGACGTAGAGATAATGTATGAAAAGGATGATTGGGCCAGTATCTAGTAAGGCAATGGCACATTTTAATTCCGTAAAAGTGTTTTGAAGTACACAATACAACTCTTTAAACTCTATAACTTTTCCCAGGAATGTGTGGTTGTCCCCCACAATGGTCATGTGAACCCAGGAAAGACATGCTGCTTTAAAAAGTTGCAAGCAGATGTTACTTTGATGGCCCCATTCATTGTGAAGCTTTTATTTGGGATCAAATCCAAACATTGCCCTGCCCTATTATCTAGTACAGGTAGTCCTAGCTTAACAACCATTCATTTAGTGATGGTCGAGACTTACGACGGTGCTGGAAAAACCGACTAACAACCAGTCCTCACACTTACAACCATCACAGTGTCCCCGCAGTTACATGATCACGATTTGGGCGCTTGGCAATTGATTTGCATTTATGACCATCACAGCGTCCCATGGTCATGTGATCGCCATTTTCAACCTTCCCAGACAACTCCTTGCAAGCAAAATCAATGGGTAGCCATGTGATTTGCTTAACACCCACAGTGATTTGCTTAATGACCTCTGCAAAAAAGGTCATATAATTGGGTTGGATTTGCTTAATGACCACTTCACTTAGCAACTGAAATTCTGGTCCCAATTGTGGTCATTAAGCGAGGGCTACCTGTAAAGTATTCTATTAATGTTCTATATTTTGCCATTTTAAAAATGTTAAAATAATAACATAACATCAGCATTTGCTTCCATAGCAACTTTCCTCAGGATATGTTTATCTCACATGCATTTTATAGACAGCTTGACAAATTCCATTTCTGCATTTAACCTTTCCCCGAATAGCTCCAAATCTGTAAATATTTATTTATTTAATCTATTTCTTTATCTAGACCATGTTAGAGCTCTGCAAAATGTTTGTAAATAGAATAACCCCCATTTCGCAATATAATGGATTCCATTTGGACAGATCTCATTACTCTGCTTGGAAAGAAATCTATTGCAAATTAGCCTTCCTGAGTGCAGAGAATGAATTCTGAAATTACACAACTTGGAGCTTAGATGCAAAGGCTTCACTCAGGTTCATAAAAGTAAACCCAAGTGCGATTGCCCTCCTTACACATTAATTTCTATATTGCATGACTGTCTAGTGTTTGGACGATGTGTAACTCGGTGAGTGAGTTTCCCTTCTTTGAACAATAAGGTTGTTTGCTGCTAAGCACGATCTGATCAACCATAACTCCCACCAGGATCTTCCACAGATATTGGAGTAATGCCCCAAGGGAGGAGTTCCAGGCTAGGCTGTTCCCATATGGCTTGGAACTTTCTGGATTGTTGTATATGAGGAAAGGTCCATGTTGTTTATTTCATTCATTCATTCATTCATTCATTCATTCATTCATTCATTTGATTTCTATAGCGTTGTTGTAGTTCAACACTATTTCTCAAAGTAAGGTATGCTCTGGGAAACTTTACGAGCAGAACATGACCAAGGCAGATGTCTTTTATTTGTCCCCAGTAACCAGTACTTAGAGGTATACTTTGTTTGAACTTGGAAAGACCATTTATCTATTGCAGGGTTTCTCAACCAGGGTTCCGTGGCACCCTAGGGTTCCACAAGAGGTCTCTTGGGGTTCCCTGGGAGATCACAATTCATTTAAAAATATATTTCCAATTCAGGCAACTTCACATTAAAGAGGTAAGTTCCATTCTTTATTTGTAGTTTACCCTGTTAATGTGTATATGCAGGTCTACCCATGAAACCAATATAATCATTTTGGAACTTCTGGCCTATATTTGACCCTGAAGGTGCAGGGGTTCCTCAAGGCCTGAAAAATAGTTCAAGGGTTCCTCCAGGGTCAAAGGTTGAGAAAGCCTAAAGACCTATTGAGAAATCGATCACCAACCACACTCACCTCGACCTAGAGATGAGCCCATCTGAGTACCCTGTACCACCACTATCTCCACCAGTTCCTTTTTCTTCAGTGCTGGAGACATCTTTGGAAAAAGATAGGATAATTGGGAGAGATCCTTAAACAATAGCAGATGTCTTCAGTGGGCAAAACTGTTTCATCTTCCTGATCTATTGCCTAGTAATGCAAAGGAATAATTGGACAAGAGGAAGAACAATTTAATGTATTATTATTATTATTATTATTATTATTATTATTATTATTATTTACATAACAAATGAAATCACAGCTACCAGTTCTGTAGCTGGTGTTGGCCTTCATTCACACTGAATTCAAGAACCTAGGATGTCGTAGTGTGTTGGCATAGCATTCATTCCCATCAAGTTCTTCCCAAGAACCTAGGATGTTGGAATGTATTGGTGTAATATATGTGCGGATCCAAGCAGTGTGGCCTTTTGTAATTGACAGATGGAAGTTTTTTCGATCCACAGATTTTCTAAGTGCTGTCCAAGGCTTTTTGGTGTGGCACCCAGTGTGCCGATAACCACTTGGACCACCGCTGTTGGTTTATGACATAATCTTTCAACTTTGATTTTCAGATCTTGATACTTAGTGATCTTCTCCAACTCTTTGTCTTCTATTCTACTATCCCCTGGTATATTATTATTATTATTATTATTATTATTATTATTATTATTATTAGGTAAAGGTTTCCCTTGACATTAAGTCCAGTTGTGTCCGACTCCAGGGGGCGGTGCTCATCTCCGTTTCAAAGCCGAAGAGCCGGCGTTAGTCCGAAGACACTTCCTCTGTGGTCATGTGGCTGGCATGACTATACGGAATGCTGTTACCTGCCCGCCGAAGTGGTACCTATTCAGTGACTCACATTTGCATGTTTTCTAACTGCTAGGTTGGCAGGAGCTGGGACTAGCAACGGGAGCTCACCCCGTCACGCAGATTCGAACTGCCGACCTTCCAATAAAGGCTCTTTGGTTGTAGGTGAACTGATCATTAAAAACACAAATAAATGGCCATGTGTATTGCATGGTGATTTGCCTGCCTGGGGTAACAGTTGTGGACATCATATTTATCTATTTATTTATTCGATTTCTATAGCTGCCCTTCTCAGCAAGTGACTCAGAGCAGCTTACAACAATCAAAACTATAAAACAATTAAAACAATTTCAAGTGAAACAATTAAATTACAGAATAAATATACATGCCCACCAAGTAAGCAGTGCATGGATATCAATATAACCAAGAAATGGGACCATTCACATGATTGGGGGCCCAGACTTGGGCACATAACCAGGTCTTCATGGCCTTATGAAAGGCCAACATGGTTGGGGACATCCTAATCTCTGGAGGGAGACTATTCCAGAGGGCAGGTGCTACGGCTGAAAAGGCACACCTTCTAGTCCCTGCCAACCAACATTCTTTGGCTGATGGGACCCGCAGCATACCCAAGCTACTAGATCGAATTGGATGGGAAGAAACAATGGGGAGAAGGCGGTCCCTTAGGTAGCCCGGTCCCAAACCATGAAGGGCTTTAGAGGTGACAACCAGCACCTTGAATTGCATCTGGAAGCACACCAGCAACCAATGCAGCTCCTGTAGCAGCGGTGTTACATGTGTTGAATATCCAACTCCACTTACTACCTGTGTAGCTGCATTCTTCACCAGCTGAAGCTTCCAAATGCTCTTCAAAGGCAGCCCCATGTAGAGTGCATTGCAGTAGTCCAGATGGGAGGTCATGAGGGCATGAGTGACAGTGAGTAGAGCCTCCCGGTCCAGGAATGGGTACAGCTGGTGTACAACCTGAAGGTGTGCAAAGGCCCTCCTAGCCATGACTGCCGCCTGCTCTTCCAGCAGGAGCTGTGAGTCTACAAGGACCCCCAGACTGCGCACTGGGTCCGTCTGAGGCAGTGCCACCCCATCCAAGACCAATGATGGAAAAATCTTGCCACTGGAAGGCCCACAAACCCAAAGCCACTCAGTCTTGCTTGGGTTGAGCTGAAGCCCATTGCACCCCATCCAGGCTCTTACAGCCTCCAGGCACTGGGACAGGACATCCACAGCATCACTCAGGAGGCTGCGGGTAGAGATATAAAGCTGGGTATCATCAGCATATTGGTGATATCTCACCCCTCACTCATATGCTTTGTATATAAACTTCTGGACGGTGCTGAACAAGAGGCAGTGGTCCTAACAAAAATATGGAGCTTGTCACTCAAATCAGGCTTAATGCTTGAGAACTGGAAAGCAGTAAGATGAGACCATTTTTTTTAAAAAAGGGATCTAGGGAAACCTTGGGAAATGATAGGTCTATCAGTCTAGAAAAACTATTTCAGACAAATTGGTAGAAGCAATCACAGGAAAATAAAATAAATTAAAAAACAAAACAAAACAGATAAAAGAAGTATTTTTCCAGAGGAAAATCACATGGCTTCTTCAGAGTTAAATCCAGTCTCACCAGCTTTTTACGCGTTTGTTTTGAGGGGGAATCTTAATAGTAACATAGAAGAATTTGCAGTAGAACAAATGGGAGAGACAGTGTAGTTTAGTGGCTCTGTTGGCTCCAACTGAGAAGACCCATGTTCTAGAACCCGCTCAGCCAGATGCTTGCTGGGCAATTCCAAGACAGTCTGTTTCTCTCAACCCAGTCTAACTCACAGGGTTATTTTTGTGGGAAGAAATGGAAGGAGGGAGTGTTATATGCAACCCTTCGAAAGGTGATAGATGATTGATATCATATATCATATATATATATGTATACACATAGACATGCACACACACACACACACACACACCGTGTGTGTTTGTGTGTGTGTGTGTGTGCATGTGTGTGTATACACACACACATACTCTGTGTGTATGTGTGTGTGTGTATACACGCATACATACTGTGTGTGTGTATATATGTGTATGTGTGTACATACACACACACACACATATTTTTATTAAGGTTTTGATTATAATAGTAAAATCTAATGCAAACTAAACTTAAAGAAAGAAAAGAAAATGGAGCGAAGGAGTAAAAGTTCAAGGAAAAAGAAAGAAAAGAGAAGAAAGAAAAAAGAATATAACAAACAAAGAGAAAAGAAATATATAAAGAAGTTTTCCAACATTCATCACAAGTATAAGCAAATTGAGTGACCCTTCACCCCCTCTAAGCTTACAAACATTTATCTCTTCATCCGATATCCCATCTCTTATCTATAAACAAATCCATAAAGCATCATCGTTTCAGTCCTGGTGTCAGCAGAAAATCCATAAAGGTTAGCCAGAAGTAACAACATTGATCAAATAAACCAACTATATATTCCTTCCTTTTACTTCTAACAGCCATAATCTTTAGTTCATTCAAATATTGTCATAGAATTTTATTTCTTTTCATTTCTTCTTTCTCCCATCACATAGAGTTCTTCAAGGCTTTACAAGTTCTTTTGTAAATCCAATAGGGAATATGTATATGTGTTTGTGTGTATGTTTGTGTGTGTGTGTGGATATGTATGTATGTATGTATGTATCTATCTATCTATCTATCTATCTATCTATCTATCTATCTATCTATCTATCTATCTCCAGGTCACTCTCTTGGTTTATCATTTGTATTTCCCTTTTAAATTCTAGAACCTTGGCCAGTTTCTTTTGTAGATCCAGAGAAATATCCTCTTTCTAAGTCATTATCTTGGCCTGTCAATTGTAAAACCACTTTTGATACCATCTGTATCTTGTCAGCTAAAATTTGTTGTGCATCTGTCATTTCTTCAATAACATATTTTGGGCATAGTCTATTCATAGAAGCAAACATCTCTGCTAACATTGTTGATATTGTGGCTGCTATTCTCTGATTCCATTCCTCAAAAGTCTCCTTCAGTATTTTTATTGTTAGAATGCTTTGCAACATTTTGCAGGTTTGAAAATCTTTCCTCTATCTAAAAACCTTAGTCCTCTGTAGTGTCCAGTTTTTGAAATCATGAAATTGCTTATCTTTGTTTTGTCTTGTAGAAAGCAAAACAGAATCTATTTCCCACAAAAAGCTGTTTGTTCTTTATAATTAATTCCAAAACCTTATTGTAAAAGTTTTAATATTCCAATTTTATCTAGGCCCTTAATCCATTTATAACTTTCTAAGATCAAAATCTTATTTAGCTGTTTATTTCAGATTCTTTAAATATGTAACCTTATGATTAAACTCTTCTTTCTTTCAGGATTGAAAGCAGGCTCACCTGGTATTTTAAAACTTGGGGATCTGGAGATCTCTAATAGCTTAGAAGTAATTAATGAGCAATTTCTGAAAGTGACTAGAAAGTGAGGTTCGTGAACTTAATGTCCTTTAAAAGTCTCTGCTGTGGTTGCAAGCAAGATGGCTAATCCTCCCAGTGCTCAAACCTACAGAAAACTGGCATTCTCCAGTCTCCTCATGAGGAGCAGCCATCCAGAGCACATGTGAGTGATCTCCTGTCCTCTCCTTATCTCAAGAGGTTCTGAAGAACCTGTCTACTCTACTTTCACAGAGCCATCTTCAGTTCACCGAACATCTGGAAGCCAGATTGATAGACAGATGCTCTTCATTTGATTGATGATTATCAACAACAGAAAGCTGAACAAAGAGGGGGTTTGGCCTGATCAGCTATTCTTATATTCTTGCATGTGCTTTTTCATTTTAAATTTCACTTCCACTTTACTCACGTAGATTTCATGAGTTTTTTGTTTGTTTGTTTTTTAATCAATTATCCCTGAATTATCCCTGATAAACCTGGCCATTTCTCTGAAGTCTAGAACACTCGAATTGGCCACTCCACAATTAGTATATATGTTGGGACAGAACATGTGAAATGCTGCATTTCCTCATCCTTCCTTCTAGGCCAAAGTATCTGTTATTAAGAGGAGGGGTTAAGTTTCCAAAGGATGCAAAATAAAATCAGTGTTTAGTGAGCGCTGTCATTTGTTTCTCAACAGGCACATAGAAACCTGAATAAAGAGCTTGTTCTTTGATGAATGGCAGAGAGATGCCATCTAACATCCAGTAGCTATTTCATACAGGAGTGTTCTTACGTTGTTGACCAGCTTGAGGCTTTTTATGCATTTTAGATTCATAATCAAAATTATCTTGTCCCCAATCTCCATCTTTCAGTATCTCTCTGCTGTAATTATTAGAAGTAGTATGTTTGTCCACATGTTAGGGAGCAGATATAGCTATCAAGCTGTTTCACTCTGCTATAATGTATTTGTCTATATGCATGTGTGTATTGAAAATAAAGTTGATTAAAAAAATGAATGGCAGAGAGATGCATTAAATCTTGTGCATTGACTCACCTCACAGGGTTGTTGTTATGGGGAAAATAGGAGGAGAAAAGAGTAATAGGTATGTTTGCTGCCTTGAGTTATTTGTAAAAACAATAAAGGCGGGATAGTAAATAAAGAAAAAAATTAAAATAAATTAAACTGGGTCTGAAAAACAAACGGGAAGAAAAACAGTCCTCTCAGCTCCTGGTATCCGAATTGTGCATATCAAATAAGATAAGAACTTTCTCCATTCAGCTGATTATTTCAAGGCCTTGTTTGATTTGACTCCTCTCAGAGGTGTCTACAAGGTGTGGACAAAAAAAACAAGATGGCAAACACAATGGTGCAATCAAAGCTCTGCCTGTTTGTTATGTGCATCATAGTGCTTGACTTACGACTGTTCATTTAGCGACTGTTCGAAGTTATGACAGCTCTGAAAAAAATGACTTATGGCCAGTTCTCACACTTAAGACTTTCACAGTGTCCCCATGGTCACGTGATCAGAATTTGGGGACTTGGCAACCAGCATATATTTATGACGGTCGCAGCATCCTGGGGTCATGTGATTGCCATTTGTGACCTTCCCAGCTGGCTTCCAACAAGCAAAATCAATGGGGGAGCCAGATTCACTTAATGACCACATGATTCGCTTAATGGCTACAGCAAAAAAGGTCATAAAATCATTTGTGGTCACATGATGCCTCACTTAACGATGCCTCACTTAGCGACCAAAGTTCTGGTCCCATTTGTGGTGGTAAGTCGAGGTCTACCCGTATATGCAATGCACATCTAAAAAATAAGGTTGTGATCACACTTTCATCGCTGCCATCTTGGTCCTTGAACAAGCCCGGTGGATAGCTTAGGTTCCTCTATAGTACCTACACGTGGGTGAAAGCCAAACAGTTGAAACAACAGTTTTATGCAGGAAAGTCCAGCTAACCATGCCAAATCTCTCTCTCTCTCTCCATCTCTCTCTTTTTCAATTTGGTTTTCCTCCATTTGTAATTTCTCCATCATCACATCAGCCTATTACTTTTGAATCACTTTACCAATTTGGCAAGGAAAAAAATTCTGAATTTTTGCAAAGTTTTCCTAATGTCCATTTTTGTCTGCATGTTCCTAATGTATGCACATTAGTAAGCATTTCTGTGTGTGGCAGGGGATGGCTGTGCATATCTTGTTTTAATCTGTACCTGTGCCTTCTCTTAATAGATGCCCTTTTTTCTGAGTTGTGAATCTGCATTGTAAAACTCTAAAAGGTATTGAGGTTGCAATAAGAATGTACTCCACTGCTCCTGTAGGTTTTGGAGGTGTGAGTACAGTAAATTCATGTAACAATTCAGATGAAATTAATTTCAGGCCCTATCTCGTATTGCCAGCTGTGCGGCAGCTCTAAACAATTTCCACATTAATATCTATGCTATGGACGTACGAAGGGAGGTGAGTCTTGTGGAATGATGGGTCAAAAGGGCTTTCAAAGAAGAAATTGCGTTGCACTGTGGTTCTTTTTGCCTCATCTTCCACAAATGTGCCTGCATGAAAGCAAACAAAATCCAAGCTATTGGCTATCAGTGAAATCTTTTGTCCATGAAGTTAGAACTGGCAGCAACCAGGTCAAATAACTTGCTCCAAAATAATCTGTCTTTCCTTGCTTTCAGATATGTTATGTAAGAATGTGTATATATGCATTTTGCAGAACAAAGTGCTTTGCTTATTGGAGTGATTGATTGATATTTCTATGTAATATTTCACAAAAAATTTCAATGCATCCCTGATATTTTTATTTCTTCCTCCATTTTTGGATTTCATTCTCTCTCTCTCTATTTCTGTCTATCTGTCTGTCTATCATCTACCTACCTGCCTACCTACCTTCTACTTATCTGCATCCTAAAAACACCATGGATAGCCAATAAAACAAATAAACGGATGATTGGACAAATCAACCCAGAGTTCTTACTTAGGCTGAAATAACCAGGCTGAAATAATCCTACTTTGGACATACTATGCGAAGACCCAGCAATCTGGAGAAGGCTCTAATGCTGGGAGAGGTGAAAGGGAAGAGAAGAAGCAGCAAGGTGGGGGGCGGGGGGGCTGAGTTGACAGGCACACCAGTGGAAGTCCTGAAGGACCAGGTTGGAGGCAAATCATCCTGGTGAAACTCTACATGGTTGCTAACAGTCAACATCAGCTTGATGACACATTATCGTCTCTCTCTCTCTCTCTCTCTGTCTATCTATCTGTTGTCTGTCTGTCTGTCTATCTATGTTGATGAATTTATAATGGGTGGAACGTGAAGTTATGTGGTATGTTTGGCACTTGACTTATGAGCTGGCCAAAGAATGTATGTGAAAGCCCTATATTTCATTTTGTGATATTCTCTCAAATGGTCTGCAGTTTCAAAAGGGATGCTTGGGGCGTTTTTTTTCAGATTGGAAAGTACTGGCGTACAGGGCCTCTTCAAAATAATGGCAAGAAATATAACAGAAATCAACATCATCAGTAGCCTCCTTCGCAACACCCAGAAAATAAGGACCACAAAACCTCAATTTACTAGATCTTGATAGAAGGGACTTCACATGTAATGAATCACATGTCTGTGGTGGCTTATATTAATTGCATAATAATGACCTTACACAAATGAAGCCAATTACATCATTTTCATCCATTTACATACCTAGCTAAATGTTGGCATCTCACAAATGATGTAAATCTTTGGGAGGACAAACCGTCTGATTAAACAGACTGTTGGAAATAACAGACATTTCTCCTACCCCAATTGGTACTTAAATGGTGGTTTTACTGTATGCTCAAAAACATCACCAAGAGAAATTTTAAAAAGTTATCAAGTATCTTGAGTACAACTGAAAAACTGAAGTCACTATCACAGGGGGAAATAAATTCCCTTTGATAAATTGTGAGGTCACACCATTAATAACAACATTTCATGAGCTTTCTCTCTTAAAGGACACCGAAGTTTGTAAATCTGTTTTTAATGTGTTGTTCATTCATTTATCTTTGAATTTTAATCCTGCTCCTGCTCCTCCTCCTCCTCCTTTTTTTTTTTTCTCTTTAAGAGCAGGCTCTGCAGTGTTAGACCAAGCTTTGCAACCACAGCTTGAAATGCCCATCCACATGGAGTCATGTGGAAAATGATTCCTACTTGGCAGAACAAGGCTGTGGCCAGAGTCACAAGTCAATGTCAAGCTAAAGGGAAACAAGGAAGGACGGGACAGACAGGACAAGGTTCCCTGGAATGCCTATGAAAGAGAAAACAAGGAGTTAAAATGCTATCTATTGAACTGAAAGCCGTAGCAAATAGATAAGGTGGTTCCTTAGTCCTGAAAAAAAATACTTCTCTGTTTATATATATTTTATTTGTGTAACATTAGAAGTACAGTTCTTCTTCCACCCTGTTCACACAATTTGTTAGACTTGGTTGCCCTCCTCAACCAACCCCCACTTCATTTTCTAATGTCTCCACTTACAAGGTTATGCAATTGGAGATCCTCAAGCCTGTTCATCTGACTTCTGACAGCCCTGTCATTGTTTTTGGTGTTGTTTTTCCCTGCCCAAGTCCACACCTGCCTATTTTTGTCCCATACCATTGCTACCTGAACCAGTTTTTACTTCTGCTTTGTCACACTCAGCTGGTAAATCATTCCTACTGACATCTTCTCTGTTGAGATGTCCCTCTCTGAATATTTTGGGGAGTTGTATTTTGCCATTCTGCACATTTCTCTGCTGGCTTTGCAAAATTTTACAAGATTTTGGGAGGAGGTCATAATATTCAAGAGGACATAAAATTCAAGTTCGTATCTTGGGTGGTGTTTGTCTGCTTTGTTCCAGGAACCTTGACAGAAGAAGCTGGCTCCAATGGGCTTTGTCTGGAAGTCTTCTGTCTTTGACAAACTGTAGCAGAGAAAGGGATATATGATCTTGCAGAGGACATATGATCTTTGTATAAGTTTCATTAATCATTAGAGGTGTAATAAACCCATGCAATTACCTTCCCATGTCAGAGAAAAAGGGGGAGAGATATATATATATTATTTTTAGTAGAAGAGAATCTCTGTAGCTCAGGGCTGAACTGTGGAGTCCCTGGTGCTCTCTGAGCTTGGTTGTTCGCTTGCAGACGTTTCATTACCCAACTAGGCAACATCATCAGTGCTGGTGAGTGTGTGGTTTGCTCCTGTTTATATATAGAGTAGCTTGCCCTGCCAATGTTGGTGGGTGTGTGGTTCTTTCCTTGGCATTCCTTGATTAGGCTCTTGTTTACTGCTCAATGGTCTGTATACTCGATTGCTTATCTACTTTGTAGCTCCTTTATTAGGATATTGCTTTCTGATTAATTGTTTGTCTGGAGTTAATCCCTGCTTCTCTGGATGTTGGTTGCTGGAGAGGATGTGTCCTGGTCTTTTTGTTTCCTTCTTAGCTTTTTTATTATCTCTTTTGAATGGCCTGTAAATGTGGTTTATAGAGATAAACCACACTTGGCATACAGATAAAGTGCTACCAAGTGCTGTTGTTGTTGTTGCTGCTGCTGCTGCTCCGCCTCCTCCTCCTCCTCCTCCACCTCTTCATCTTCATCTTCCTCCTCTTCCTCTTCCTCCATCTCCTTGTAGGTTTTTGTTTCCATATACTCTGCAGGCTGAGCTAATCTGTTAATTTATTTTAAGCATGTTTTCTTCTGCTTGTATGTATCACTGAGGACCAAGGTAATAAAATAATTTAGGATGCCTTCTCTTAGATGACCTCCATAAATGTACAAAGCAGTGGTCAAATTCTAGCACATTCATAAGTTTGGGAGCAAGCTGTGGGCACCCTTGCAACAGGACTACCACTGGCACTTGCCTATTCACACATGACTTGTCCTAGGTGAGTTTGCTTTCCACCACTCCCTCTTCCCACCTTCAAATGTTCTCTATCATCCCAAGGAACTTGGTATTTCTTTTCGGGGCAGAACAAATTGCCAGAAAAGGCTACCCACACTCCCCCCCACCCCCCCTCAGTATGAGAATGCCTCTGAAAAGACTTTCCCTGCTTTCACCAAGCAGAGAAACATTGCATTTATTTTCCTTACCAGTTCTCATTTGTTGAAAGAGAAATTGCTTTTGAACTTTCCTCCAGAGGA
The DNA here is from genome assembly GCF_035149785.1 of Candoia aspera. Lineage (NCBI taxonomy): Eukaryota > Metazoa > Chordata > Lepidosauria > Squamata > Candoiidae > Candoia > Candoia aspera. Next base: position 260,474,884 of record NC_086154.1, read on the forward strand.
AAAGTGAATTTCACTGAAATTGTCATGGGTAGACTGGGGTTTACTTGCACTGACAAGGTGGCCTAGAGGTGTGCTTGAACATCCTTCCTTTAACTGCACCTTCCTCTCTCCAACATGTGAATCCTCCTTAGTTTCCAACATTTCCATACAACCCCATTGCTGCCTTCTGGTCCTTGTCTACGACCTTGATGCCTGGTTGACTGGCCAGTACCTGCCTTTCCATCTGGATCTGGAAGCCGCACAGGATCTTAGCCCTGCCATTCTCCACAAACCTCTGTGGAATCTCCTATCTGGACTTGGGAGTATCTAGCCCATACAATGTGCAGATGTTCCTGTACACAATGTACAGAAGAAAGACAATATGAGGGACAACAGCATTTCCAGCAAAACCACAAGGATGACCAAGTGGGGACTCATGGATAATTATGTCATCACGTGAGTGCTGACATTACATAGTTGCATCACAAGGTCTGACACAAGCACCACCCATTTATTACCAGTGGCCTTCTGTAGATCCCCCCCAGGCCCCCACAATGGAGACCACCTTCCCTAATCCTCCCCACCACTTACAGAGAAAAGGAAAGTGTTTGAAAGTCTTTTCATGCCCAGCTTGATGCAAAGATAATCTGTGGGGAAAAAAGCTGAATCTTGTTCCCTGGATTTGCAGTTCTGCAAAGTGGCATCATTGTCTGATTAGAGCTCCTGCAAGGAGCCAAACAAGAAGAGCAAACCACCACTGGGATTTTTTTTTCTTCTTCTTCTTAAAGAAATCTTCAGAAATAGCTGATTTTTTAATAACAAAAGCAGCACTTGGATTAACATATGCTACTGTTCTTTCTTTATATTTGAAGTTATAAACAAGAAGGAAGAACAAGACATTCAATTGAGAAGACTTCAGAAAAGTTGGTGGGGCACAGGGGGAGGGATAACAAACCAATGTAGGCCACCTCATTTATTTAGGTTTTATATTTCATTAAAAATACCATTAAAAATGACATTGTCCTCTTTTTCTTTTCCTGCACAACATATGTCATTGCCAAGCTGTTATACCTTTGCATGTAAAACAACAAAACCGTGTTCTCTCTCTCTCTCTTTTTTAGAAGAATATGACAGTTTGCTTCTGTTTGGAGACAGCTATTAATTGGGGGAAAAAAAACCCACTCTTAAATCCTTTATTTTATATGAATTTAAGTCCTATCTCACAAGCAGATACAAGAGTGAGGACCTGAGGCTTCTACTCTTTCACTTTTAAGGTAAGTTCTCCTTTGAGTTCAGTTTGATTCCTCATGACTATACGGAGATGTCCTTTTATTACAAGAAGTGATTTGTCAGTGTCTCCTCCTCCTCCTCCTCTTCCTCTCCCTTCCATCCTTCTCCTTCTCCTCCTCCTTCTCCTCTCCCTTCCATTATTTTCCTCCTCCTTCTCCTTCTCCTTCTCCTTCTCCTCCTTCTCCTCTCCCTCCCCTCCCCTCCCCTCCCCCTCCTCCTCCTTCTCCTCCTCCTCCTCCTCCTTCTCCTCTCTTCCATTCTTTTCCTCCTCCTCCTTCTTCTCCTCTCTTCCATTATTTTCCTCCTCCTCCTCCTTCTCCTTTCTTCCATTCTTCTCCTTCTCTCCCTCCTCCTCCTCCTTCTCCCTCCCACCTTCCGCGTCTCCCTCCCATCCCCCCTCCTCCTCCTCCTTCTCCTTCCCCTTCCCCTTCCCCTTCTCCTTCCTCTCTCCCTTCCATTCTTTTCCTCCTCCTCCTCCTCCTCCTCCTCCTCCTCCTCCTCCATCTCCTCTCTCATTCTTCTCCTCCTCCTCCTTCTCCTTCTCTCCCTCTTCCTCCTCCTTCTTTCTCCCATCTTCCTCCTCTCCCTCCCATCCCCCTCCTCCTCCTCCTTCTCCCTTCCATTCTCCTCCTCCTCTCCATTCCATCCTTCTCCTTCTCCTTCTCCTCTCCCTTCCATTCTTTTCCTCCTCCTCCTCCTCTCTTCCATTCTTCTCCTTCTCTCCCTCCTCCTCCTCCTTCTCCCTCCCATCTTCCTCCTCTCTCTCCCTCCTCCTCCTCCTCCTCCTCCTCCTCCTCCTCCTCCTCCCCAGTCTACTCTACAGAATGAGGTTTCTTGGTTCTTCATCCAACTCCTGATATTACTTTTTTTTTCAGATAAGTCAGCTAAGGGCTGCCACCTTCTACAACTTCTCTCTTTAGCAATTTTTTTTCTTTTTAATACTGATGCCTTCTATGTCTGTAAGTGTTAGAAAAATGTGAAGATTACCATTCTTTTTTCCAAGTCCCTTTGCACAATTACCAAAAAGCTATTGTTTGTATCAAAATCTGTATTTCAATAACAGATCAGTTGATTTAAGTTTTTTTAGGGTTAGGGTTAGGTTAGGTTAACCCTAACCCTAACCCTAAGGTCCCTCAGTAAGAGGAATTGATGTATGGTTGTACAAAAACCTAAATAGGTTCAGTGGGTACTTACCCTCACTGCAATTGTGTGACCATGTGAAAAAAAGGCTCTACATCCAGATTTGGGTCTCCCTTTTAACTAACATATCCTATATGCTGTGTACTTTCTCAATGGTGGAATTGCCATAGGAAAAAGGGTGGCTGCTGTAGGAGATTGTCAACAGGGTATTATCTGTTGGCATTTGTTTGTTGGCAAGCAGCAAGCCACTAAGTTACTATGGTAACAAATCACTCTGGCAGGGTGAGAAGGTCAGAATTAAGTATCCTCAGGTTGGGTGTGAAACGATGACCATATAAGATAAAGCTGTTGATTTGCCTGGGGGGAAGCTTGCCACCAGAAAGTTTTCTAGTTTCTGTTTTAGCCCAGCAGCAGCTTGTTTCTACTCAGGGTATGTTTGTGTATGTCTGAACTTGTAAAATATGCGCTTGTAAAGCTTTTGTGCCTATCCAGGATTTCTGGATATGGAAACTGCTTGTGTTTTATGCTTTCCGTAAATACATTTATTTTTATAGAAATGCGTGGTGTGTGTTTTTTCTGATCTCTCGGGCCAAACGCTTTCCAGCACTCTGCCACATTATCAAGGATCTGGGCATCCTGGTGGACCACATATTACACATAAGCCCACAGAGTGCTGCCCCTGCCAAAACAGCCAATGCGATCTTGGGCTGCATCAGCAGAGGTATAATGTTGAGATCACAGAAAGTGATAGTGTTGTTCTGCAGTGCACTGCTCAACCTACCTGGAATGTTGTGCCCAGTTTAGCCCATAGCAGTACAAGAAGGATGCTGGAAAGAGGAATGGGAAAGAGTGCAGAGAAGAGCAACAAAGATGATGGGGAACCTGGAGGCTAAATCCTTCGAAGAACAGCTGAAAGAATTGGGTATGGTTAACCTAAAGAAGAGAAGGTTGAGGGGAGACATGATAACAATCTCCCAATGTCTGAAGGATTATCACAGGGAAGAGGGGGCCATGAGAGTGATTAACCAGTGGAAGAGCCTGCCTTCTAGAACTGTGGGTCCTCCATTACTGGAGGTTATCAAACAAAAGTTGGAGAGCTGTTTGACTAAGATGGCCTATAGATTCCTGCCCTAGGTAGAGGGTTGGATCTCCAAGGCCCTTCCAATCCTCTGATTCTATGCCCTCCACCCCATGGCCATCACTGCATGAAGTGAAGTTTTTGAAAAGATGGAGCTAAGTTCTCACAAAATGTAGCATTAGAACCTCTCTACCATCCCCCCTCCCCCCAAGTATCCTGAGGAAATAGGAAACAGCAGGACAGTTCTCCTAATTTGCAGAAACTAGTGAAATTCTCCTGAGTGAGGACTGGGAGCAGGGGCTCTTTTCTATACAGAATGGAAATAGCTAATATCTCAGTTTAGCCCCTAACTGTATTTTATATAGACAAGGGTTAAGTAAGATTCTCCAGAAGCATTCCATAAACTTTATTACTTGTTCTTCCTTTGCATCGCTCCTGCATTTAGAAAAGGTGCCATGTAATGGAATGTAACTAACCCAAATTAAATGGAGATACCGAAGTAGGTAATGAGGCTTTATATCACACAAAATACACCTCTTTTTTCCCGACTCAGCCTGCCCTTGTTGAAGCAAAAGGCACTGAAAGCCACTCGGAGTGTAAGTATGGTGTTTACATATTATCCATAATGGCAAATAACCACAACATGTTGGCATTTCAATTTCCTCTGAAGTATCTCCTTCAGCTAGAAACTGCATTGCCAATTATGGAGAGGAAGGTACAATACTGGATCTCAAAGCGAGTGAGGGCTTGCTATGCTTCTAAACCAAAAGGACCTAAATCTTAATATGCTGAAATTTCACCTCCCTCTGGGTAAGGGCACACCATGCACAAAGAGCCAAAGCTTTAAATCAGTGGTAAACATTTGTACAAAAAGTGTATAGGGATTGGTGATTTGTACACGCATCACAAAAGCCAGCTTGTTTCTGGCTTTATCCAGACCAAGGACCACTTTTTGCTTCTGAGAAGCATTCCTTCCAAAAAGTTGATTGATGAACAAATCATGGAGGTAAGGAAATATACTGAAAACTACAGAACTAAGGAGGCCCAGATTGAAGTCTGTCCTTGGCCAAAGAAGACCCCTGGGTGACTTTGAGTACAACCTGTCTTGCTAGGGTGGTGTTTAAGTTTCATAAACATAGAAAATAATGGGGTTCAGTTACTGCATGAATTCCAACATTTCCCCCACTTGTCACTTTAAACATCACAATTCAGCAGCAAGTTTTGGAAGAACTCTGAGGGACTGATGGGAAACTTTAGTTTATTACACAGACCATAACAACTTAAAAAGTAAGGTAATAATACAGTAGATACATTGAAAACAAAGTATGATCTAGCTAAAATTGTATACCAGAACATTACAACATTATTTTGACATGAGTAAAATAGGATAATCAGGCACACCCCACTTGAAGCAGTCATTTGTGATCCATCATAGCCAGTATGTAAAATCTGGCTATGCTACCTGAGACTTCCACCTCCTGATCCACTAGTAGGAAGCTGAGGTGGTCATCCTTGATCCTAGGTATCTTGTTTTAAATGGGGAGATGTGGGAGATCAGCATCTGTGGCATCTACAACTGTCATTCAAAGATGGAAGCAGCACTTCCATATGTGAATGAGATGTCTAGAGACATGTACAAAAGGGGAGAAGGTAGTGTCTCCTTGGTGCAATGCTGTTTCATCATCCCCACTCCTTTGCCTGCCCCTTCAGACAACTTCTGGGGGTGGTGGTGCATCCTGTCCTGAAGTCTCCTGTTGTATACCTGTAGCAAAAGCATCTCAACAAGGCTAGAAACAGTCTTGTCCCCGAAGCTGGCCTTGTTATCCCTACTGTATATTGCTGATGATCAAGCTGAGAAAACTTGCTTAAAGTTTCCAGAATTATAGCCTCAAAATTATGGTGTCATAGATATGGAACAAGAGGGGTGATGGTCTCCTAATTATAAGAGCAACTGGATAGTGGAACCCATTTTTTGGTGGTCTCCCCTTCTCTGGATGCATTCAAGTAGAGGCTGGACAGCCATCTATCTGAGATGTTTTAATTTGGATCCCAGAACAGAGGGATTAACTCAGTAGCTCCTTCCAACTCTAGGATTCTATGGTCAGCCTCTCAATTACAGCAGAAGCAGCAAACAGCTTGGTGGCATCTTATGATGCCTTTCTCAGAAGAGTCCTTAATAACACATCCAATGAAGGGAAGCCTGGTACATCAAGAATTGGATTCCAATGTCCAGCTGGTCCTACAAATAGCAAGTCTTTTCTAACCCTCAGTCAAAATCTGCCTTCATTTCAGGTTTGTGCAACTAGGGCTCCCAGATCTGGGCTGCAGAACTGCTGAGGAGCACTAGGTGGCAATGTCTTGTGGCACTATGTTTTACTGGGTCTCACTGCTGCCATCTACTGCTCATCTGCGGTTTTGCAGCCCAGATCTAGCAATAGTCCTTGTTGACTCTGGGCTATTCTATGCAAATATGGCCAATATGTATTTACTTTCATAGCTCTTAACATTTTCTGCCCTGGCTGATTTATTCCAGCAGAGCTAATGTGTTCTCTTTATCATAATTGCCCCTAATTGATGTACAGGTCTTTAATGATTGTTCAACTCAAAGATAGGAAACTCTTCAAGCTCACTTGTCTCTTAAATAAATTCAAAGGGTTGAGGGCCCAATCCACCAGGATCTTCTCTCATAAAAGCCTCTTGAAATTAATAGGAGATATGCATGAATCCAGATTCTCAACTCACTGTTAACATTTAGCAGAATCAAGTGGTGAATACTTTTCTAGGAGAAAGAAAATAAGCATGTTGGGGGTGGGGGTGGGCAAGGGTGGAGTGGGGATTTCTCTCCCTGATGTACTTGAGTGCTTTGTGTAGGAATTGTGTTCCTATTGAGAACTATTCAGAAATATTATCCACTTACAGGCTGAAGAATTTAACATTCTCGGAAAAAAGAACCTAACAGAAGGAATGTGTCATTTGTGAAAGCAGGAGACAAAGAAGAAAATGGATTCAACTAAACCTAGCTGTTGGATCATATAATTGCTCCCACTTTCTGTGAAAACTCCCTGAAAGTCAGTTATCCAGTTAGAAAGAAGAGTTTTGCTTTCTCCATGATATCCCAGTTGTCCATAGGCTTTAAGATGTGTGGTCTTCAATCCCCAGAACTCCCCAGCCAGCATGCTTTAGGATTTGTGGACCCAGTATGGTTCCTCTGTTTTTAAGTATGTTTTATGGGTTGTTGTGAGCCACCTAGAGTCATTGTCTGAGATAGGTGGCCATGTAAGCCCAATAAATAAGTAAGTAAGTAAGTAAGTAAGTAAGTAAGTAAGTAAGTAAGTAAATTGAAGGTCCCTTGCCTTCATGCCAAGGACATTATTGAAGCTCAGGTATCAACTTTTCATCAATAGTCTTGTACAATCAGCATATCAGGCAGCCTCCAAAATCACAGTTATATAAATCTCATTAAAGAAATTTGAAAAAAAAACTTTATTCAAAAAAGCATCGTTATAAAACCCTAACAATACAGAAGTGAAAAAGTCAATATATGTCTAATACTCACTCAATAGGGTGGCATCAGGACCAGAAGCTTTTTTCCCATTTTCATAGATTTAATAGTAGCTGTTATTTCCTGGTGTGACTCAATAAATAGTTTGCTCATGTGCAATCTTTAGAAGATCTATATTATTTTTTAATGATTAATTTCTTCCTTAGTAACCTTTGAGTCTGTATTATGAAGCTGAGTATAGAAATTTTTAAAAAGCTTATTTATTAAATTACAGTCATTATGTACTTCACTATGAACATTCTTAATACTGGAAATAATATTATCTTGTTTCAGTCAAGATGCCAGTAATTTATCAGGTCTTTCCCCGGGTTCCTGATGCCTTTGCTTTATGCATTTCAGTGAATATTCTATGTCAATTGTGTAAAGGAAATTCAATTCCAATTTTGCAGACATAAAAGCTTTGCGTGATTTTGGTGTAGGTTGCCTTGCATATGCATTGAAATTTTCTTTAAGTTTATTTCCCAAACATTCTTGGGTTTTTTTATTCACAAAGCATATGCACATTACAGCCATGAATATATGCCTTCAAAACATGCTCAAGTTTACAGATTGTCTATTAAAAAAGCCTTCAAATCTTGTTTCATCTGCTTTATGAAAAGTCAATCCTTTAATAATGAGGTATTTAGTATCATCTTGAAAAAATAGGATTACTTTTTCTGATGATAATCTATATTGTTACTGGAGCACAATCAAATATTACAGTGAAGCTATTATTACATTTATCTATCCAGTCAACTAAGATCAAGATGCCAAAATATGATCAGGTTGGGAATGCTTCCACTGTAGGATTGAAGTACAGTACATACATACATGTATAGATATATAGGTAGTCCTTGCTTAGTGACCAAAATTGAGACCAGCAACTCCATCACTAAGTGTTATGGTTGCTAAGCAGAAGATCACATGGCTGTGACAGATTAATGATGTCACTTCCCATTCAGTCATTAAGTGAGTCACCACAGTTATCAAGTGAAACATCACATGACCACTGTGACGAACCTGACTCCATTACTGCACAGCTAGATTGCACGTCTCTCACGTAGCCTCAGAATGCTGTATATTCCCTTATAAGGGCATGACTTGTATTTCCCTATTCTCTTTGTACTCACTCCCCCGCCCTGATAGAACTGCTGAATAAAAGGAGGTGGGGGCGTGGCACCAGGAGGCAGTACCAGCAACCTCCTGAGATGTGGCGTCTCTCACCACAAAAGAATCCTGTACCTACCGTTGTTTTTTCGACCTCACCCTCGCGAGGGAATCGTTGGCTCATTCCCCCCCAGGGAATCCCATAGACCGAAGGGCGAAGGACTGGTCGCGCGACGCGACAACTGGGGGCTCGTCCGGGATCCCTTCGGTCTCACAGTGTGATCTCTGTCTAGAGGTGCACTGCCTTCACTCTCGTTACTACGCACCTGGCAAAGGCTCTGCAATCGTAAGTAATGGGCTCCCCACTCTCCAAAGTTTCGTCAGTTCATAGGGACGAACTTTATGACTTAGTGAAGAAGGCTAACTCTTGTCAAAAGGCTAACGGTACGACCATCTTTCCCATTTCAAAAAATTCGGTGACTCAACTCCTACTGTACATGGAGAGACACTGCCCTGTCCATCCTTCAGAGGGGTCGCTCAAAGCATCCACTTGGGAAAGGATAGGAAAATATTTTCATGATACCCCACGAGCACCCGTGCCTATTCTGACTGCCTGGAAGGCTGTTATGGCGGCCATCAACACTCTTTACCCTCCCCCGTCTTCCCCGGAAACTTGCCCTTCTCCTCCCGGCCCAAAAACCCCACCCCCTCTTGCCGCCCATCTCGATGCTGCCTCACCACCACCCCCTCCATACCCAGCCGTTCCTCCTCCCCCTTCAGCTCCAACCCCCGACTCCCCTCAACACCACCCCCTAGGAGGCGCCATCACTGAACTCCTCTCCTCCCCCCTCTCATTGGAAATGGAGAGTCCCTCTGCCTTTCCCATGACCATCGGCCTAGGGGCGGCGGGAGGAAATTTGTATAACAATATTGAACTTAAGGTTTTGAAACAAATCAAAGATGCTGTAACCACCTACGGCTTGCACTCTCCTTTTACTAGGGGAGTTTTAGACTCTTTAGTTACTGCTAACACTGTTATGTTATTGTATGATTGGAAAATGCTTTTTTCTATGCTTATGACCCCGGCGCAATATGTTGTGTGGCAATCTGAATACGACAAAGGGGTGGAAGTAGAAATTAGAAGAGGTCTTCCCGCAGGGGTGACCGCAGATCAATTATTAGGAAAGGGACAATTCGCAACCTTAGTCCAGCAACAGAACTCCCCCCGTCGTTGTTTTGCTATCATTCACATGTGCGCCATGAATGCTCTCAAAAGAGTGGATGATTCCGACTCTCAATCCACCCAAACGTTTTTGAAAATAATGCAAGAACCAAATGAACCATATGCTTCCTTCATAAGTCGCCTTCAGATTGCTTTAGACCGACAAATTGATAATGCCACGGCTAAACAAGAGCTGCTAATGAAACTTGCTTTCTCTAACGCTAATCATGACTGCCAGACCATTCTGCAACCCGCAGTCAATCAACCGGGTGTAAAGCTTGCAGACTTCCTGCAACTCTGCAGAATCGTTGGTACCACCTCTCATAAAGTGAGCGCTCTCGCTGCCGCCATTACCACCTCGCTACCTTCTACTAACCCCTCCCCTCAGCTCCATTCCCCGGAAGCCCTCGCAATCACTCGTCATGGAAATTGCTTCAATTGTGGGAAGCCGGGCCACTTTAAGAATCAATGCTGTGCACCCGGGGGAGGTGGGGCGCCCCCTTCCACTCAAAGGGGGCCGCCCCCCCCCTCCAAACCTAAAACTCCTTGTCCCAGGTGCCGCAAAGGCTATCATTGGGCCTCGCAATGTCGCAACAACTCCTCCCCTCACCAGCCTTCGGAAAACTAGATCGGGGGTTGTCAGCTAACCCCGCCCCAAACGCTGAATTACCCATCACCAGCTTCCCTGTGGAGTTGGCAGAGGATCTTTTGTATGACGATCCGGGGGCTGTCCTTTCCCTTCCTCTTGTTGTCACGCTGCATAAACCCCTCCCTCCTTTTACCCCTGCTTTGCTTATTCCCAACTCCTCGCTCACGCTTGAGGGGATGGTTGCTGCTCCCTATTTGTATGACTCGTCAGATTTGACACAAATTGCTTTGGCAGGAGTGGGAGATAGGTGCTTTTCCTTAGATAAAGGAACAATTGTCGCCACGCTCATACTTCTCCCTTCTCCTGATATGCCATCATTGTTTGCCTTGCAGCAACCAGTCCAAACCTCTAAACCCACCCTCCTTGTCACACTAAATGGTCGCTCTTTCGAAGGCTTGATTGACACCGGCGCCGACGTCTCTGTCATTCGTTCCGCTGAATGGCCCTCCTCCTGGCCTATTGCCGAAGCCTCCTCGGTGCAAGGAGTAGGCGGAGCACAGGCCGCTAAGGTCAGCTCTCATTGGCTTTCTGCTGTGACTGCTCATTCTCATATTACAGCTTATCTAAAGCCTTATATCTTGCCTTTGCACTGTAACCTATGGGGCCGTGACTTGCTTTCACAGTTCCACGCTTTTATTCAACTTCCCTAATGCCTTTACAGGACCCTTTAGGGTCTCTCTCTCTCTCTCTCAAAACCCCTGTGCCGGTATGGGTTGATCAATGGCCACTCACCAAAGAGAAACTGGACGCCTTACATATTTTGGTCCAACAGCAGTTAATTGAAGGCCATATCGAACCCTCCACCAGCCCATACAATACTCCGGTATTTGTCATCAAAAAGAAGTCTGGCAAATGGCGCCTCCTACAGGATCTTAGGGCTATCAACACCATCCTTCAGCCCATGGGACCTTTGCAGTGTGGACTTCCCAACCCCAACTTGATTCCGGAAGGACACGACCTTATTGTAATAGACCTCAAGGATTGTTTTTTTTCCATACCTTTGGCACAAAAGGACAGAATTATTTTTGCATTTACGGTACCGGAGCTCAACAATTCAAAGCCTACTGCTCGGTACCAGTGGAAGGTCCTCCCACAAGGCATGTTGAACTCACCCACAATGTGCCAATTTTTTGTCGATAAAGCATTGCAACCCTATAGATCCCAATTTCCGCATTTTCTTGTGTATCATTATATGGATGACATTTTAGTCGCTGCTGAGGGCCCAAAAGGGACAGTTCAAAAAACTTTTCCTATTCTTTTAGCCACCCTAGCAACGGCAGGGTTGCACGTTGCACCAGAAAAGGTCCAGTCTCGTTATCCAATGCAATATCTAGGCCACAAAGTTTTAGCCTCCATGGCTGCCCCACTTCTACCTATGCTCACGCTTCCCCAGCCGACCACCTTGGTCCAATTACAACAATGTCTGGGGGTCATTAACTGGGCCCGCGCATACCTCGCTTTAACTACACCCATGTTATCACCTTTATTCCAAGCGTTAGTGGGTTTGACAAACCCAGCTGACAAGGTGTACCTTACAGAACAACAATTGCATGCCCTACAACAGGTCAATGCCGTCCTTACGACCCAATGGGTGGACCGTGCGCTCACTGACAAACCACCCTCTCTTGCCATTCTTTCAACACATCAATTATTAACTGCCATCATTGTCCAAACGTCTGATAACAAACATTTACATATTTTAGAATGGCTACACTTGCCACACACACCTAAGACATCCATCATCACCAGAGCAGCACAACTGGCCTCTCTTGTTGAGAAAGGCCGGAAGAGGATTAGAGCCCTAATGGGACTGGATGTTTCCACCCTGTACATTCCCCTTAAGGTTACTCAATGGGAACCCCTCCTACAAAACTCCACTGCACTGCAGGATGCCTTGGAGGACTGGTGTGGCCAGGTGTCATGCCATCTTCCCCCTGATCCTCGATTGCAACTGTTGCGAACAGTACCCTTCACACTAACCTCGCCGTTCGTTCAGCAGCCACTCAAGGAAGCCCTCACTGTTTTTACAGACGGCTCCAAAACCATAGGGGCTTGTACATGGCAAAATAATTGCAAATGGCATAAACGCCTAACAGGCCCACAAGCATCTGCCCAACAGGCTGAGTTAGCCGCTTTTCTGTTAGCCTTGTCCCTTTTCCCAGAACAGCCTTTGAATGTTATATTAGATAGTATGTATGTCACTCAAATGGCTGTGGCCATGTTTGATGCATATATTTCCCCTGTTACCCCCCCCTCTCTCATGACGCTTTTTTTGCAGCTTCAAACTCTCCTGAAGGACAGAACATCCCCTTTGTTTGTAGCGCATATTAGAAGCCACCAACAGCTACCCGGTTTCCTGTCCGAAGGCAACCACATGGCAGATGAGGCTTGCAAAATTATGGCCTCTTCCCCTCTTCCTCCGCAGCTTTTAGCAGGGGACAGCCATGCTTATTTCCACCAAAATAAAAAAGCATTGGTGCGCCAATTTGGCATTACATATCAAGAAGCTACCGCCATTCTTCAACAATGTCCAACCTGCAGTTTGCAGGCAAAGTGCATCCCTGAGGGAGTTAATCCCAGGGGTATCCAAGCTTGTGACACATGGCAGATGGATGTCACTCATTATCCCTCTTTTGCACCTTGGAAGTATATCCATGTATCTGTGGATACTTATTCGGGATTCATCCTGGCAACTTTGCAAAGAGGAGAAGCCACGAAAAACGTAATCAATCATTGTATTCGCACTTTCGTCACATCGGGATGTCCCAAAACTTTGAAAACTGACAATGGCCCTGCTTACGTCAGCACTCCCTTTGCTGAGTTTTGCCGTAAGTGGTCCATTACCCACAGATTCGGTATACCATTCAACAGCCAAGGTCAGGCTATTGTGGAAAGGGCTAACCAGACCCTAAAGAATGCCCTTGATCGGCAAACGGGGAAAAAGGCCTTAGGCCCCCCAAGCCTCCCGATGTTACAAAATATCCTTAATCTCACCTTGTTTACCTTAAATTTCCTTAATCTTACCGGTACCCCCCCTGCTACGGCTGCATCTCGACACTTTTCTAAGCCAGTAGTTCCCTCTTCCCGTCCCCTTGTTTATTTTAGGCAACTGCCCAGCCCTGAGTGGAAAGGCCCTGCGCAACTCGTCACCTGGGGAAAAGGCTACGCTGCTGTGCAACTTCCTGATCGAGTGCTCTGGGTTCCTGCTCGCTGTGTCCGGCCGTATCATGGGCAGCCTCCTGACAAGCACCTCCTTGACCCTCCTTCTCTGTTATCTCTCTTCCATCTTTGCTCCCCTCACAACGAACCCTAAAACAACCTCTCTCATTCGAACCCATCGTTTACGCTACCCTGCCACCATCGGCCGCAGCTCAGCATCCAACGCCATGGAATGTCTTCAACGCTCTCCCATCAAAAGAAAAGGCACCTTCTGGCGCTGGTTTCGCAACAACACTCTTCTCCAAGATGGCGATTCCTACTCCATCACTTATCACTTTCGCCAAACTACCCTTGCTATCACCAACGTACAGTTGACCGATCTAGGACAATATCACTGTGAAATAACAAAATTAATTAAGGGGTTCGCCACCTCATCTCGCCTTACGCTCACCTTGTTTCAACTCTCCCTTCCTGAGCCCGCCCGTTGGCAGGGACGACGCCTGCTGGCATCCGACGCCCAGGAATCGCATCGCCCTTACAATATCACCTGGACAATCCGCGATGCCTTGGGTCAGATCCTGAATACCTCCTTTTGTTATAGCCCAATTGTATCTTGCTTCCCTAACCTGTATTTTGATTTTTCAGAAATGCTTTTAGGGGTGACAGCCTACAGGAAGCTAGACGGCTTCCCACAGCCCACCCACTCCATCGTTAAAAGCCATCCCCTCTACGTGTGCCCAGGACATGACACCCGCCCTGACCACGTGCACGACTGCGGAGGCTTAGCAGATTATTTTTGCAAGTCTTGGTCCTGCGTTTCCACCGGCCACATCTACTGGACCCCTCCGTATAAGACCGATTACATCACTCTCACTCGGTTGAGAGAGGACATTGAGTGCACCGCGACCAGAAAGGGTGCGGCAGGACAGGGGGGTTGGAATAAATGTAATCCGGTTATTGTACAATTCACTGCTGCAGGAAAAGCTCAGGGGAATGCCTGGGACTCAGGTGTAAAATGGGGAGGTCGCATATATCCCGGATGGCCCGCATATCATTATGGCAACATATTCTACATTCAACGACAGGTCACCCTCCCTCAGTCCCCACCTGTTGGGCCCAATGCCGACGACATTCACTCCACCTTTCTTAAACCCCTCACCAAACAAGAAAACCCCCTTGTCTCTCTTCTTAACTCCTCCTTTTCCCTTGTTCACACCGCTTCTAACACATCTCGATGTTGGCTTTGTTTGTCTTCCTCTCCACCATTCTATGAAGCAGTCGGTTCTCCTGACCCTGTCCGAAACTCTACCTCAGCCTCCTCCTGCCGCTGGCAAAACACCACGTTGACTATCACCTCTAAAATAGGGCAGGGCTGCTGCCTTGGCCGTGTTCCTGCTAACTATACTCAATATTGCCTTAATTCTTCTCATGATCACTGTGCCCTCTATCTTCCAAAAAATCGCTTGAACATCTACGGTTACACCGGCCATGGTGGCTACGGTGTACTCTACACTACCTCTGGTAATATCTCTGCCCGATTGACAGGGCAATACTTTATCCCTGGGAACAACTCTGTTTGGGCATGTTCTTCTGGCCTCACCGCATGTGTATATGGTGATACTTTGTTACGAACTAACGCCTTTTGTATTCAGGTGCTCCTACTCCCCAAAATCTCTATCTATTCCCCTGACGAACTTATCTCCATTTTAGAACCCCCTCATTACCCCCTCAAGGCTAAGCGCGAAGTAGTGACTGCTGTAACTTTATCAGTCCTACTGGGCTTAGGGGCGGCCGGAGCCGCCACCGGTGTGTCAGCCCTTGTTGTCAATGATCAGAACCTGCGTCACCTTAGTGCTATCATTGACACTGACCTTCGCGCCATCGAACAATCTATTGTGGCGCTACAAGATTCCCTTACCTCTCTATCCGAAGTGGTTTTGCAAAATCGTAGGGGTCTCGACCTTCTGTTCCTCAAACAAGGGGGACTGTGTGTTGCTCTAAAGGAAGATTGCTGTTTTTATGCCGACAACTCAGGAGTAGTATTGGACTCTATGAAAGAGCTCAATTCCCGTTTAAAAACAAGGGAATTGGAGCGCCAACAATCCATGTCATGGTATCAAAATATGTTTAGCATTTCTCCATGGCTAACCACACTGTTGTCCACTCTGTTGGGGCCCCTCCTGTTATTGATTCTCGTATGCACCATAGGCCCCTGTGTGCTGGGTCGCGTTCTCCGCTTCTTAAAGCAGAGACTTCATACATTGGACTCAGAGGTATCCGAGACAAAGCTTGCTGTTCAACACCTGGTCACTGCTGTAGGTATGGAGAAAACACCACTCTTGGGATGGTCCTCTGATAGTGAATCGGAAATGGACAAGGACCCCCAGTCACACTACCCCCCGAGAGAGGACGCTGGGATGGGTCTCCTTGGACTGAAGAGTCCCTGGCTCCCCGACTCAGACCCTCTGGGGGGAGGACAAAATTAAATAAAAAAGGTGGAAATGTGACGAACCTGACTCCATTACTGCACAGCTAGATTGCACGTCTCTCACGTAGCCTCAGAATGCTGTATATTCCCTTATAAGGGCATGACTTGTATTTCCCTATTCTCTTTGTACTCACTCCCCCGCCCTGATAGAACTGCTGAATAAAAGGAGGTGGGGGCGTGGCACCAGGAGGCAGTACCAGCAACCTCCTGAGATGTGGCGTCTCTCACCACAAAAGAATCCTGTACCTACCGTTGTTTTTTCGACCTCACCCTCGCGAGGGAATCGTTGGCTCATTCCCCCCCAGGGAATCCCATAGACCGAAGGGCGAAGGACTGGTCGCGCGACGCGACAGACCACAACTTACTATTTTACTTCTGTGTTCTCCATTAACTGTGCTTGTCACAAGCCAGTTGGAAAATTCACAAATGGTGATCATATGACTGCAGGTCATAAATGTGAGGATTGGTCACAAAGCTTTTTTTTTTGCACTGTCATAACTTTGAATGGTCACTAAATAAGGCAGTTGTTAAGCAAGGACTACCTGTGTACACACAGACACACACACACACACATATATATACACACATGTATACATATAAATATATATATATATATGTTGTTGTTTATTCGTTTAGTCACTTCCGACTCTTCGTGACTTCATGGACCAGCCCACGCCAGAGCTTCCTGTCGGTCGTCAACACCCCCAGCTCCCCCAGGGACGAGTCCGTCACCTCTAGAATGTCATCCATCCACCTTGCCCTTGGTCGGCCCCTCTTCCTTTTGCCTTCCACTCTCCCTAGCATCAGCATCTTCTCCAGGGTGTCCTGTCTTCTCATTATGTGGCCAAAGTATTTCAGTTTGGCCTTTAATATCATTCCCTCAAGTGAGCAGTCTGGCTTTATTTCCTGGAGGATGGACTGGTTTGATCTCCTTGCAGTCCAAGGAACTCTCAGAATTGTCCTTCAACACCACAGTTCAAAAGCATCAATCTTCCTTCACTCAGCCTTCCTTATGGTCCAGCTCTCGCAGCCATATGTTACTACAGGGAACACCATTGCTTTAACTATGCGGGCCTTTGTTGTCAGTGTGATGTCTCTGCTCTTAACTATTTTATCGAGATTTGTCATTGCTCTTCTCCCAAGGATTAAGCGTCTTCTGATTTCCTGACTGCAGTCAGCATCTGCAGTAATCTTTGCACCTAGGAATACAAATTCTTTCACTGCTTCTACATTTTTTCCCTCTATTTGCCAGTTATCAATGGATTACTCAAGGCCAGCTTGTTGCATGATGTGTTCTGCATACAAGTTGAATAGGTAGGGTGAGAGTATACAGCCCTGCCGTACTCCTTTCCCAAACTTAAACCAGTCCATTGTTCCGTGGTCTGTTCTTACTGTTGCTTGTTGTTGTTTATTCGTTTAGTCGCTTCCGACTCTTCATGACTTCATGGACCAGCCCACGCCAGAGCTTCCTGTCGGTCGTCAACATCCCCAGCTCCCCCAGGGACGAGTCCGTCACCTCTAGAATATCATCCATCCATCTTGCCCTTGGTCGGCCCCTCTTCCTTTTGCCTTCCACTCTCCCTAGCATCAGCATCTTCTCCAGGGTGTCCTGTCTTCTCATTATGTGGCCAAAGTATTTCAGTTTTGCGTTTAATATCATTCCCTCAAGTGAGCAGTCTGGCTTTATTTCCTGGAGGATGGACTGGTTTGATCTTCTTGCAGTCCAAGGCACTCTCAGAATTTTCCTCCAACACCACAGTTCAAAAGCATCGATCCTCCTTCGCTCAGCCTTCCTTATGGTCCAGCTCTCGCAGCCATATGTTACTACAGGGAACACCATTGCTTTAACTATGCGGGCCTTTGTTGTCAGTGTGATGTCTCTGCTCTTAACTATTTTATCGAGATTTGTCATTGCTCTTCTCCCAAGGATTAAGCGTCTTCTGATTTCCTGACTGCAGTCAGCATCTGCAGTAATCTTTGCACCTAGGAATACAAAGTCTTTCACTGCTTCTACATTTTCTCCCTCTATTTGCCAGTTATCAATCAAGCTGGTTGCCATAATCTTGGTTTTTTTGAGGTTTAGCTGCAAGCCAGCTTTTGCACTTTCTTCTTTCACCTTCATCATAAGGCTCCTCAGTTCCTCTTCACTTTCAGCCATCAAAGTGGTATCATCTGCATATCTGAGATTGTTAATGTTTCTTCCAGAGATTTTAACTCCAGCCTTGGATTCCTCAAGACCAGCTTGTCGCATGATGTGTTCTGCATACAAGTTGAATAGGTAGGGTGAGAGTATACAGCCCTGCCGTACTCCTTTCCCAATCTTAAACCAGTCCGTTGTTCCGTGGTCTGTTCTTACTGTTGCTACTTGGTCGTTATACAGATTCTTCAGGAGGCATACAAGATGACTTGGTATCCCCATACCACTAAGAACTTGCCACAATTTGTTATGGTCCACACAGTCAAAGGCTTTAGAATAGTCAATAAAACAGAAATAGATGTTTTTCTGAAACTCCCTGGCTTTTTCCATTATCCAGCGGATATTGGCAATTTGGTCTCTAGTTTCTCTGCCTTTTCTAAACCCAGCCTGTACATCTGGCAATTCTCGCTCCATGAACTGCTGAAGTCTACCTTGCAGGATCTTGAGCATTACCTTACTGGCATGTGAAATGAGTGCCACTGTTCGATAGTTTGAACATTCTTTAGTGTTTCCCTTTTTTGGTATGGGGATATAAGTTGATTTTTTCCAATCTGATGGACATTCTTGTGTTTTCCAAATTTGCTGGCATATAGCATGCATTACCTTGACAGCATCATCTTGCAAGATTTTGAACAGTTCAGCTGGGATGCCGTCTTCTCCTGCTGCCTTGTTATTAGCAATGCTTCTTAAGGCCCACTCAACCTCACTCTTCAGGATGTCTGGCTCTAGCTCACTGACCACACCGTCAAAGCTATCCCCGATATTGTTATCCTTCCTATACAGGTCTTCTGTATATTCTTGCCACCTTTTCTTGATCTCTTCTTCTTCTGTTAGGTCCTTGCCATCTTTGTTTTTGATCATACCCATTTTTGCCTGGAATTTACCTCCAATGTTTCTAATTTTCTGGAAGAGGTCTCTTGTCCTTCCTATTCTATTGTCTTCTTCCACTTCCGCGCATTGCTTGTTTAAAAATAATTCCTTATCTCTTCTGGCTAACCTCTGGAATTTTGCATTTAATTGGGCATATCTCCCCCTATCGCTGTTGCCTTTTGCTTTCCTTCTTTCTTGGGCTACTTCTAGTGTCTCAGCAGACAGCCATTTTGCCTTCTTGGTTTTCTCTTTCTTTGGGATGTATTTTGTTGCCGCCTCCTGAACAATGCTGCCAACTTCTGTCCAGAGTTCTTCCCGGACCCTATCTACTAAGTCCAGTCCCTTAAATCTATTCTTCACCTCCACTGCATATTCCTTAGGAATATTAGTGAGCTCATATCTAGCTGATCTGTGGGTCTTCCCTATTCTCTTTAGTCTGGTCCTAAATTGTGCAGTACGAAGTTTGTGATCTGAACTACAGTCAGCTCCAGGCCTTGTTTTTACCGACTGTACAGATGTCCGCCACCTTTGGCTGCAAAGGATGTAGTCAATCTGATTTCGGTGTTGTCCATCTGGTGAAGTCCATGTATAAAGCCGTCTCTTAGGTTGTTGGAAGAGATTGTTTGTTATACAGAGTGAATTGTCTTGGCAAAATTCTATCAGCCTATGTCCTGCTTCGTTTTGTTCTCCCAGGCCATACTTACCTGTAATTCCAGGTGTCATTTGACTGCCCACCTTAGCATTCCAGTCTCCTGTGATGAAAATAACATCTCTTTTAGGCGTGTTGTCCAGTAGGTGCTGCAGATCCTCATAGAACTGCTGTACTTCAGCTTCTTGAGCATTTGTGGTTGGGGCGTATATTTGGATCACTGTGATGTTAGATGGCTTGCCCTGTATTCGAATTGAGATAATTCTATCGTTTTTTGGATTGTATCCAAGCACTGCTTTAGCCACTTTACTATTAATTATGAAGGCTACTCCATTTCTTCTGTGGTCCTCTTGTCCACAGTAGTAGATCTGGTGGTCATTTGATGTGAAGTGGCCCATTCCAGTCCATTTCAGTTCACTGATGCCCAGAATGTCTATCTTTAATCTTGACATCTCACCAGTAACCACATCCGATTTGCCCTGGCTCATAGACCTTACATTCCAGGTTCCAATGGTGTGTTGATCCTTAGAACATTGGATTCGCCGTTCACCACCAGCACCGTCGGCCACTAGCCGTCCTTTCGGCTTTGAGCTAGCTGCGCCATCACGTCTGGGGCTAGTTGAGCTCATCCTCTGTTCCTCCCCAGTAGCATTTTGACCATCTTCTGACCTGGGGGTCTCATCTTCCGATGGTATACCGACATATCTCTGGTTGTACTGATCCATTTAGTTTTCACGGCAAGAATACTGGGGTGGGTTGCTATTACCTTCCCCAGGGATCGCATTTAGTCTGACCTGTCTGTCATGACCTTCCCGTCTTGGGTGGCCCTTCACGGTTTAGCTCATGGCATCATTGAGGTGCTCAAGCTCCAGCACCATGACAAGGTAACGATCCTTTGCTGAAGAAATATACATATAGATATACTTATACATATACACAGATACACACTGAAGGATTAAAAAGTGGCCATAAATCAAATAAATCCAACTCCAACTCCAAAATGCATATAGCATTTTCCATGCTTGATTAACCTGGAATAATTTTATGATCTAGTACAGGATCTAAAACTTGAATAAAATCTCCAGCTAGTATTATCTGATCGATATTGATGAGTGTGTGTGTCTTTGTGTGTGTGTCTATGGGCCACTCTCTGTTCATCTTGCAGTGGATTGCTTCACATCATTACCATCACTGTTATCATCATTATCATCATTGTTGTTGTTGTTGTCATCATCATCACCATCATCATCACCACCATCATCATCTAGGAACCTTGGAGATAATCTAATTCAGCCCCCTGCCTGGTGCATGGAAGCAATATACCATGGCATTATATACTGATTGACAAGATCACTAGAGGCAATATACAACTATTGAGACAGCAGCATGTAAACAACCATTTAATGTGTAGCAGCTTTATCCTCCTGGTTAGCAATTGTTCGAGATTGTGCAATTCAGGTTCGAACAATACGTAGAATGGGGACTGCCAGATACAGAACCTGGATTCAGAAGAGGTTGTGGTGCCTGAGATCATATTGCTAACATCCAATTCCTGATGGAAAAAAAATATGTTCTAAAAAGACTTCTCCCCCCAACCCCCCTCCTCCTCCTCCTGATTGTAAGCACTAAAATAGCTCTTCAAGTATGGATGTATTGTCAGGTCATCTCACTACCATTATAAAGTCCGTATGATAACCAAGAAACAACAAGTAGACCAAGATACGGAGCAACACAATGTTTCAACATTGGTAAAGGTTATATAGTATTTAACTTGGAATAGCCACTTTGCTTGGCAACAGGAACTTCAGCCCATGCAGAAGGTGACTTCTCTCAAAGTGAGGCGGTCAGCTGAGGCAGATCAGAAAGAACCAGTCTTCTTGTTGGCAAGATTTGCTTGTGCTACGGCAAAATGTCACTGGCCCATTTGGCAATCCCTGTCATGCACTGCCTACCGCAGAGTAAAACACAGGCGCTGATTCAAAGGAGAGCAGGTTCCGGTTTATTTCATACGTAGTGTCAGTTGCGAAAAAAGCTGAGAGTGAGGGGAGCGCGCCGGTGCGGGGTTTAAATACCCCGCGCTGGTCAGCGCCCCCTTACCCTGGGTTACGTCATCCCCCCTTTGTCCTGCATGCTGTCGTGCCGGTAGGTGAAGGGTTGCGAGGCCCCAGCTGGTGCCCCGGGATCGCCCATCATCGGTTTCCTCTTTCAGCCGGTGATTGCTGTCAGCTGGGCGATCTCCGTTGCGTTTTTGCTAACAGCTTGGGTGTGCCTCGCGATCCGCCTAGTCTTTGTCTTTCCTTCTTTCTCTTTTGTGTCCTGATGGCTGCATCCTCCGGCCAGGGTCTGTGTCGGTTGTTGTGCGTGCTATGCTTATCTTGAGTCCCTTCCTCTGCTTCCTCGTTATTGTCATGTGTGCCGTTGTGCTGATGTCTTCAGCTCAACGGCACTCATGACAATCCTACCCATTGCATCTGGTAATCCATGATTTAAGATTTGGCATGCTGGCGGAACACAGCCCATTGTGGTATGGTTGAGCAAATTATTCATTCCTCCGTTCATCGTCATTAATAGAGTCAGGCTTTTGGGCAGCCCATTTTAGGGATGCCATGATGTCACATGCATGCCTGAAAGGGGTGGGACTTGTGTCATGATGGTGAAATTCTGCTATCAAAGCACCAGGTCCTGAATGTGTCTCTGCCAGGGCTTTATTAGTCTCTTCCCATGAGTCTGTGTGTTCCCATGGGTAAGTGGTTCTGTTCTGTGTTAAAAGACAAAGTTGCAGTCAGCTGTGTCCATAATGGTCTCCTGAAATTTTATTCATCTGAGACCACTCACGACACACAGTATTCTAACACTGTTACCAGCTTTGTCCTCTGATTTTCTGGAAGCATTCTTCCTCTGCAGAAAAGTCCTCTGTTTCCCTAACCCACTTTTAGGATGCTTTAGAATTATTTCGGTTGACCCAAGTCCACACATGATGGAAGAGGCCATTCTTATGCATTTCTTCATCAGCCTTAGGCTCCTTTGCTCCTTAGGTTTCCTGACCTGAAAAAGCAGCATGAACAAAGATCCAGCAAGATGAACTTTACTTCTTGCATGGGAAGCCGGGGAAGGTTCAGACTGCTAGGGAAGTGATGAAACCATGAAACACAGGACAACAACTCAGGTCTTTTTTTCCATATCACATCTAAGAGAAACACCAACATCTCATATCAGAAATATTCCTCTCCCCTGGGGGGAAAGGGGAATGAAAGCAATTGCTTTTTCCATCAAATAGAAAGAGGGTCTGTTTGTTTTTAATGCAGTAAAAAGTTTGGACATGATATCAACATATTTTGTGGTGGCCACTGATATTACTTGTTAGATTGGGAAAGAGAGGCAAACTTACATATTAGCTTCTTCATTTCAGTGAAGCATTTTGGTCTTGAAGAAAGCTCAAGGGGGCTTTATAACTTTTAATATATTGGATTTGTAAATTAGTTTGATACACCTACCAAAATTGGGCAGTTTTTCAAACTGGACAGAGATGACCAGTGGGGTAAAACTGTTAATAATACCTCTGCTTCCATTTCTGCAATCACATGCTTATTTTTCTCTCTCTCTCTCTTCAAGGAGCAACACAGCTTTCAGCTCATAATTTAGTGCTGGGTATATTAGGTACATGAAGTCCTTCTGATTCACAGCCTTCTAATCGGCTATTTAGAGTTTACACCAAGCAGAAAATCAATGTATTCAAAATGTAGTAGCTCTCTTGTTAACTCCAGTCATTTGCTTAAACAGTAATGTTGAGATGATAATTGAAATATGGTCTAAACCATGCATTTTAATTTGCAATAAAAACGCTTGAAATATGAGTAATTTGATTTTTTTTTCCAAAGGGCATGTTTATTGCAATCCATTCTTTGGGATCTTAATTCCATGGTTGAATGAAATTTTAGAATAATAGACTCTTGTATCTTCCTGAAGGAATACCAATGTGATTCACAATGAGTTTAATCTGGTGCACATTTATGTGTGTTTAAGTTGCAAGATGGCTTAAGCATGAACAGCTAATATGACAGATAGCTCCCCAAATTTAGATATAGACAAGGCCCTGCATGGATGGTCTTGGAATGATGCCCAATCTAATATCAAAGCTATGATGATGGGGCAACCAGACTGATATGAAAAGTCCAGAAATACTTTGCCTGAAACTGAATACAAAAAATCTGATATGCCTCCAAAGACATATTAATACTGCTTGAACAGCAGTAACATCTACCCTCCCATAAAGCAAAGTAGAGAGTGCCTGGTACGCCACAAAGAGTTTTTTGGGGAAAAAAAATTGATTGACCTTATCTGGACATTCTGTATGTGATATGTGATTATGTGATTCTCTAGTGAAGTGTCTAGATAAGCCATCTCAGTTGCTTTTTGCTATAATCGAATTCATTCGCCATCACAATCAGAGTGATTTTACTGAGTCCCATAATCATTCTGTGTCTCTTGAGATGTCTGTAATGTTAGGAATGGTTCAAGAAAAAAGAAGAAGAATCTGACCAGCAGTAAGGTGGATGGACTCAATTATAGTTGCATTGGATATATTATTGGAAGACCCAAAGGGCCACCTTAGAGACACATAATCTTGGAGTGGGTCTATCTATGTGGTTGCTAAGAGTGAACACCAACTTGATGGTGCATAATGAATCATCCCGGTTTCCTGCCTACCTCTGACAAAGCTTAAACAAGAGATTTTTCAAAAGACTTCTTCTTACATAAATAGAGCAGTTTTGCATCCATTCTGTTAATCCTTCTCATTCTTTTCACTGTGCTCTTATTTCAGCTAATTAGTGTGGAGGTTGTAGATGATGGTTGAACTCAACACTATAGGCAAAGGTCCACGTACAACACTCTGCACAAAATCAAGAAAGCAAAACTGGAAGACTGCCTAATACAATAATATTTCCCAGCAAAAATAGTAATTTCCCAGTAATTTGAGAGTGAATATTTGGGAGGACACTTGGTAGCAAGGAATTATTATTATATGATGGTGGCATCTAGCTAAACTTTGGTTGATTAAAAAAAAAAAAAAAAACTAAATAGACTCAAACCAAGTGTGGACTTGGATGAGAGACTATGAGGAAGGTCTCATAGTAGACTAGGAAGCCCAGAAGAAGACAATGGCAAACCATTTCATTATGGAACTGTCCACAGAATCTCCAGGAGTTGAGTTCAAGAAATCTTCTGTTTTGACTTCTAACATGCCTTGAATATCTGAAGGCTTCATTAGGTGAACTATGGATGGAACCCTTTTCCTGTGAGAAATAATTTCAGTGTGATCAAAATTCATGATATCTCTCTCATCCCTTTGATTATTTATCTCCATATTTTGCTTGAAGCAACATTCAGAGATGGTATTAATTAGGCCTTGAGCTCAGTTAGACTAGAGAGACAATTAGTTTGGATTATACAAGTATGCTGATTTGATAATGTTTTGCTTCTCATTATTCATTTATTTATTTTGGATGGTGCTATAATGCTTGACTAATCATTTTAGAATCAAAGAATCATAGGGTTGGGAGGTACCTTGAAGGTCTTGTCCAACAACCTGCCCAGGTCAAGAATGTTCATACCATTCCAGACAAACAGTGTATCTTGCACACTTCTTCTTCCTGGTGTTATTCCCATGCTGTGGCAGGGTCTGCTTGTTGGCATATCCGTCTCCAAAATTTGACAGGACATAACCATTGATATGACTGAGGTACACTTCAACTGATGTGTCACTCCATCTGTCATTGAAGGCATTTTATGCCTACTGCCAGGTGTTAATAAGAGGCCGCTCCTCTGGAGAACAGACGCCTTTTGCAGCCGCTTCACTGAAGTACAGGCGCTGCTAGGTGAAGATAGTTCTTCTGCTTTATCTCCCATTGGGATGTAGGGTCCTCTTCTGCCTTCAAAACCATTGACCATCTTCTCCTGTAACCCTGGAAAGGGGCCCTTACAAGGTGCTACCAGCCGGTCCAGCTGGACCAAGGTTTCTTAAGGAGGTGTTACTCCTCCATCACTCACCCTTTGTCCTGGCTTGTGACAGGCAGAGCCTGGCTTCCCAAACGTTGGGCCCAGGATGGTGGGTTTTATCTTGCATACTGATTTTTATGTATTTATTTGTTATTTTGAAAACAATTCTCACACATGCATGTACATCTGCATACATGCAAATATGTTTCGCCTTTCCTTGAAAGTTTGTGGTGGCTTATCAAGGAAAGTGTAGGCAATATAGCAACTAATCAATAAAGAAGAGAAGAGAAGAGAAGAGAAGAGAAGAGAAGAGAAGAGAAGAGAAGAGAAGAGAAGAGAAGAGAAGAGAAGAGGATAACAGCCCTAAATGGATTTTACAAGTTATCCGTGCCTTAGTTACAAACTCTCTTCACTATTGCAAAGGGATTCATGAAAAGTATCTAGAAATTGCAAATGCTGCAAAAGGTAACAACCAGACTGCTCACTGGTGCAAGGTAGAAAGGTCATGTTCTGCCTATACTAAAATACCTCTACTAGGTACCAATTGCAAAAGATGGAACAGAGGAACTAACATCAAAGGAGGGGGTCAAGGGACGAGCAAATCTGCTACTTCTGGTAGAATACAACTCCATCCAGAACTGGCTTCACTTTCACCCCAGAGTCAAACTTTCCCCTTCCATCAGCACCTCAGTCCTGCCTGCAGTTTGTTCTCTCATTTGTTCCATTATCAAGATGAAGCACCGTTCAAGGATACTGATTGCTTCCTTGGAGTTATAAGTTAAGGAACAGTAGAGTTGGGCATACTCCACAAAGATCCTTGACCAAGGAACAGTATGCTTCATCTATCTGGTTAGTCATCCTTCTCCACTGAGTGCACAGCTTTGGGAGAGACACACACAGGGCAGTGAGGGAGGGTCAAGACAGGATCGGGTGAGGCTGGATCCCTAGCCAGCCAGATCCACCAAATAAATCCTGGCAATCAATGGGGTGACATATGTTGCAGTCTGATCTCTCTTGAACTGATGATACACTACCCCAAAGCTCCAATGGATCTCCAGTGGTTTCATGGATTGCTAAATAGCAGAGGAGACAGGATGATACCTTGCACAACATGACAGGTCAATAACCTAGATATGGAACAATAGTGTCTCTGTCGCACATGCCAAGAAAGGACCAGAACCACCGCAAAATAGTGTCCCTAGGCCCCAATGCTACCAGAAAGCCCAGAGAGATATTTTGGTTGATGTTATCAAAAGCTGTCAAGAGACCCAAGAGAAGTATCAGACCTCCACCCCATCCCCAGTTTGTCTTAACTCAGTATTCTGCATGAAAGTTTGGATTGAAATGGGTTCTGAAAAGCAGTTTCATCCACACTGCTGTGGATCTGTGGATCCGTGAGGTTACCACTCAGTCATTTGGAATGGAATAATAATGTCTGGCCTATAATTGCAGATATCTTCTGGGTCAAGGGCAGGCTTTTGTGTAACTGCCTCTACTAAGCAATAGTTGGGGAAGAAACACACAACATTTTAGTATTGGTTCAAAACAGTCACCTAACTCTTTGGAAATGTTGTTTGCTTACTTTATTTGTTATTTTGTTTATGGCATACCTTTCCTCTGAAAGGTACATGGGGAACACATGGGGAGCTCCACACTTTTTATTCTCAGAACAACAAAATTGTGAGTGAGCTTGTTGGCTGATAGTGGCAGCTCAAAGTCACCTAATAAGTTCGAGAATCAACTGGGGGCTTGAATGTGGCTCTTCCTGGTCCCAGATTTATATTAAAACCTCAATTATTAAAATTAAGAAATAAGTATGTATGATACTTATTTCTTAATTTATCTATCAATCTTTTAAAGATAAATAATTCCTCCCTCCCTCCCTCCCTCCCTCCCTCCCTCCCTCCCTCCCTCCCTTCCTTCCTTCCTTCCTTCCCCTGCTTTTTCCCTAGTCCTTTTTGCTGTTAGAATCCTGATACAATATCAGCCTTCCTAAGTCCTATAAGTGGTACCAGGAAGGAGAAGGTGTGTGGTGGAAATAGACTGACAATTTGTTATTATTCAAAGTCAAGATTCTTTTACATCTCCCTTACCTTCCCTGTTTTCAACTGCTCTCCCCCCCCCCCTGCAAAAAAGATAAATAGTCTTTGAAAGGACAAGCAGTTTTGATTAGCATTTAAAATGTTGTCAATTTTTAATGAAAGTGTAACTTCCAACCATCAACTTCATGCAAACTGGAGGCGAGGTTGCCAAATGCATGCTAATGTGCTTGGTATGTTTTCTTCTCCCTGCCCTTCAGTGAACTTCCTTGTCATTAATTTGTGATGTCAGTCCACATTAGGAGGTCTCAGAAGCCTAAACTAGGCAAAAGAATCAACACTAACCATCTAGGGCCATAGAAAGGAAAGTGCTTTCCAGCTGATTTATTTTAATTTGCTCTACTTTGAAGGCGTGTGGCGTTAAAAAAATGGTGACAGATATAGTTATAGATTATAGATGAAGTGGATATATAGCTGAATGTTTAAGGAGCAGGGGCAGCACCTGTCAAACAGGGCTGGTCTTGAAAGAAACTAAACAGGGACCAGGGCTGTAATCTAGTCTGGGAATTTGAGAAAAGCATCCTGACAGAATACCAAGTTTTTGTTAAGAGAATTAAATTGAATGTCCCCATCACTATTCTGTACCAGAATAGTTCATTTCTGACTACTATCATCCCAAATTTTCCCAAATTTTCTACTGAACCCAAATCAGGCAGGTGTTGTGGGCATGAAACGTGATCATACATGATAGGTCCACAAAGTCTCCAGGGGTCAAGATAAGCTTTAGGGAAGTATTACATAGTTGAATAGTTTGCTTCTGCCACTTCCTTGGTTGCACTTTCTGATGTAGACAACCCTTGTCTCGAATTGGAATGGGGCCATCATGCAGAAGTATTTTGGGAAAAAAGTGCAGAGTAAGTTTGGATATGATTGGAGGCCTCTCTCAAAGTTCATAAAGCTCATTGATCTCTTTCCTCCACAGATGTAACTTTGCAAAAGGGAAAGAAGGGACTAATGGCAGGGAAGTCTTCAGTGTGCCTATCGCAACATGGGAACCCCTGACCATATCTGTTAGACTTTTTTCCATGCTAGGGATTCTGGCACTTCTGCAGCCTTTTTAAGGTGTTCACCTAAGCGCATGAAGGCATCAGACAGGAGAGAAAATAGAGCATGCATGGTGGCTCCTGACGTTTTTCATCACAACTTCCATACATTCAACGGACAGGTCAAAGGGGAAGAGCTACGTGCATTTACTTGAGTGTAAGTTCAGCTTTCAGTGCAATCTGCCCCCTGTTTTATTACTTATGTTCAATCCAATCCAAATATCTTTCCTTCTCAGTTGAACATCTGGGATGTCAGGGAGAATTTAAAAAAAAAAATGTGTGTAGTCTTCACTTCCTAGTCTTAAGATTGTCATATTGAGATGAATACCTTTAAATTGGTCTTCTATACTGTATGTCTGTCTATATGTTGTTCATTTTGGATGGAGTACTGAATGAAAAGGAAATTATGATATAGACTCCAGGGTTCTTTTCAGCCATAAAGAAACTTGAGATGAAAAGGCTGTATGATGTCAACAGAATTTTTTTTTTTTTAAAAAATGCTATTCTTTCTGACTCCTATTTTTTCTTCTTTCTAGACACTATTGGGCCCCAGATGAACTATTTTGGGCACTAGGATCCATTTCTTATAAGCTTAAGGGGACATCTGTTTAATTCACATTTTCATGCTAGTTACCTGATTTTCATGTTGTAAACCAAGCACAACCTTATTCTGAAATTCACATATCTGAATTTTGTGATATAATTCTCTGATTAAGACAAAAGGGAAAAGCATACTGTTGAGAAAGTTCACATACATAATTATCTGTGAAAATAATGGACAAAAACTTGTTCTCTTAGAAAAAAAACAGGTTGCAAAAATCTTTATGGTCTCTCATACACAAATCCTTTATGAAAATAATGCCCAAAATGTCTTATTAGAGAAATTTGTTGGTTAAAAAAAAATGTGAATTTTTACCTAATGCGAACAGTAATGTGTTTATTAGCAGGGCAAAAGTACATCAAAAAGCAAATATGCATATTAATATAAGCTTTGCTAAAAAGAAATGACAAACATAGGGAATATGATGAAACAAACATATTGCAAATAACACAGTGAATGAAATAATAATGTCCCCATCGCTATTCTGTACCAGAATAATTCATCTCTGAAGAGTATCATCCCAAAATTTCTACTAAACCCAAATCAGGCCAGTGTTGTGGGCATGAAATGTGATCATACATGTTCCCTTAAAACAATGTACATCACATTTTCAATTTGAATTTTGGCAAAGATCACAAGTCTTCCAGGATGAAAAAAACAACAATCACAACACATGAATATCTTTGATGTTCTACCCCAGTAAGGGAATGAATGAATGAATGAATGAATGAGAGAGAGAGAGAGAGAGAGAGAGAGAGAGAGAGAAAGAAAGATTTTTTTCTTGAGTAAAAAAAAAATGGGACCATTATCATGAGATTCATGAATGGAATAGGTGACTCAGCATCCTGGGAAAGTTGTCCTACATATAGATACTGTATATTTGTTGCATGTGCAATGCACAGCAATGTTTCAGATGAATGGTGAACTTGATGTGCAATTGGATATGTTAATGGCGAAAATCTATCTATGTGGTCACTAAGAGTCAACAACAACTTGATGGCACATACTCATCAATCAATCAATATATATATATATATAGAGAGAGAGAGAGACAGCTGTGAGTTAGAGTTCAAGAAGGCAGGCATCCCTTAGAATTAAAATAAGATGAGTCACAATCCTCCTCTTCAGCAAAGGATCGTTACCTTGTCATGGTGCTGGAGCTTGAGCACCTCAATGATGCCATGAGCTAAACCGTGAAGGGCCACCCAAGGTGGGAAGGTCATAACAGAGAGGTAAGACTAAATTCGATCCCTGGGGAAGGTAATGGCACCCACCCCAGTATTCTTGCCCTGAAAACTAAATGGATCAGTACAACCAGAGATATGTCGGTATACCATCGGAAGATGAGACCCCCAGGTCGGAAGATGGTCAAAATGCTACTGGGGAGGAACAGAGGATGAGTTCAACTAGCCCAGACGTGATGACGCAGCTAGCTCAAAGCCGAAAGGACGGTTAGCGGCCGATGGTGCTGGTGGTGAACGGCGAATCCGATGTTCTAAGGATCAACACACCATTGGAACCTGGAATGTAAGTTCTATGAGCCAGGGAAAATTGGATGTGGTTATTGGTGAGATGTCAAGATTAAAGATAGACATTTTGGGCATCAGTGAACTGAACTGAAATGGACTGGAATGGGCCACTTCACATGAGATGACCACCAGATCTACTACTGTGGACAAGAGGACCACAGAAGAAATGGAGTAGCCTTCATAATTAATAGTAAAGTGGCTAAAGCAGTGCTTGGATACAATCCAAAAAACAATAGAATGATCTCAATTCAAATTCAGGGCAAGCCATCTAACATCACAGTGATCCAAATATACGCCCCAACCACAGATGCTGAAGAAGCTGAAGTAGAGCAGTTATATGAGGATCTGCAGCACCTACTGGACGACACGCCTAAAAGAGATGTTATTTTCATCACAGGAGACTGGAATGATAAGGTGGGCAGTCAAACGACACCGAGAATTACAGGTAAGCATGGCCTGGGAGAACAAAATGAAGCAGGACATAGGCTGATAGAATTTTGCCAAGACAACTCACTCTGCATAACAAACACTCTCTTCCAACAACCTAAGAGACGGCTTTATACGTGGACTTCACCAGATGGACAACACCGAAATCAGATTGACTACATCCTTTGCAGTCAAAGGTGGCGGACATCTATACAGTCACTAAAAACAAGACCCGGAGCTGACTGTAGTTCAGATAATGAACTTCTTCTTGCACAATTTAGGATCAGACTAAAGAGATTAGGGAAGACCCACAGATCAGCTAGATATGAGCTCACTAATATCCCTCAGGAATATGCAGTGGAGGTGAAGAATAGATTTAAGGGACTGGACTTAGTAGATAGGGTCCCGGAAGAACTATGGACAGAACTTTGCAACAATGTTCAGGAGGCGGCAACAAAATACATCCCAAAGAAAGAGAAAATGAAGAAGGCAAAACGGATGTCTGCTGAGACACTAGAAGTAGCCCAAGAAAGAAGGAAAGCAAAAGGCAACAGTGATAGGGGGAGATATGCCCAATTAATTGCAAAATTCCAGAGGTTAGCCAGAAGAGATAAGGAATTATTTTTAAACAAGCAATGTGTGGAAGTGGAAGAAGACCATAGAATAGGAAAGACAAGAGACCTCTTCCAGAAAATTAGAAACATTGGAGGTAAATTCCAGGCAAAAATGGGCATGATCAAAAACAAGGATGGCGAGGACATAACAGAAGAAGAAGAGATCAAGAAAAGGTGGCAAGAATATACAGAAGACCTGTATAGGAAGGATAACAATATCGGGGATAGCTTTGACGGTGTGGTCAGTGAGCTAGAGCCAGACATCCTGAAGAGTGAGGTTGAGTGGGCCTTAAGAATCATTGCTAATAACAAGGCATCAGGAGACGACGGCATCCCAGCTGAACTGTTCAAAATCTTGCAAGATGATGCTGCCAAGGTAATGCATGCTATATGCCAGCAAATATGGAAAACACAGGAATGGCCATCAGATTGGAAAAAATCAACTTACATCCCCATACCAAAACAGGGGAACACTAAAGAATGTTCAAACTATCGAACAGTGGCACTCATTTCACATGCCAGTAAGGTAATGCTCAAGATCCTGCAAGGTAGACTTCAGCAATTCATGGAGCGAGAATTGCCAGATGTACAAGCTGGGTTTAGAAAAGGCAGAGGAACTAGGGACCAAATTGCCAATATTCTCTGGATAATGGAAAAAGCCAGGGAGTTTCAGAAAAACATCTATTTCTGTTTTATTGACTATTCTAAAGCCTTTGACTGTGTGGACCATAACAAATTGTGGCAAGTTCTTAGTGGTATGGGGATACCAAGTCATCTTGTCTGCCTCTTGAAGAATACGTATAAGAACCAAGTATCAACAGTAAGAACAGACCACGGAAGAATGGACTGGTTTAAAATTGGGAAAGGAGTACGGCAGGTCTGTATCCTCTCATCCTACCTATTCAACTTGTACACAGAACACATCATGCAACATGCTGGGCTTGAGGAATCCAAGGCTGGAGTTAAAATCGCTGGAAGAAACATTATCAATCTCTGATATGCAGATGATACCACTTTGATGGCTGAAAGAGAAGAGGAACTGAGGAGCCTTATGATGAAGGTGAAAGAAGAAAGTGCAAAAGCTGGCTTGCTGCTAAACCTCAAAAAAACCAAGATTATGGCAACCTGCTTGATTGATAATTGGCAAATAGAGGGAGAAAATGTAGAAGCAGTGAAAGACTTTGTATTCCTAGTTGCGAAGATTACTGCAGATGCTGACTGCAGTCAGGAAATCAGAAGACGCTTAATCCTTGGGAGAAGAGCAATGACAAATCTCGATAAAATAGTTAAGAGCAGAGACATTACATTGACAACAAAGGTCCACATAGTTAAAGCAATGGTGTTCCCCGTAGTAACATATGTGTCATGAGTAAGGATGGTGAGCAGCATTTATTGGTTTTCTGAAGACATTTCCAAATGTGTCTCTTAATTTCTTGTTCCTCCCTCTTTCGATGGGAGTAGGAGTTTGGTAGGATTGATGTCCTAACAGCCAGGAACCACGCTGAGACAAGGAACTGGTCTCTAATGTTTTATTGCTTGTACATAACAGGAATCCTAACAAACTGAAGAAGTGTGGGAAAAACCCAGACAAATAAACCCCAAAGGGTTAAGGCGGTCCCGATCTGTGTCTCTTTTAATGGCTGCCCAATTCCTCAGTGCTATGCATGTGCTTAACAGTCTGGATGGGAGCCCCCTGCTCGCCATCCTTACTCATGACAATATGGCTGCGAGAGCTGGACCATAAGGAAGGCTGAGAGAAGGAAGATCGATGCTTTTGAACTGTGGTGTTGGAGGAAAATTCTGAGAGTGCCTTGGACTGCAAGGTCAAACCAGTCCATACTCCAGGAAATAAAGCCAGACTGCTCACTTGAGGGAATGATATTAAAGGCCAAACTGAAGTACTTTGGCCACATAATGCGAAGACCGGACACCCTGGAGAAGATGCTGATGGTAGGGAGAGTGGAAGGCAAAAGGAAGAGGGGCCACCCAAGGGCAAGGTGGATGGATGATATTCTAGAGGTGACGGACCCGTCCCTGGGGAGCTGGGGGTGTTGACGACCGACAGGCAGCTCTGGCGTGGGCTGGTCCATGAAGTCACAAAGTGTCGGAAGTGACTAAATGAATAAACAACAACAACAATCCTCCTAATTAGACTGCAACAGGATTCCCACCCAAGAGCCTTGCCCAAGCTGTGTTTCTTCTAGAAGTACTGACTTCAACTCCCAGAATTCTTCAGCTACCGTGACTATTGTAGGAATAGGAATAAATATTTATATTCATTGATATTATTCTGATTTTATTGAATTGTATACTGTTTTACTGTGAACCGCCCAGGGTCCCCCGAGTGGGTGAGATGGGTGATAATAAAAATATAATAGATAGATAGATGATAGATAGATAGATAGATAGATAGATAGATAATCAGAAGCTGAAGTCCATACTTCTGAAGGGTTCCAAGGTTGGGGAAAGCACCCACCCAGCCTAGCAGATTCTTTCATTACTGGCTTCAATTGTAATGTGTAGCATTATAGAGTACACGGGAAAGCATGCTTTAAATTCTCAGTGTACCTTTTCATGGTTTTTGTATACAACTGCACAGCTGGTTCACAGGCCAGGAGAAACTGTGCTGTGCATTTGTGGCAGACCGTAACAGCAGTTGCTAAAAGGTTGTTGCCACTGTTGTCATGCCTGTCTCATTTTAGACACCTGACTTGAACTTGGAATGGTGCTTCCAGAACCACCCAAACACTAGCGTTCTGGATGGCCAAGCATAAACACTGAATTTGATCTGATTCTATTAAACCTTAATTAAAATGAAATCTTGCTAATAAGTTTCATTTCCAGGCATGTATTTAATCATTTCCCCCCTTTTTGTCATCATATAAAAATTTACAATTAGGCGATGATTTCTGGAGGTCTCTAGAAGCTGCTTCCAAAGCTGTGGGGAGTTGGAGGCAAAGCCGAGTCTTTGGCTGAACAGTTCTGCATGACACCAGAAGACCTTGTGGGAGAAAGTTATGCAAGAACAGAAACAGCAAATTCAAATGTAAGAACTCGGTGGAATTGTCAGGAAGTCAGAACACTTAAAGCAGATCAGTGGTTTTACTGTTGTTTTGTTTGGCTTTGGTTTGGGAAAATGGAAACTAACAAACAAACAAACAGAATTATACATTTGAGTTGTCTGCATTTGTAACTGAGTTATAAGTCATTCATTTTTTACTTTTTTTTTAACAAAGTCACATCACCTTTATTTGTTTAGTATACTCATCCTATTCCCTCCCAAGTTGATTTCCTAATTTAAATAATGCTAGGGAATGCTGCACCATTACCCTTCCAAATCTTGGATCACATCATAAATATTGCCAGGCCTAAGTTCAAGTGGAGTCTTCTTTTAACCAAGGGAAATTTGCTGACATAGATGTCACAAATATGGGCTTTATATAGTAGGTCACAACCACCAACTTCAGTTCCATTTGGCTCTGTTGTTTATCCCCGGACTATAACTGTAGCACGTAGAGGCACACATGTAAATGTATATGCATTCATTGAATAAATCGCCACTCTGCATAATTTGCTAGACAGGGTTGAAATGCAATCAGCCCTGCAGTTCGTTGGCAGAGTACATCAGCATGTTAGGAAAGAAAGAAAATATAATTCAGTGTCTGGCTGAAACTCAAGAGATGGGCTCTATAGCAGAATATATTTAATATATAACATTAGACATAATTCAGTTTGCATACCCTTATGTAGTGTACGAAGTGCGAAGAGTTCAGGCAGTGACAACTTTCCCATAATCTTGACAAAGAACTAAATCTTCAGCATCTTGATGTGAAAGCAAGTCCCCTTGTTTACAATGGAATTTGCTTTCTGGTTGAATAATTTGGAGCCCTCCCCAGCAGAAGCCTTCTGTGACCCACGTAGCCAGGGAAATGAAATCACTAAGAGACAGCAAAGACTGCTTCTCCAAGGCAATTTTGTCATGATTTGTGGGATAAGTGGAAAATGGTCTATGTCAAAGCCACACGTACTGTCATATTCTTCCATACCAGCACATTTCTCAGCAAATTGTTTAAAAAGTATTACAGTCACTCTCGTTCAGATCTTATAGGTATTTTTCTCTGATGCATTGCTTTATTCTTTGTTATCACTGTGGCAGTCCTTATGCTTTCAACCAAACCTTCAAATCCAATTGGGCCTTCAGACTGATTTGAATATTTGATGAAATTGTGGTTATGTGTGCACCCATTACATCAAATCTAAATTTTGCATTAAGTTGAAAACTGGAATCTCTTATTTCCACTGAATTGCAGCTTGGAACTGAATAATGTCTGATTCATTGGTATTCTTGTATGCCCTATAAAATGTAACTTTGTCCTAATGAACTCTGCTCCCCAGTATGAGAGAGAGAGAGAGAGAGAAAGAGAGAGAGAATGAATTTCATGATATTTCAGGATTCTGCTGGAGGATCTTACAAATTAAGATGCAAATGCAGAAATGTGATGATCTGATGAGATCTTGCAAGCTACTATATTAATTTATTGGAAGCTATGATATACATACTGCACATGGACAACTTATTTGTGTCTGAGTTATAAATACATGCAATGTCATCACAGCCACAGGAAGGAAGGAAGGAAGGAAGGAAGGAAGGAAGGAAGGAAGGAAGGAAGGAAGGAAGGAAGGAGAGGGAGGGAGGAGAAAAGAAGAATATAAGTAAATGTCATGAAATTAGATCATCTCCATATTTAAGGTTACTCTAAGCATTTGAAAAATAACACTGCTGCTTTTAATCCATTGCTGGCACCTTAGTCTCATTTCATATAAAGCTTATGAAACCTATGAGAGATTATCCCGGAACTCATTACCTTTTACAGTTGAGAGCGTAGATCATGTCTAAGTGACTATCATTCTGTGTGAACTCTCCACAAGATAACTGTCAAAAAACTGATATATGCTTTTTTTCTTCACCACCAGAGTCAAAAGAAAGCCAATTTGGTGTAGTGGTTAAAGTGACAGAATAGAAGGCAGGAGAACAATGTAGTCTTCACTTGGGCATGAAGCCAGTTGGGTCACTCTTTTTCTCAGCCCAATTCACCACGCAGACTTGTTGTGGGGAAAATAAGGGGAAGGACCATTATGAGTACTGTCTTTTAAATTGTACAAAAAAAAAAAAAAGTGGGATATGAAATGAAATGAATGAATGAGTGAATGAATGAATGAATGAATGACAGTCAGAAGAGGAGGAAGACCTGGTGGTAAGGTTTTACAGCTGAAATAGGGACTATATTGCCTTTTTATTATCAGCCATTGTGTAGGCACTTAATTTCAGAATCTTGGCAATGAGGGATGCTTACAAAAAGTTACACAAGATAACCATCCTGAGTGGGAATGTAGAAACCAGTATAAATGTATTTCATGCTAATGTCCATATGGGTAAAATCTTATTCCAGTCCATGACTTCTGTTTTGGAATTAAACACACACACAACACATACAACATCTGAAATAAATGACCCACATCAACTTTCCTTGATAACATATATTGGCATTTCCCCTAATATATGTCTTTTTAGCAAAAGGTAAGGATTATCCTCCCAATAATCTTTATGTCCATGTAAATGTCCCCATAAAAAACACCCAAAACATATTTTTAAAAGCGTAAGTATTCCCAATCATCCCTTTTTTAATGCACAGACCTATATATACTTTTTTTTTCAGTATTCTCAAATATGTATATACACAAACATATATATATATGTCTGTGTCTTTTAGTGCTGTCTTACTTCCATCAAACTCTATGGCAGATCTGAAAACATTCGGTTAAATTATTCATTTATCTGTAATGATTGCAAATTTTGAAAGTTAGTGGCTATACACCAGTCCAGGTCCTGGATGTTTTTTCCTGCTTTTCCCAGACTGAAGCAATAGCTTGCTTCACTTCCAAGGAACATCCTAGGAAACCAAAAAGAGCTGGGAAGTTTTTCCCTCTGCCAAGAAAATTGCCCATTCATCCATTCAAAATTGAAATGCACACCTCCGGATTGGCTTCATTTGAATGGTGCGACAAAATCATCCAGGCCATAATTTTTATAATGTTGGTCATGACAGCATCTGGCTGGTTGGTCAAAATGGAGCCTTGATCTCACCGTCACCTGAGCAGAACTGTCCACATCTGTCCATATCATCCAACATTTTTTTTCCCTTTGTTGGATGGCCATTAAGATCTACACAGAGTGGGAGAAATGACCTAATGTTCTTCCAGAACCCTATGGGCTCCCTCCCCATCTCTCTATGCAAAAGTTGGAGGTGTACAAAGTGTGACTCCGTCTCTCCTCTAACCAGCATGGAAAAGGATTCAGCAGCTGAGATTTCCTTCCCCCCACCCCCTGAACAAGCTGTCAGCCTCTTCCTATCAGCAGTGATTAAACATAAGCAAGAGTTGTGATTCATCAAGAGGTAGATAGAATCATCACAGATGTAAAGCATTCTGTGTTCCAAGGTCAGAACTGTGGTAGGAACTGAGGACAACTTTATGCACTTATCTTTGCAGCTGTCGGGTCTTATTTATGGTAATTCATTTGCTGT
Organism: Candoia aspera; assembly: GCF_035149785.1. Lineage (NCBI taxonomy): Eukaryota > Metazoa > Chordata > Lepidosauria > Squamata > Candoiidae > Candoia > Candoia aspera. The sequence continues at coordinate 260,513,146 of NC_086154.1, forward strand.
TCCATTATTACAGAGGAATAATAAAATATGCCAGCCATTCTGCAATTATTTTCAACAATCTACAAAGACACCTCGGCATGTGTGTGTGTATAGGAGATGGGAGGGTGTGCACCACATGTGCATCTCTGGGTATGTGAGTGGACATATTTATTCACACCATGGGTTTGACCAGGTCAGATAATGACTTAATGGAGACAGTTGTTCAACATGCTAAGCTTGGTTAGATTTGAGCTTTAAAAAAAATGGCTTAATATCTAAAATCCAACTCATCTGATTAAGGTTCAACAATTTGTGCAAATGCAGAAAATGATTAATTCAGTAATCAAGTTAACTATATTGTGCAGATAATGTTTTTTCATGTAGATATATGGAACACGTGAGAATACAGGGTTTAGAATCCATACGCTGAAATTAATGGCAGTTTGTAAGAGTAATGTTGAAAATGGCACACTCTGAATATTAACTATGAATAGCAGTAATTACACTTAGCATTTTACCACCTGTTTTGGTATATTCAAAATGTTCCTAATAGGGGAGGGAGCAAATCTCCATCCTCGTATGAATGTGGAGAAGAATGATAAAATTGCGCAAGAAATTATATATTTGGGGGGTAAATGTGAAACTGTTTTGGTTGGTGTTGGGAATTCCACTCTGCTAAAATATGTGGGGTGGGGTGGGGGGAATCAGTAGAAGCAAACCAGACTTCTGGTGATACCAGTAAAAAGTCTAGAACATTTTGCTTAAGTTAGGTTTCAAGCACAGCCAATTTTTGCTGTCTCTCCAATATCACAATAAGATACGCAGAATATGGTGGTAATAAAAGGTTGAGTCTCCTAGTTGTATGCAGCTGCTGGTGACTTAATGGATAAGTCAATGTGTTTGGCAACAATATGGAAATCTGACACCACACTCTTCTGACCCTCTTTTAGGGGAAAAAAAAAACGAACATTGCTTTCCAAGAATGTAAGTAGATTTATGGGGATTAAAAAAAAGAAACCTATTGTTTAATATTATTTACCACCTCTTTGTGGAAAGTCAGTCAGTGGGGACAGGAAAGGGGGAGGAGGAGCATCAAGATGTAGGGGTGGCTGCACTCAGTATCCCAGAGTCCACTGGAGCTGGGTGGCTTATAAATTCAACGGAAGAAGGAAGGAAGGAAGGAAGGAAGGAAGGAAGGAAGGAAGGAAGGAAGGAAGGAAGGAAGGAAGGAAGGAAGGAAGGAAGGAAGGAAGGATTAGGATCTTGTGCAAAAGTGGATAGGAGCCTATGGACCCAAGAATCAAGCAGGAAAAATATTTGGTTCATTTTAGTAATTTCAGTAATCAATTCCCATTCACTCCTCCATTCACACATTTGTACCATCACACAACAAGGTAGATAGCTCAGAAGTGTTCTAGCAGGCTACTTGATTCCATTCTCCTTTTACAACATTCTTATTATTGTTTCTCAACCTCAGCAATTTTAAGATGTGTGGATTTCAACTCCCAGAATCCCCTAACCAGCATGGCTGGCTGGAGAATTCTGGGAGTTGAAGTCCACACATCTTAAAATTGCTGAGGTTGAGAAACTCTGTTCCAGCCTAACATGCACTACAGTATTCATAAGTTTTGCCTCTGAGTGTGTGTGTGTGTGTGTGTGTCTGTCTATCTCAACAAGAGGGACAATCGGAGACCTTTAGCACAATGCCAAGCATTCACTGTGAAGAATGAAAATCTCATCTCAAAGTAGGAAGGCCTAACAACTCTGGGATTCTTCGTATACTAATCTGAAACCTGCTCTGGATCTAACTGATTTCACTATGTTGGTTCATGTGGAAGGTAGAACTGTTTCCGCCCATCCTGCTCCCAGCTATATGCTGGTTGATATGAAACTGGAGTAGAGCTGAAGAATGACAAAGATTAACACGTTCATTATCCTTTCAAGTCCCACCAAACTTTTACCAATGAAAAATGGTTGAAGCCTTAGCAGACAAGTTTGTCTTGGGAGGAGAAGGTCAAAAAAGTCAGGATGATGGTAGTGATTATGCAATCAAAGGCCCACCTATTTTTTTAACCTGTGCTGCACATGACATGCATGTAAAAAGCCTCAGTCACATAGTTGTGACTATCATCCTGGCATAGCTAATCAAGCATAATAGCAGAATAATGTGTATAATACTAATAATAATTCCAATACTAATTTTATCGCTACTAATTAATATCTACTGCTGCTACTCTGACAATAATTGAAGGTGGTGTGTTTCAGCAGAACTGCACCACACTGTAATTTTCTGAAAGTACGCTTGGCATCGAAATGGCCTCCTTCAATTCTTTTTTCAAAAGAGAGAGAAAAAGAGAAGTATCAGACTTTCTGCTGGACAATTCTGCTTTACTGCTTTTCCTTCCTCATTTTTCCTCGTTTCACCCAAAAATGCTCCCCTGAAAGAATGATTCGTATTAATGTTCCCTTCATTTTATGCAGGGGGCATAAAAATAACTGATGAGTGGGTGAACATCAACCGTATGGTTAGTAAGGCTGAGGTGGTAATTAGAACATGCTGTACCTCGCAGTAAACAAAGCTATTATGAACAATTCAGTTCTTTATGGAGGAAAAGGTAGGGAAAGAACACATTTTCCTTTGACTGGTTTAAAAGCACAACCTGTAATCCTCCTGGGAAGTAAGTAGAAGGGGTTCCTTCAAAGAGAGTGGCCCACTTGGGTGAAACTCTTGTCATGGAACAGGAAGCCTCTGATAATTCAGTCTCAAAACATTTTCTTCTTTGGGCAAAGAGGCTTCCTTCTTGCAACATTTGTCTGAGGGTCTTCAATTTTTTTCACATTTTCCCAGATGATATTCTTGAATGTAACTTTAGGTTGACCTCTGTGATCTCCTTTTTCATCATTCTGAAGCCATCTGGGCCATCCACACTTCTCAGCCTGGGAAGGCTCCCTTGGAGCTCTGTGTGTGCTCCTTTGAGTCGGTGTTGACTCCTGGTGACTGCCTGGACTGGTCCTTGCAGTTTTCTTGGCAAGATTTCTGAAGTGGTTTGCCATTGCCTGCTTTCTAGGGCTGAGAGTGACTGGCCCAAGGTCACACAGTTGGCTTCATGCCTAAGATGGGACTAGAACTCACGGTCTTCCAGTTTCTAGTCTGATGCCTTACCCACTACACCAGATTGGCTCTTTCCCTTGAAGACTTGCTTCTTAAAGTCTTCCCTTGCTATTTGATGGAAGTGTAGGAATCCACCAGAAAGAAAGACCTTTATGTAGCTCCCAGACATTCCTGGATCTAGTTAAAAATGCAAATAAATGCTCCTCCCAGATATCCCCCCCCCCTGATATTCTCATCTCCATTTACAGAAATGTCAAAAGCCAATCCTTTTTCATCAAATTGATTGAAAATGGGTAAAAAGGAGGTTTGGTTTTATTTTATTTTGCCTGCATGGTGGTAGCCACAGATGATCTCTCATTTGTGTTGTATACCAGGAGGTAGATTATAGTTCTCTATATCTCTTTACTCAGAAGCAAGCTGTATTGAGTTACTTGGAAACCATAAGGTCCTTTGGAGCTCCCATATCAAGGCCTAATTAAGATTGAGATTAGGAGAGGTGGTTGGCTTTTTCTCCTCATATGGTTTTGAAGATATGCTCTGTTTCTGTAGAGAGTAGGAAGATGACCTTGATGAAGATGTGCAGGAACCATTACCTTCAACTGAATGATAAAAAGGAGGAGGAGACACTACATAATCAGACTTGCAAGATTCTGTTGTTGTAGCCAATCTCGATACATTAGAAGTAGTGTCAGCCTTCCAGTGGAGTTGATTTCATGGCCTGGTCTGGCTAGTGGGGCTGACAATTGTAGCAGACAAACCCTGCTTGTGTTAAACAGCAGCTTGAGATGGTAGTTATTGTCAGAATAACAGAGTGAGATGAATGGATTAAACTTCTTTATCATATGGTTTCCATCCTGATCACACACACGCACACACGCACAGATGGCCATGTACTTAATATTGTGTCTTAGATGTACAGTAGTTTATCTCAGCCATGTCCTTAGAGAAGAGAGGAGTGCATTTAGGATTATGGAAGCTAAGCCTTCTTTAGCCTTACCAGTCAGGACTGCAAATACTGAAATCATGCCTCCCTCATTTGCATAGTCTTGTCATTTCATTTGCACATCCCAGTTTTTGGTTCTGGTTCTCGGACCTGGCACAGAGTGATGGAAAGCTGGAGCCTTTTCAAGTCCAAAGGCAACTTGAACAGAAAGACTTTCACCGTGTTGTATCAATGCTTATTGTCAATTGTCTCTTGAGGGCTTGTAGCTCTCTATCAGGATGAGAAAAGCTTCAGATGACTCTCCCTACCAACTATTGGCATCCTGGAAGGTCAGGAGTGAGATGGATGGTGATGAACGAGAGTGCACAATTGTTTTAACGAAGCATCTGTGAGCAACTGTTTGATCACAATGACAGACATCCATCAGAATGATAACTGCAAATATGAGAGTTTTCAATTAGTAAGCAGACATAAATAACTGTGTCTGGAAAAATAAGCATCGGGGATTTGGGAAGAAGATGGCACATACATAACAAAAGATAGTGAGATGGCAGGAAGAAAAATGGATGGAGAAACAAAGAAGCAAGCACCGAAGCAGAGTTGCAGGCAGTTCTGTTGGGAAATAGAGAGATAAATAGAAATCTTTTTCTCTCCCTTTTCGTTTTCTCTCTCCCTCTCCCTCTGTCTTCCATGCACAAAACACTTTGAAAAAAAAAAATCAAATAAAATCACACCCAAGTTTAATAGGCCTTACATTGAATTTTCCAGTGCAAACTTTTGAAAAACTGCATGGGGATCTTTGATATAATGGGAGTTAACTGCAGAAAAGTGTGAGTGCAGGTCTTGAGTTGCATCTCTGCTGTCCATGGGAAGGGGGTCAAAGATGGCAGCCACAACCACATATTGAAAGCCCTGCCCCATTTTTACATAAATCACACAACCTGAATGTTCCCCATGCCACCCTACCTTGGATACCCCTGGCAGAATCCTACCCTGTGTGAAACAACCAGGTTTCGCCTTAGCAAGGAAGTTCTCCTTGACAAAGTGCTCTGCATCTTTGTGTGTGTGTGTGTGTGTTTTCCTCATTTTGTTATAGAGTATTATAATTGGTGAATGGCCTACATGATGAAAAATGCTCGTTTTAATTACCTTATTTATTTTATGCAGTCTCGGCTGTTGGATGATTGGTGGTTTACAAAATAATACAATACAAAAAAAAACCTTTTATGAAATTAAAATCAACACCCAACCATCCAAATTAACTTCAGCACAGCCATCAGACTCACATAGCAGAGTTGTAGCGTGGTGTCACCTGTATTCAGGAAGGGGTCAGCAGGAAAGCAGCAACTTTCCCCGCTCTCTTGAATATTAATGGCAAGGGAACCATCCGGACTTTGGACAATGAAGGGGGCTGCTTCTCCTGCTGTACCTTCCTTTGTGTTGGGACCTCTCTGCTTCCCTGCGGCTGAAAGAGAGGATTCTTGGAATACATTTTACTTTTACGATGTTATTTCAACAACACTCAGCAGTGATTGTGCTCAGGTGGACGACAAGCAGTGTTCTGAAGCCAACCCTCCAGAGTCTGGCTGTACTTGTGGAGAAGGACAGAGGCAGAGAAAATTGGGACACCCCCCCCAAGATGCCTTAAGATGGGCAGGAAACCTTCGGAAGTGCCCTCTCCAAGTTGTGGGAGCAAAGATGCCAACCACAGAGGAGCAACGTCTAGGAACAAGGATGCCAGCTTCCTTTGCAAGCACATCTGGCAGCTTCTGTTGGGCCCAACACCTGGCTTGCCTAAAGCAACCAAGTCACTTTGAAGATACAACGTAATCTTAGTTGCATGCGTGCAAGCAATAATGCAGTATACACTGGCCCTCCAGTGAAGCTTTGATACTTTGCTGAGCGGCCCTGAGCGAAAGCAGAACCAGGGCTGATGTACCCTTGGCCTGCTACGATGCAAAAGGCAAGAGACAGGAAAAGGCAGACACAGAGGAAATTACAGTGCAACGTTGGAATGTTTTAGATAAGCCCATCCGGGTGACCCTCTTCTTATTCATCCCTTCCTACTGGGTCAGTGTGCTAGCCACACTATCTCTGAGATGCGGCCAGTGAATCTAAGCCATTTGGTTTCCTGGGCCACACGTTCCTGACTGAATCTTCTCCCTGTCGCCACATGGGGTCAGTCCAGCTTGCTGTGAAGATTTTCTTGCAGGGGCACTTTAAGCAGTTCTCATGTACTGGGGGAGGGGAGGCATCTCATAGGTTTAGTAGTGAATGTGGTTTAGATGTCTATGCAGAGGGGGTACCTTTGACCACCACACTCAGGAGACAACCATCCAGAAAGATCTGAGTATTAGCATGGTGATCTATCTGAGAAATGTAGCTATGGGTGTGTGTGTGGGGGGGGGGGGGGCAGAAAGATTCTTGGGAACTCCCCAGCCATATATGAACACTTCATGTTAAGTGCAATAAACCTGGCTGGGTTTGCAAAATCAAGGGATTGTCCAACACTTGAAGGCAAGAGATGGAATGAAAAAATTATCTCAAGCAAAATCAACAAAACATTATGATATGGGAGAACTGCTTTCCTCTGTTTGTTCCCTGTTTGATGCTCTGGTTAGATTCTAGCAGGTCATCTGTATTTCTGAATGTCAGTATATATGCAGTGGAAAAGGCAAAAGAGCAGGTAGGTGGTGGGACAGCATAAGTGAAGGGGAGAAAGAAGGGGAAAAAAAGAGATAAATGAATGAATTATTTGTAAGTGCTTATCATTCCAGTTTTTAAATCTGCAGGTGATTTAATTTAATTTAATTTTTCTAAGTACAATTGAGGTGCATGTCGTTTTCCACGTTTTATGTATCCCTATTTGCACATGCCTCTGATTTATCAGAGTTCGCTTTAAAATCTACTTCTGACATGTTTTGGGTGCAAAGAGACATAAAAGGGCAGCTGTGCACTTGCCTTGCAAATTGCAGATTTTCAGCTGCAGATCAATAACTGATTTTGACATTTTGAGTTCTGTTCCATTAAGCAGATTCACTAGAGACAAACTTCCAAATTTAGGTTCAAACTGTCAGAGGCAGATGCTGTAAGCATTCCTGGAACGAATGAGTGCTTCCTCAAACAAAGCCCATGAACCTATGTTTTTGTAAGTTACATTTTTTTTTAATGAGTTCCTGAGGTTATCGTTACTGTACAGCGTAACAAGCTTTGGAGCAAATACACATCTTCTTCTTAAGGGAAACATCTGAAGAAGTTTGAGGGAAGCTGCTGCAGCACAGATTAAAAATAAATAAATACAGACAAGTTTCCCAAGAGACATTCCACACCATCTGTATTACCATTAGATTTTCTATAAACTACCCTGAAAACAAATGTCAAAAGAATATATAACGATGTTTGCAGCTTTGGGTGTTATGATACAGGTCAAATTTAATGGATCAGTTTCTTGTTGCTTTTTTTTTTAAAAAAAATTGTTTTTTTGTTTGTTTGTTTGCTTTCGGTCTTCCAAAAGATTTTTGGCCTCAGGCTATTGTCCTTAATTGCCTAGCAGGATTAACCAGCATACCTACTGGGAAGGTTGTCTGTGGGACCTCCTCACCCTAAGGGTATCTGCCTGTCCCACCAGAACAGGTAGGGTGGACACCCTCCAGGTCCCTTCTCTTAAACATTTCCATCTTGTGGGTCTTCAGAGGCATGCCTTTTCTGTTGCAGCCAGAACCCTGTAGAACACCCTCTCCCCAAAATCCAAGAGGCCCCCACAATTTTAACCTTTAGGAGAACACTTAAGAGATGGCTTTCTCCCCAAGCATTGGAATAGGAGGAGGTCATAGTGGGGGATAATGGGTGGGTTGCATGAGGAGAGTGTGTCTGTGGTGCCAGGTGCTTGGTTTTGGGATTATTTGGCTTTTAATGTGTATTTGTGCTTTTCTTCTTGATTATAAGCCACCCAGAGTTTGGTTTAAGATGAGAGGGTATGCAAAGGTTTTAAATAAATACGTGGATGATGGGAATTGGGGTCCAACCTCATCCAGAAAGTCACATTTTGTTCTATTTGTTCTCTCTTCCTTCACTGCCACCCTGCCATCCTCTGTCATTCCCAGTTTTCACATTGTGAGTGTGTGAGTGTGTGTGTGTTTGTATGCAAAGGTGTGTGTGTGTGTGTGTGTGTGTATGATTTATTCTATGGTTATTCTTTATACTGTTATGTTTAATTTTGTTTCTAATCTGAATTTGCAAAGATAAGGTATTGTACACTATATAGAATCAGTTTCAATTGGGGCAACCCATGTGCATGCATGCATGTGTGTGTCTACAGTATCATTCTATCTATATCTGACCCAGTTTGGAATGGATTACATTTAAATTTTAGTAATAGACAAAGAAACAAATTCCCAAGATATTTGTCAAATAAACCTAGACTGATTCTTACCAGAATTTATTTCAGAGCAAAATTTATTCCCATACTTATTCTAAAATAGCTTGACAATATGGAATGCAAATCTCCAAGAATCTATATACCTAATGTCCCATAGAGTCAAGTAGGGAACAGAATCATCAATCAAAATCTGGCAGTACTTCACTTGATAGTTTGCCTTTCCATGAAATTTAATGGGAAATCATGTCTAAGGTTTATGTTTCACCTAAATGTTCATTTGCTTCTATGGCATTAGTCAACCACTCTGTTGAAGGAAGCAACATTTCACCTTATCGTGAGTGATCTTATCTTTAAAAAAAGTGAAATACATAAGTAAGAACCTCTAAAAGGTAAAGGTAAAGGTTTCCCTTGACATTAAGTCCAGTTGTGTCCGACTCTAGGGGGCGGTGCTCAACTCCGTTTCAAAGATGAAGAGCCGGCGTTTGTCCGAAGACACTTCCTCCATGGTCATGTGGCCAGCATGACTAAACGGAACACCGTTACCTGCCTGCCGAAGCGGTACCTATTTATTGACTCACATTTGCATGTTTTCGAACTGCTAGGTTGGCAGGAGCTGGGACTGGCAACGGGAGCTCACCCCGTTGGGCAGATTCGAACCGCCGACCTTCCGATCGGCAAGTTCAGAAGCTCAGCGGTTTAACCCACAGGACCACCGCGTCCCCTAAGAACATTTAAAAAGAAAGAACATATATGTACTGTATTGGTATATATGATATATACTGTATGGTATATATGTATATACAGTATATATGGTAGAGGACTCATAGAGGATCCAAGACTGAAGAAGACACATACCACCCATAAGGGTGAGAAGGGTGTGTGTGTGTGTGTGTGTATACACATATACATATATACATACATGCATACATGTACCAACCTTCAAAGAACCCAGAAATAGCCTGCTTTATCATAACCAAGACCTAGCTAGCTCACAACTTTGTTCTACCCTATGAATCAACAGTATTCCTTTAGAACAAACAGAATCAGGATTGGTGGATCAGTCCTGATATTTCCTCCAAAACTGTTTTCCAACACATAGAAACATTGTATGAGATAATTTGACATTTGCAGATGGCCCCCGTGGGCAAAAATCACTTATGGAAACCTGCTTTGTTGCTTGTCAGGCTTTGGACCCACCACTTTTAGTCTATCTGCATTATCAAGAAAACGAGACAGAAAGCTCTCTTGCTGCAAGGCAAAGCACCACTCTTCAGAATCTTTTTTTTTTTTTTTCCCATTTCCAAGAATTCTGCTTGATCCCACAAAGGCTCTGTGTAGGGCTACTAGATCTGGCTGCAAACTTCTGGGTAACCACCAGATGTCAGCAAGAAGATGCAGGAAACTCTAATGCTTTGCTGCCATTTTATACCCAGATAGCTGGAAATGTAATCTAATCTTGTAGGTCTTCTCATAGGTTTTCTTTTAAAAAGCCAAGAATCAACACTGGCTGCAGTCCAGGACTTTGTTTGAAAACATGCCCACCTGCCCTGTGAGTGGGGGAGGCAAAGTAAATGTTGGGATTTGTTAGTCAATATCTTGAGAGTCAGGCAGAGAGCAAATTCACAACTGCGCTTTCTAATAAAGTAGTCAGCAGCATTTTGTGAGTGGGTGTTGGCCCTGTCCCTCTAATTCTTTTTTTTTTTTTTTTTTACAAAATGTAACCAAAATATTGCATTTGTCCACTGGCCCAAAAGACTGAGGATTGATGTGATGGTGTTCAGTTTTTGTGACTAGGTTTATAACCCTTGATAGCCTTGTCTTCCATGGGGCTTGTCTTATCTCCTTCTAAAGCCATACAGTTGGAAGCCATCCTAAAATCTTGCAGTGGTGGTAGCCATAAAGTATATGCTGTGTGAAGATGTTCTTCTCTGATTCAAATGTCCCAATGTTTAATGCGATGGGATGAGCCTGGGTTCCAATATTATGAGCATTATACATGTCTCAATCTCGTCCTTAGTCCCTTTTTTCTCTATTAGACACCACCACATGTTCTTGCCCTTCCTTGCAGAAGACTTGGACCTCTCCTCCAACACAAACACCTTTCATTTTATTTGTTCTTCTTTGAACTTAGTGGAACATCATCTAGGGAAGTACAGAGTTCTCTTTACCTTAATATGCTCAAAGTTCTACAGACCTTTGTTGGGGTTGTATTCAAGGACCTAAATAGTGTCTTCCAACTCTATGAAAAAGCCATTTTGTTTATTGTGGATTTTTTCCCCAGTGTTCTCCTCTGTAGAATCAAACTGAAGCATCTTTGAGAGATGTCTGTCTAGCTTTCAGTTGAAGACCTCCAGGAAATGGAAGCTACCACTTCTCAGTAATTAATTACACTGTCCAACTTTTCTCATTGTTAGGATTTTTTTCTAACATTCAACTGGAATCTGCCTTTCTGTGACATAAATCCCTTACTCTGGGTCCTGCACTCCAGAACAAAAGACAACATAGCCTGACCTTTTTCTGTGTAATGTTCTTTCATATATTTTTCTCCTCTCTAATCTGCTAAAGGAGAAGTCAGAGACCATCGACAAGCTACAGCAGTAAGTGACAAGGATGGAGAACAAATTTGGAAGGAAACCCCAACCTCTAAGGTCAGATAATGGGGGGGTGAATTCACAAGCAATAAAATGCAGACATATCTCAAATATATGGTCAAATGCAGGGCATAAGACGTGAGCGAACCATAGTTTACATGCCTGAACAAAATGGTGTTGCAGAGAGGGAAACCAGATCTACCATGGACACGGTCAGGTTCATGCTCATGGAGGCTTACCTATCTAGGAAATATTGGGGGGAAGTGGTGATGACAACTGCCAACCTACAAAATAGACTACCAACAAAAGCAACAGATAAAACACCATTTGAACCATGGCATGGTAGGCGACCAAGTGTGAAGCACTTGGGGGTGTTTGGATGCAAGGCATACTGTCAGAGTTTGCTGGAAAGCGTTTGGCCCGAGAGATCAGAAAAAACACACACCAGGCATTTCTATAAGAATAAATGTATTTACAGACAGCTTCTTACATAAACATATTTAGAAGCTTATGCATTCACACATGCTCTGAGAGGACTGGAAGGAGAGGAAGATAGAAAGGAAACTGAAACTAACAAGCAAATTCCTTCCAGGCAATTTCCTTATATGGTCATTCTTTTCACACCCAACGTGAGGATACTTAAGTATGACCTGTTCACCCTGCCAGAGTGATTTGTTACCATAGTAACTTAATGGCTTGCTCCTTGCAAAAGAACAAGGAAATACCAACACATACATCCACATTCCAAAAGAGAGAAGAACCAAATTAGATTCCAAAGCAAAAGAAGGAATCTTATTGGGGTACCCACTGGGAAGCAAGGGATACAGGGTCTTAGATCCCAAGACTGAGTCGATTCATACTTGCAGAGTGGTGCATTTTGATGAAACAGAGCCAAATAAGAATCCTCTAACCAATAGCATTGCAGAAGTGGGAGGTGATGATGACTTGTTCAAAGTACCTTACCCAGTGTTTCCAGATGCAGTGAGCAGGCAAGCCCAGAGACAGGACATTGAGACGGAGACTCTGCCTGAGTCAGATGATGAGGAACCAGGAGGAACAGAAGGGGCAGAGATGCAGTGTTATCCAGACCTGAGTCCTGTTCTGGACCTGAGGCGCTCATCACGACCCAACAAGGGAGTTCCAGCCAAGCGACTGTCCTACCTCGCAGGGGTGGCATTGCCATAAGAGCCTGCATCATGCAGCAGCTTCCACCAGCTGAAGCAAGTAAGTGGAGGAAAGCAGCTCAAGAAGAGCTTGAGGCCCTGCAACACAACAACACTTGGACACTCACAAAGTTACCTGTTGGCAAAAAGGCAACTGGTTGCAATGGGTCTTTAAGGCCAAACAGAATGAGAAGGGAGAAGTCCAAAGATACAAAGCTAGACTGGTAGCCAAGGGCTTCCCCACAAAAATATGGGGAAGGTTATGACCAAACTTTTGCACCTGTTGTGACCCACACAATAATTCAACTTCTTTTAAGTCTAGCTGCAAGTAGAAACATGCAAGTGGAACATATAGATATAAAAACAGCATTCTTGCATGGGGAAATTCAGGAGGAGTTGTATATGCAGCAGCCTGAAGGGTTCACTGATCCAAAGAACCAGCATTTAGTATGTAAGCTTCAGAAGGGGATCTATGGGCTGAAACAAGCAGCCAGGGCCTGGAATGTGAAATTAAACCAGATGCTAATAAAGCAAGGTTTCACTCAGGGCAAAGCTGATCCCTGCCTTTACACACAATACAAGAATGGCAGGGATGTGTTCATTCTGACATTCATGGATGATTTGATTATCTGTTATAAGGACAAAAGGGACGTAGATGAAATTGTATCCAATCTGAACTGGAAGTAGAGGTGAAATGCCTTGGGAAGGTGAGCTACTACCTGGGGATACAAATCGACAGAGAAGAGGATGGAAGTTTTCTCCTTAGTCAGAGGCAAAAGATTCTAGAGTTATTGGAGAGCCTGGGGCTGGAAGATGCAAACACAGTACCAACTCCAATGGAAACAGACTCACAAAGTTTAAGACACTAGTGAACTGTTGCCTCAGAACAATGGCTACTGAGAAGCCATTGGGAAGCTGTTGCATCTGTCAACCACAACAAGGCCAGATATTTCGACTGCAGTGGGGATCCTCTGCAGAAAGACCAGCATACCCACCCAAAGGGACTGGTCAAGCATTAAGCGGGTGGCAAGATACCTGAAGGGCACTGCAGACCTGAAGCTTAAGCTGCCAGAAACTGATTCTCCTGAACTAGTGGGGTACACCGATGCAGATTGGGCAGAAGATGCAATGGATCGCAAATCCATGAGCGGGAATGTGTTTTTGCTTGGGGGAGGGGCTGTGAGCTAGGCTAGTCACAAGCAGGCTGTATTGGCACACTCAACTACTGAAGCAGAGTATGTCTCAGTGGCTGAGACATGCACAGAGGTACAACGGCTCAAGTATCTACTTGAGGATCTGAGGGTTAGTGTTCCTGCTCCAATAAGAGTCTTTGAGGACAACCAAAGTTGTATAAGACTCTCAAAGAAGGTGCGAGGGCAGGCCAAGCACATGGATATTCGTTACCACATGATTAGAGAGGCACAGGAGACAGGACTGATAAATTTGGAGTATTGTCCCTCAGAGAACATGATCGCTGACATCCTGACAAAACCACTTACAAAGGGTGTCTATCAAGGCCTACGAAGTGAGTTAAATCTTGTGTAGGCATGATTCATGCAGGATTTGAGAAGGGGTGTTGGAAGTGTTAGCAAATCAGCATGCCTCAATTAGCACATAGATGAGCTGATCCCATGGTGTAATTCTCTACGTGAGAGGAAGCTGTTTATTGCCACTCCCACTTCCTTTCTCTCTCTCTTCCTCCTTCACCATTGGAGAAGCAGCATGTTTCGGCTGCTCCTCCCTCCATTTTGGGCCATGCGGTCAGGCTTAAGAAAAGAAACTTTCCCCCTTTCTTCCACACAGCTCTTAGCAGCTCTAGGGCTAAGGGTGAATTGTGTTTAGGGACAAAGGAAGAACAAAGATTTCATCTTTTCCACCGAACATGGATGTAACTGAACCAAGAATAAAGTCAGTAAGATATTCTTTTTACTTCTTAACCTATTCTGTCTAAGCATGTGATTCTTTATGCTTGAGAGGGCTGAGTATGTAAGATCAATAGCCTGTGTTAAGCTCTGCTCAATTGCATTGGTTCTGGCAGGCCACTAAATGGCTTCAGGCTACTGGAGAGGATGTGTTCTGTTCTTTTTGTTTCCTTCTTAGCTTTTTTATTGTCTCATTTGAATGGTGTGCAAATGTGGTTTCTCTCTGTGTGTCTATTGATGGCTGATTTGTATGAATGCCAAGCTTCTAGGAATTCCCTAGCATTTTGGACTTGACTTGATCTAAAACGCTAATAGCTTCCCAGCTGAAACTATGGTTGAGTCTGTCCATGTGTTGTGAGATTAAGGAGTTTTAATCATTCTTCTTGCTGCTAGCTGGTGTTTGTGGATGCGCTCTGCTACTATTTTGTCTGTCTGTCTAATAAAGTGTAGAACTGTGCTATATCTTCTCCTGTTGCTGCTTTTAGAATTAATTAGATTTATATTCTGCCTTTCATTCAGAAGTTCTTAGTGCTCCCTTCTCTTATTTTTTTCCTGATACCCCTATGAAGTAAGGTGGACTGAGAGAGAAAGAGTAAGTGGCCTAAAATACCCCATGGCAAGAAGGTAGACTAGAATCTGGGTTTGTCCACTCTTCTCTGACACCTTAATAATACACTGAAAAATAAACAAAACTAAAGAAGACAGAACTGTGTTGGGTTGTAGTTGGCCAGGCTACAAAAGATTAACAAACCCATAATGGCAGCCTTGTGAGGTAGTCCAGACAAGAAGCATGCCCAGATGAACTAATTCTACTTTCTTGTAAGGTTACGTTAACAGAATCTTGAAAGTCTGAAAATACATTTCTCCCCTGTTGCCTCTACAGCCAAAGAAATTATGTAGGGTTCCTTCTGAGATGTATGCCATGCCCACATTCCTGCTCAGGCTCAGCTGCCTCTTATCTGATCACTTCTTTGGCTGAGTCTCTTCCCCTGTCTCCCAAGGTCATTCCTACATGCCATTACACATAAGTCTTTGCTCATGTCCCAGTTGTACACATTTGTTGGGTTGTGGCTTTCAGAATCTGCACAGTCTCAAATAAATCTGGGCACAAATGGCCTTTCAAAACTTCCTTCCCAGTCTAGCTAGAAAAATGGTGAACAATATCTCCAAATTTCTCCAGGGAAAGGAGAACATCTCCAAATGTTTCTTGAGGAAAGGGTTCCCACTTACTGGTGAAAGGAGCATTACTGTTGACAAAGCTTAAGAGAAGGACTCCCATGCAGGATGTCTTCCTCTGAGATTTAATGGACTTCTGGGAAACCAAAAAGATGCCCATCAAAGAAGAAATGACATGGGAATGCAACAGAGGACAGAATATTCCCACCTAAAGATCTTGCCCATTCATGATGAAATACTAAAAGGATGTGATGTTCCACCCATGAAAATTTATCTGAAATAATCTTCTGCTTTGAAGAAGAAAAAGCAAATTGTATTTCATCCAATTAGGTGAGAGACATTAGGAAAAATGGAACAAAATATCTCAATCTAGGTCTAATTTCATTTGTTACATGTCTAGTTGTAGAAGCCAATTTCAGTCCTTCCAAGAGTGGAAGAAAAGCTTCCTTCACTGTAAAATTGAGTTACAGAGTTCTATTTTCACAGACCTGTGACTTTTTTTACAGAAAAATATATATATATTATATTCAAAGCTGACAATATTACTTTAGGATGAAAATTTGTTATATCTATAAAACTTGGAAATGCACATAACCAAGCCAAGATGTTGAATTGCTCATATTTTTAAAGCTAACTCTGAATTAGTTACTGAATTATATTATGTATTCCAACAGTCCAGTTCCTTTTGGTTTTGTATCCATCTTGGCTAGTTTTCAATACCAGGGACAAAACCACTGTTCATTATTTCTTTATAAAGATGAGTAGCAATGCTTTGGATTTATTTTATGAAAACCTTTTATGCAGTGATGCCTCTTATTAGTCATTTTCACCCAAAGAACTCATTCCAGTTCAGTACCTCTGCTTCTTTCCAGATTGGTTCATGATTCATTCCTTTTAGTGGAATAAGAAGACTGGATGGATCCCCACCCCACCCCCCAGGAGAGGAGAACACAGTTGTTCCTATATTTACAACACTTTCCTGTACGGAGTAGAAGAGGCTAACCAGCAGCAACTCAATTAAAACAACAATGGGTGCACCATTGGAAGTCTTGAAGGGTCCAAGTGGGGACAAATCATCTGTAGAGAGCCACAGAGGGGACCTTTGGATAGCTAGGCAGAGGAAGTGATGGTTACATAAGCAAAATGATTTTTTAAGTCCAGGCAACAGCAAAAGCATGAGAAAGAAGCTCAGATTTACCCCTCCCTCATTAATTACAGTGCAGTAGGGAGGGAGGGGAGAACTCAGTGAGGCTTTCAGTCCTCTAAAGCAAGTCAGGTCAGGAAAGAGACTCCACAAGTCTGACTGGAACCATACTTTATTGATCAAGGGTGTAGCAGAAGAATCATGAAAGCTGTGGCTCTCTGCAGTCATTGCTCAACCATACAGACGAGCTTTTAGTTCTTGCAACCTCCCAGAAAGAGTTCCCTGCTTTTCACTATATGCCCATTGGCCTGTCATAAAATCACTTTCCTGGCACTACTACTGGCAACCCACCTGTTTCAGCTCAGATTCTGAAAGATCTACCATAGGGCTGTAAACTTAGAGGGAAGCATCAAGGCCATGAGGTCCAAGCACCTGCTCCATGCATGAGCCCATATTAAATTAAAACATTTCTCTCTAGCTTCTGTTTGAACATATCCAGTCACTACCTTGCTATGTAAATGCTTATTGTGTCCAACTGCTTCTACTATTCAGAAGGTTTTGTTTCCTTTCCTAACAGTCAACTGAAAACTGTCTTCTTTTAATTGGAGATCATTATGATTTCAGTTCTTGTATTTGGGGACAATAGCGAGCAAGTCTTGGACTTCTTCTGGGTGACTTCCTTTCAGGTACCTGAAGGGAACAATTGCTCATCCTCTGGCAAGACTAACCAAGTCTCTTCTCAGGGGACTTAGTTTCCAATCCCCTGACTATTTATTCATTTACTTTATTTAGATTCTGCTACATTGCACATGATCCCCCTTTCTGAACTCATTCCAATTTGCCTGAATCCTTGACTTCTGGATGGCTTTTCTTTCTTGGCCAGGAAAGTCATCAATGACAGAATTTCTCAAACCATATGAAATGCTGGAAGGACATGAGAGCTAAAAAGGATACAAGGCAGCAGGCCTTCCATGTCTCCTTCTATCTTTATTCTTCAGGTTTATGAAACAGTTTCTTCCTGCTCAATACTCACATACCTTCTCCCAGTTGTTTCTGCCCGTCCAATTCGATCTAGTAGGTTGGGTATGCTGCGGGTCCCGTCAGCCAGGGAGTGTCGGCTGGCGGGAACTAGAAGGAGTGCCTTCTCCTCCGTAGTGCCTGCCCTCTGGAACATCCTCCCTCCAGACATTAGGCTGTCCCCGACCCTGCTGGCCTTTCATAAGGCCGTGAAGACCGGGCTTTGTGCCCGGCCTGGGGCCTCGAGCGTGTGGATGGTCCCGTCTCTTGGCTGTATTAATATCTATGCATTGCTCACTTGGCAGCCATGTATATTTATTTTGTATTTATTTTACATTTTAACTGTTTTAATGGTAATTGCTTTAACTGTTTTATGGTTTTATTGTTGTAAGCCGCCCAGAGTCACTTGCTGAGATGGGCGGTATAGAGATCAAACAAACAAACAAACAAACAAATACCTGCCTTGTCCTCTGAGCTTGCAACTTCCTTCTCAAGTTAGCACCCTTGTGTCTTCTGCTGCTCATAGGGGACAACGCAAAGACGTCCTCAGCTGTTGACATTCAGAAGCATTGGGTCATCACATCATGCACTCCGACTCTTGTCTGACTTGGCTAATGCTTCCCTGCTACTTAAAAAAAAAAAAAAAAGCAGTAATGATACTTCTTCTTGGATTCTCAGTTCTCTCTGTGAAAAAGACCCAAACTATGTCCCACAATCCTGATTTAGCAAGAAACGTTAATAAATTCATCAGGAAGCTTCATTCTATATATTCCCAGCTGACAGGAAAGACAGAAGGTGGGGTGGGGAAAACAATTCAGGAAAAAAGAAAGAGGGGGGTGATTTTAACATTACTGTCCAATCCATTGACATTCATATTTAGTCAGTAAAGTCATTTCAGGAAGAGAGAATAAGGGGAGGGGGGGTGGAAATGAAGTGGTACAATTTGCTCTGTAATTCATAGAGACAATCCTATATCTTTGACTGTGTTTGGTGACAGATCTTATAAGAGATTGTAAATTACTATCTGCTGAAATATATGAATTTAATGGAATCCATTAATACACATACCTGCACAAAAGAGATTTGCCATGCCAGAAGATATGATCAGTCAAACACCTTTAATAGTTATTAATTACAGTGGCTTGCTATTTGTGTCTCACCAACATCAACCATTAAAAGCATTTTTAATACACTTAAAGCCGTTGTGAATATAATATGGGAAACAGACTTTGATTCCAGTGGTGCAATCCATCAGCAAGTGACAGAATATTTGTACGTTCTCAAGAATCTCTCTCATTCCCTCCTTCTGCTGATAAGAACCATATCAAAGAAGATGCACATATAAAATAGGTGGGGAATTTTGGTAGGAGCTGCAGTAGCAGGGCTAATGAGTGCAGTGGTGTTAATGGGGAGCTAAATCTGCCCTATCCTTGGGAGAAGAGCAATGACAGATCTCAATAAAATAGTTAAGAGCAGAGACATCACACTGACAACAAAGGTCTGCATTGTTAAAGCAATGGTGGCCCCCGTAGTAACATATGGCTGCGCGAGCTGGACCATAAGGAAGGCTGAGAGAAGGAAGATCGATGCTTTGGAACTGTGGTGTTGGAGGAAAATTGTGGGAGTGCCTTGGACTGCCAGAAGATCCAACCAGTCCATCCTCCAGGAAATAAAGCCAGACTGCTCACTTGAGGGAATGATATTAAAGGCAAAACTGAAATACTTTGGCCACACAATGAGAAGACAGGACAGCCTGGAGAAGATGCTGATACTAGGGAGAGTGGAGGGCAAAAGGAAGAGGGGCCGACCAAGGGCAAGGTGGATGGATGATATTCTAGAGGTGACGGACTCATCCCTGGGGGAGCTGGGGGTGTTGACGACCGACAGGAAGCTCTGGCGTGGGCTGGTCCATGAAGTCACGAAGAGTCGGAAGCGACTAAATGAATAAACAACAAAAATCTGCCCTCTGCCTGGTGAGATGCTTTAATCCAGTGAATGAGGTCTTTCTTTCTGTTCCTTCTCTTTCCCAATTTCCACAAGGAAACTTACTTTAATATTGCAGAGATGGGAGGTTGTTTAATTTCATCATCTCTCCCCTGCCCACCCTTTCTCTTCCCTTTAAGAAAGCCATCTGAGATCTACAGATCTCTCTCTTCTCAATCCCGATCACACCCCAGCCATGCAACTTGACAACATTGCACACTCGTTGATTGCTTGATCATTCCACGGGGTTCCCAAGGCAGCTGCAGTTCAGTAATGAATGGACAACAGAAACCAGAATGAATGCAATTAGCAAAGCTTTATTGATGGATTCTGTATACTTAACAGGAGAGTTCCTTTCTCAATTCGTTGTGGTGGGCATGGAAGCCATGGGATAGGTCAGCCATGATGAAACCACCCACAACGGCCTGCCTTTGCTGGGCAAACTTTATAGCCCTTCAACCTCCCTCCGTCCCCCTTCATCTGGCAATTGCCTAGGTTGTTTTGGGGAAAATAAGTCAGGAAATAGCTGCGTAGCTGAAGCATCAGTGAGGGAAAGTTACACATTAGTGAGGATTAGGTAAAGGTAAAGGTTTCCCTCGACGTAAAGTCCAGTCGTGTCCGACTCTAGGGGGCGGTGCTCATCTCCGTTTCTAAGCCTTGGAGCCGGCGTTGTCATAGACACTTCCGGGTCATGTGGCCAGCATGACGACTCAGAACGCCGTTACCTTCCCGCCGAAGCAGTACCTATTGATCTACTCACATTTGCATGTTTTCGAACTGCTAGGTGAGCAGGAGCTGGGACGACCAATGGGAGCTCACCCCGCCGCGTGATTTCGAACCGCCGACCTTCCGATCGGCAGCTCAGCAGTTTAACCTGCAGCGCCACCGCGTCCCTGTGAGGATTAGCTGCATGGTTAAATGTCTAGCAGGGATCGTGTGCCTAGTTAAGGCAAAAGCAGGAAGTAATGAACTCATTGGGGTGAGGGAAGGACGCTCCTTATCACCAGACTCCCACAAAGCAAAGAGAGTACCTGTGGCTTTGTGGAGAAAACAAGGAAGACACTAGCAAGGCCTGGCAAGTCTTAGGCTGCTAATGAAAGGTACAGTTCATTGACAGACACACAGTGAGGTGGTCCTGCAAAGTTGCATGGCCAAGTGGTGGTTCCTTCAGGAAAAATGAGAAAGTCGGGACAGAACACCCTATCACTGTGAACAGTGATAACAGTGGGGATTATTATAGAGTATATGTGTAGAAGGGAACCTGCTGGACACTGAGAAAAGGCACACTTCCCTCCTCTTCATGGAACATGTCACATGAAATCAAAGGTAATGTCGACTGTTATGGTTCCACTCTCCAACTGCTCTATTTGTTGCTTACAGTTGATGGTGATGAAGTGTAGGTGGTAGATTGTTTTGTTGTTTGGGGCTCAAGGATAGATAAAAGTGGACAGTGGACAGCAGAAGTGAAAAAGGAAGAAAACAACAACCAACTTTGACAAGATCACACTTTGGAAATATTTGGACACCGTGCTTCAGACCTTATATGAATAAGAGCCAAGGATCTTCCTTCTATTAATTAAAGCAGTCTGCTTTTTCTAGGCTTTCAAGACAGCTGGAAAATATGTCACTGCTTTAAGAAGTCCATTGTTTGAAGTTAATGTGACTTTAGGTGTTAGACCTCCCCACCCCCCACCCCCCAGGAATATTGCAGAAGGAAAGAGAGAATGTCTGGCTATTTAAGAGCAGACAGGTGCTCTGCTCCCATGAAGTCTGAAGCATTCTTTTGAATTGTTTTTGAAGAACAAAGAGCCCTAAAGATCATGAAGGATAAGCACATTTCTATGACAACAAAGATTAGATTAGTTAAAGCAACGACCTTTCCAGAATAGCTCTGAAAGCTGGATAGGAGGGGTTGCAAGGAGAATAGATGCCTGCAAATCAGGTGATTGGAGATATTACTACAGGAAGAACCAACCAGTTAGTCCTGGAGCATATAAAGGCTGATTGCTTTACTGTGATGATGATCAGCAAGTTGAAACTCATATACTTTGGGTATGATGGACTAGAATAGTGAGGGGAAGCTTTGTGGTGAGAGATCCAAACTTGAACTGAGGAGGGATTGCTTGACTGTGAGAGCTATTAAGCAACAAAACAACCTGCCTCCTGAAGTTGTGGGTGCTCCATCATTGGAACAGAATGATGTCCAGTCAAGAAAAGACTGTCAGTTGTCCAGAATGGTGTGAGGATTCCTGTACTGGCAGGGTGTTGGACTAGAAGACCCCTGAGGTCCCTTCCAACCTTATAATTCTATGAGTATGCTTGGCAAGGTTGAGGGAAGTAGAAAAAGTAGGAAAAAGGAGTACAGTGAAGAAAAAACAACAACAATGGATATTATAGATGGATAGATCAAGGAGAACAGTGGCAAAGCTTCAGGTTTAGCAACAGAAGTCTAAATGGTTAAGGTAAAAAGGTATCCACAATCTTGAATAGGATGAAAAGCCCGCTCGTGTCTTTTTTCTCAATAAAATGGCATGATTGGCTAAAATGGATTCTGCTGCAACACAAACATTCAGTTCATCACAATATGCTTCACACGTCAAAAGCCAAATACAAAAATGCTCATGGATGTGCTTGTGAGTTTAAAGAAATATACATCTTGGAAGAATACACACTGAGCATACATAGCTCCTTAAATAACCCTGCTTTTAACCCAGTGGCTAGTCCCAAGGTGGAGAAACTCCCAGCTGTAAGGTCCCTATCCCTTCCCTTCCTAATTCCAATCTAAAAAAGTTTCAACAAGCCTGCTACCAACTCTCCAACCACCAGGGGGCTCTAAAGAGAGTCCCTCTCCCTCCATAGATCCAGTAAAATCAAGATGCTACTTCTCACCATGAACCATCAAACAGCTTTACTGACACTGGCATTCAGAACCAGGGTTAAGAACATCTCCAATTCATTCTTTGTATTGTAGCAATAACCATGCATCTCTACAGCCAGGATGGCATGGATACCAGAATAATTTTACACAACAGTGGCTATTGAACTCAATGGGGATGGATCTCTGCTGTCTGGATGAATAATAATAATAATAATAATAATAATAATAATAATAATAATACTTTTATATTCCACCTGACTCCAAGAGACCCTTGCTCAGCATCTCCCTCACCCAACACAACCATTACCTGAAAGGCTCAATCCATTTTAATCACCTAGGACATACACCAACTCAGAACACACACAACATGGTCCAGCTCTTCCAGCTTTCCCTTGGCAAGGTTGCTCCACCATAGCTGTTTTGCAAAAAAAAAAAAAAGTGGATTTTTCATCATTTTGACCCCTTCCAACGCCTCTTTAAGGATCCCTGAAACTCATTGCCAAGCCAGGTTCGGCTGAAGTTTACCAACATCATAACTTTCAACTCCCCCACCCCCACCCCCCACCCCCCACCCCCCAAAAATGTTCACAACATCTGTGTGCCATGCAAGTAAAGGAAGGGGCAGAAGGAAAGAAGACAAGGGAGAAAAAGTTTGTGTGAGAGAATCTCTTCCTGGGGTTCAAAGGAAGGTTGTCAGGCTTGCACTTTGTGTAATAAGACTTGCCTCCTTTGAACCATTTGCATCAACTCTGTATGTCTCCTAACCCAAAAAACATACCCCAGCATCCAGATCCTTTTACAATGGGATTAACTTTTGCTAGGCTCTTTGTACACTGCCTGGTTTAATGAGGCCTTGCTCACAGTAGGAGTTTGTAAGCACCACTCCAGGATAGTATAAATAATAATAAAAATCAGCTCTTCCCTTCCAAATTTGTAGCCATAATCTACAAGCTCAAGAGAGTCAATTAAACTTTGGAGGGAGGGAGATTGCAGGAGTCAGAAGGATAACTCAAGAGCACATTACCATTTCAGCTGCAGCTGAACTTCTAAATGGTGCAATTGTTGGTTTTAAATACAGCCATCAATGAGACAGAAATCAAACAAAGAATTTTAAAAAAGAGCTTACACTAAAAAAAGTGCTTATGTGACAGATTAGCTTCCATCTCCAGTAGGAAGAACCTCCAGTAGGGGCCTCAAATGGAGGTTCAGTTTTGTTATGTCCTATATCATTTTAGTTGAACCAAACTTTGGCATGGTAAGATATCTCCCAAGGCCCACAGCTTAGCAGGGATCTCTCTTTATCTGCCTTCTCCCTTGGTATCAGCATGGATAACAGGAGAAGAAGTAAGATGCCAATAAGAAGACAAAGCAAAGTAGATGGAATAGACAAGCAAATGGTGATGAACATAATGGCAAACTGGTGGGGCAGGTAAGGTGAGAACATTTAGGATCTCTTTTGAAAGGTTCACCTTCCTGCCAAAAATTGATAAAAATAAAATCTGGACTTGGCACAAATTGAAGGTATTTGTGAGGTTATCTAAGCCACAGTAGAAGCCTTACCAGCTGATTCAGTCAGAATGTTGCTGATACAGCTTCGAAAGCATTAAAATCCTTTAATCCTACTGACCATTCAAGATGTAGTAGCAGAGGCAGCAGACAAGGGGCTGATTCTTTGTCTCTCTTGATCTTTATTCTGCTTCCCCTTGATTGAAAGATGTTAACTCTCAGCCCCTCCTACCCCCTGCTTCAACCTGTCTCCAGCAGAATAAATGAGTACAACCTGTTCCTTGCTCTCTTTTCTCCCCATTATGGGAACAAAAAACTAGGAAATTCTCTTTGCACTTCCTTAATAAACATCACTTCTCCTTTGTGGTCATTAAGTACCGGTCTTCATATACTTATAATGGACTTGGTTCTACAATACTCATTTAATAGGTTCTGCCAAATTCAGACACAAGGGGGGGGGGGAAGAGGAGGGTTCCAACCTAAATTTTCTCAAAACTGTCTTTATTATTAGACATTTTGGTTTTTTATTCTGTTAAAGCCATTCATTTATTAGGGTCCCCCACCCATCTCTCTGTTGGAAGAAATTAAGATCTCTCCCTGCTGCTTGTGTTGTCTTCCCCCAGAAACACTGTCTCCCTGCAATATTGCCTCCTCCTTGAGCAAGGTAAAAGGTTAAAGGTTACAAATGAGAATGAGTTTGATGCAAAAAGGAGTTGCCAGAGATGAATATGTAAAAGGAAGCCCAACTGTTTAAGCAAAGGACTTCCTTCTGATTCAATCAGAAACCTTGGAACACAAAGGTCGCTCATTCACAGATATTAGCAGAACCCATCCAGGTAAAGGTTCTTCCCCGGCCAAACAGATCTCCATAACCCAATCACAAAAGTTCCCTTCCAAGGTGAACATTCCCAGCTAGGAGACAAAGCCATAGCCCTGCAGGGAACCCAGACGACCAGGTCAGCAGGGGGCCAAACCACAGAGCGCCCCCTCTCTGAAATCCGGGAAACTACACTTTTCTCAAATTCCTAGGGAGGGGGAACACCTTTGCATAGCAATGGCCTAGCTCTCCTATATAAAGGGCTTGTGGGGGAAATACTGGTGTGGCCACCCTCGACAACACACTTACTCTGCATTTTGTGTTCTCGGAGCATAAACCTTCAACCTCTGTTCCGACAACTGCCTATGTTTCTTCATTCCTGGCTCGGGGTGAAGATTACCTTCTAACATCTCAATGATGGAATTTTTCTTTAGGATGAAGTAAGGTCCCCCCCCCCCCATTTCTGGGTGTTTGGGGAAGAGGTTACACAAAAGTCTCATAGAGGATTAACACAGTTATTATGAGCATTCAACTCACAAAAACTGATAAGTTTCTTCCTGGGCAGAATCCCTGCATTCTATCCCAAATTTCCTCCCTGCACATTGTATCTATCAGCAGGTGTGGAAGGACAAATTTCTCTTGGTTCCCTAAACAATGGTCTCAGCATGTTTGAAGTGGGATTATCACCGTTTTGTTAACCATTCCTCTCTATCTGGAAAGTCCATTTCCACATGTTCCCACTGGTATTTCTGCATGCATTCAGGAATCGTTTAATTAACTTAGACCACATAAATGGTCAAGGGTATCCTTGGGGGGAGTTTCAAAAAATTAAGTTGTTTGGTGGGCCTTTGAATGTAGGGTCTCAACCACTATCTTGACTTTTTTACTTCCCTCTGTGGGCAGCCCTATCAATGGTTGTTCCTGATCCTCTTATCATTTGGGATGCTCAAACACTAAAGTACTTTAGTACTTCTAAAGTAAGTAAACTTATTAAAAAAAAAATGGATTCCTGGTATTAGCTCAGTCCTCTAACACTGTCACCCAGATTAAAATGATGACAGGAAAGATAGCTGTTTATATGCCTGGGGACAAAGAAGTTAGATATTCTTTATTAGAGTCATTGACCAATCAACATAAAGCTGCAAAGTACATAGGGTAAACAATAAAGCTGTAAGATGACACTTTTTCTGACATTAGCTCATTAACCCTTGCCGAATTTTGCCAACTCTAAAGTAAAATTTTGCAACGTTAGGGGAAATGGGTGTATTTCTGCCAGAGGATAAATAATCCAAGTAAAACAAATTTAAGTGCCCTGAAAATTTTGTTATTAAAGAGGTTATGGGGCAAAAGTGGCTCTCTCTGTAAAATTGACAATAGAAAACCACACAGGCTGTGGTTTCAGTGAATTTGGCAACTGAAGGGGCAAAGTCTTGCCATAGAACAGATTTTCTGAAATTTCTCCTCTGAGACAATGGTAGGGAGCTAAGGATAAGACCCTTCTGGATTTTGGAACTGTAGTTCAGCATAAATATTGGGCTGGTTTAGGAGTGTAGATTGATGGTTTGTAAAAATATTTCCAGGCAGGGAGGAAAAAAAAAATAATAATGAAAGGGGTTGGAGACTGACTGTGCTCTGTTTTGCCTGTGCTGGAATTTACAGAACTGTTCCTACATGGGAAAGAAGAAAAGGTTGAAAGGGGGGAAATGAAACCCCAAAGGGGCAAACTGGGACTTTCACAATGAACCCTGAACAAGAAGCAAAGCAGGGTCAGATAATCATAAACTCAACAGTTTTATGCAAACTGTTTTACTTATTATTTACTTACTAGGTTGTTAAATAATAAGTGAACTTATTATTACTTACTAAAACTAAAACTCTTCTACATATTCTAGGACTGTAAACTAGAGTGGGAAGTTGAAAACAGAATCTTTTGGAGTGGGGTGGCTATAAGAAATCTATGTCGGCATCGTCATCACCATCACCATCCTGGAAAAAGCAACACATCATTTCTATATATTGCCAAGAGAGCTAGAGGGCCATATCCAGGACATTGCCAAGGTCTGACCCCAAAAGGATTTTATAGCTTTGTTCCTAGCTATATGGCACTTAAAGCAGATAGATAGATAGATAGATAGATAGATAGATAGATAGATAGATAGATAGATAGATAGATAGACAGACAGACAGACAGACAGACAGACAGACAGACAGACAGACAGACAGACAGACAGACAGATGAAATTTCAGCACTTCCATCTTTCATCAAAGATGAACAGATTCTCTAACATTAGCAGTAATTGTTTTATTTAAGAAATTAGCTTTCTGTCTTCAGACCCTGAAATGGAGCTGTTAGCAATAAAAAACAATAATGGTAAGATAAAACCGATTAAGGAAATAGTATAGTCATAGTCAACAAAAATGAATACAAAACAAAGCAAAGCAAAACAAAACAAAACAAAAACATACAAAGACAAATCCTTTAGCAAACTTTCTGTGAGTAAATATTCTTATATAGAAAGGGTCATACTGTAAAACTGAAATCCTGTGCACTGTAGAAAAAGTCTTGTTAAGTTTGAAGAAAATAATGTTTGAATAAGGAAATGGATGACGCCATGTTTGGGCTGAGAATCCAGATTATTTGCAGTGAATGTTATAAGATTATGCAATGCAACAAAGAGTATGGATCTCAAAATTAATGTAACAAAGACCAAAGTGTCTATGTTTGACAGGGAAAATGGAGCAACCCCCCTCCAAGATATGCATAATTGGTAGAAAATTTGAGGGATTTGACAGATTTGTGTATCTTGGTAGAATGTTGACAGGAACATGGGAAAATGGATGGAGAAATTTGAAGTCATGGGAATATTGATTGAAAGGTCCAGGATAGGATGTGGTCTGTTGTAAGAGATGACCAAATGTTGAAATAAATTATTATGGTTGTATATAAGGGCCTAAAACTACACAAAAATAAGTGTTAGGAATGTCAGGAGAAATATAAAGACAACCCAGTGCTTGAGAATTGGGAACTGAAGAAGTGTGTGGTGAAACAAGAAGAAGGTCAAAAAATTAGGGATGCTGAATGAATATGGATTTCATACAAACCAATTTGTTTGTTTGTTTGCTACACTTGTATGCTGTTCATTCCTGAAGGCTCTAGGCAATAAATGATTTAAAACCCCAATACATACAAAAATAAGATCCATATAAATAAGCCATGCACACTGCAGACCCCCAAGGAAAAAAAAAATGAGTGCACTGAGAAGGTTTGGCCCTATAAAACGAAAGAGTGAGGCTGAATTATAAAACAAATCTAAGAAGAAGAAGAAGTGGTTGGAGTAGAAGGGGGCAACTGAGAGAGCTGTGTCAGAATAAGTTCATAAGATCCTGGAAAAGAAGGAGCTGAGAATGTTAAGCAACACAATAGTAATACGGTAAGTTACCTGCTGTAATGTATGATGTTTGCCTAAACTAAACTTAGATACATTTTTCATTTTCTCTTATGTCTCAAATTTCTTTGGCTTACCATATCTTGCTTCTTTTCTCTACTGTAGTTAGTGTTACTTACCCCAAAAGGGATCTGTGTGATGGGCATGTTTGCATGTCTGTCTGTCTGTCTGTCTGTCTGTCTGTCTGTCTGTCTATCTATCTATCTATCTATCTATCTATCTATCTATCTATCTATCTATCTATCTATCATTTATCTATCTTTCTATCTATCTTCTTACCATTATCTATCTATCATCTATCTATCTATCTATCTATCTATCTATCTATCTATCTATCTATCTATCTATCATTTATCTATCTTTCTATCTATCTTCTTACCATTCTATCTATCTATCTATCTATCTATCTATCTATCTATCTATCTATCTATCATTTATCTATCTTTCTATCTATCTTCTTACCATTCTATCTATCTATCTATCTATCTATCTATCTATCTATCTATCTATCTATCTATCTATCTATCATTTATCTATCTTTCTATCTATCTTCTTACCATTATCTATCTATCATCTATCTATCATCTAACATCTATCATCATTAGCTATCATCTATCTACATCTACACCTATCTATCTATTATCTCTGTCTATCATCTATCTTCCATCTATCATCTACCTATTATCTCTATATCTACCTACCTACCACCTACCTTCTATCATCTCTATTTCTCTTTCTCTTGCATATTTTAGTCTGTTTTAAGATATTTAAGAGTTTTATTTTATGGGTTTGGGGAATCAAAATGTCTTTCCTTTTGTTGTGAACTACCCAACCGCATCTGCAGTCCTAGATTGTTTATTTTTTGATACCCATCAGTCCTCCCGAGTTTCATTGATTTCCACGAGAAATTGTCAATGCACAAACAAGTGGCAATTTATAATAGCCAGTTGGTTTCTCCTTTGTCTGGATTCAAGTGTAGTTTGAATAGCTTAAGTTAGAGAGCATCTAGGTAATACCATAAACTCAGCAATGCTAGATGGCTATCCAGAGCAGCACCTGCAGCAACCCCTATTTTTCCCTATTCTTTTATTTTTATTTTTATGTGTGTGTGTGTGTGTGTGTGTGTGTATGTGTATATCTATCTATCTATCTATCTATCTATCTATCTATCTATCTATCTATCTATCTATCTATCTATCTCCTGCCAACCTAGCAGTTCGAAAACATGCAAATGTGAGTAGATGAATAGGTACCGCTTCGGCAGGCAGGTAACCATGTTCCGTTTAGTCATGCCAGCCACATGACCATGGAGGAAGTGTCTACGGACAAACGCCAGCTCTTCGGCTTTGAAACCGAGATAAGCACCGCCCCCTAGAGTCGAACATGACTGGACTTAATGTCAAGGGAAACCTTTACCTTTGATTTATTTATATGTATGTATGTATGTATGTATGTATGCATGAATGTGTGTGTGTGTATGTGTGTGTGTGTACATGTGTGTGTGTGTGTGTGTGTGTGTGTGTGAATATAGGCAGACTAATACTTAGAAGACAGAATCACAAGTTAAAATGGCCTTTATGGGTTTGAACATAGGACCACCTCCAATAGGACAGTGTTTAACTGTGGCAAGTATGGGGTCATGCATATGAGAAAGAAAAAAATAAATGCATTGGTACAGGATTCAGGAGAACTGACCTGGTGTCAGTACAAGGGAGAAGGATCTAGGAGTGTTAGCGGGCCATCAAATGAACATAAACAGTGTGATACAGCAGCCAGAAAGGCCAATATATGTGTAGGCGGTTATAGCAGAAGCCATGCATATCGCTGACAGAGGCAACAGAGTTCCACTGTAATCTGCATTGACTAGTTTAAACTTGGAGCGTTGTATCCATTTTTAGGCACTGTCTTTTAAGAGGGACATTGGAGAAGTTGAAGCAGGTTCAGAGGAGACCTACCAGGATGCTATGTGATCTGGAATGGTTGTGGGTAATGAGTAGAAGAGTTGGGCAGTTTTAGCTTGCAAAAGAGAAAACTAAGGGGAAGTGTGATGATCCTATAAATATTGAAAAGGCTGTCATATAAAGTGAGTGGTCACAGGCAAGAAAAGGAAGGGGGAGGATAGAGAAACAAGCTGAACTAAATGCCACAAATATGTTGACAGTTTGACAATCCCAGAGCCACTACCGGGTGGACAGTCCAGGTCCTCACCACCTTCAGAACCCTCTGCTTTCCAGTTGGATGAGAAAGCAAATCTTATGTCAATTGGCTACAGATGGAGAAATGGAACAAGGACATGGAATAAATTAGTAATGCCAGAAAGAAAGAAAATAAGAAAAAAAATTGTGCCAGATACAGAGTTTGAGGATTGTGGGGATTTAGGGAATAGAATCAGAAGCAAATGATTCAGAGTGTAGGGTTTTGAAAACAGGACAAGGGTCCAAAATGTGGCAAGAGAAGCCTGGAGAAAAGAATGCTGCCTTGTTCCAGGATGAAAATGAGCAGAACTTGAAAAAGTATATTGACTTACAGGATGGAGATGAATGACTTGATTTTTGCTAGATGGCACAGCAAATGTGCATTTTTGTATGCACATTAACACCACTGGCTTTCTATATCCCAAGACATACACCAGTATTCATCTTGAATTATATAAACCTGACATTACATCGTATCTTGTGTTTGCTTATTACCTCTTTCCCTTCTTTGGAGATCAAGCCAAATAATACATTTTTCTGTCTGTCCGTCTATCTGTCTATCCATTGATCTGCAGGAGGACTTCTGTCCCTGTTGTGATTGATTGCTATTAAACTGCCAGCGACAATTCCTGTTGGTGGGTGAGAGACATTGACTCGTTTATCTTTATATCATATCTACTGCAAATTAAACGGAAAACATAGAGTTTCCACACACTAAAATGGTTACACTGCCGAGCGATGTGCCTATAAAACAGCATGCTAACAAGCGTGGCATGATGAATGCAGTGTAATAAACCACCATAATTTCAAGTTCTCCCACAAGGAAAATGCTGAGGTTGTCACCTGTTGAGCTGTAGTGTGGTATAAAGCAGTGGCATCTCTGAGAATTGGTTGAGCCAGCTGGGCAAAAGAAGTTGACCAACTTATTTTTCATTGGAGAGCAGATGGAAAGCTTCTACTTTAGCATTTAGTTGTGGACAGGCAATCGTTTTCTAGGATTACAAATACAGTCCTTTCTCATCATTATTAGGAGGCGCAAAGGACTGGATCAGGTTTTACAAATCCTAATTGCATCTCTTCTTTGAAAAGGAAAAAAAAAATCCCCTTTCTGCACGTAGTATATTCTATGGAGGAAGAAGAATGGGAAAGCATTTATTAAATGAGTTGCATTCATTCATTCACTCACTCACTCACTCACTCACTCACAGCATTTATACTGTAAGGCCATCCAATTCAAACAACCTGTCTCTGGGCACTGTGCACCCACAAAATATAGTCTTAGATGTGGCCTCTGGACCCCTTCTAAAAGTTGCTTCTAACTGGAATTGCTTAATCTAGTTGAAGAAGAACCTTAGTAAACATGTGGTAAGGAATCATGTTAACTTTATATTTCATTTTCAATGAAATTAAAAGTGCTGGTTACTACCTATAAAGACCTTCATGCCACAGGGCCTCGTTATCTGAGGAAATGCCGATCTTGGAAAGTTTCTGCCTATCCTGTATGATCAGAAACAGTGGGTGTTCTACAGGTCCCTTCAGTTAAACATCTGTCAGGACCCAGGAAGCCTGCTTTTCTGTTGTACCATCTGCCTTCTGGAACAGCATCCCCCTTGAGATCTGTATGGCTGCCACCCTGGTGATGTTTAAGAAGAGCTGGAAACCTAGAACTTCTGTTGAGCCTTTTATAGGATTTTATCTGTTTGAGGAATTGCCTCTTCAAATTGTACATTCCTCCTCCTCCTCCTCCTCCTCCCTGTTCTTACTATCTTTAATGCTTTATGCCACGCTGAGTCTTCTGGAGTTAGGTGGCCTTCTAAAACTAATAAATAAATAAATATATAAATACTTTAAATTATACTAAACTGATTTTTCTTTTCCTTTTAATCCTGGTCCTCTTTATTTTTAGGATTTGGAATATGACCCTGACATGCTACCCAAAAGGCTAAGTGTGGCCATTGACCTGAACAAGGTTGACCTTTTCTGATCAACTGAGTCATTCCTAAATCCCCAAGGCTGGTAGTGGTGACTTGCATTTTAGCCTTCTTTCAGTTTTCCATCCCCCGTGAAGCTTCCAGATGTGTTGGGACTACATGTTCCATAATTCTTTTCTAGCATGATCATGTTGTCTGAGAGTCATGAAATCATGTTGTCTGAGAGTTGCAAACACTGAAGGGGCCCAGCTTGGAACAGCCTGATCTAGAGCGATAAGTGTAAGAGTAATCAGTAGAGCTGCCATGTGAAGGAGAAAGGATTAGGGAAGATGCCTGGGTGCCTGCAGGGAATGGGTCAAAGCAGTCAAGATTGTGTCTCCACAACCTTGCAGTTGAAGCCATCCTTGTCTATGTGCATTGTGACTTACATCAAAAAGGGCTGGAGCTTTGATTATACAGTTGGGTACGCCATCTTGACTTTTTTGACCTCCCCAAGTTGATGACTCTGACTTCCAGGCACATCTGCAGGAGTTAAAAAAAAACAGTATGGTGGCCAGAACTGCACAATTGAAGCTACACTTATTTTTAGGTATCTAACAAATACTCCTGTATAAAAACATATAAATAAAAGGAGAAAAATAGCTTGCAGACAGGCCCTGTTCTTAGCATTGCTACCTAACCAGTGGCATCATCTGGCTATTTATTTATTTTTATTGGTGAAACTTTACTTTCAAATTAAAAGGGGACAAACAAATGAACAGGAAAACAGACAAACAAACAAACAATATGCTTCTAATCAGTTATTTAGATTAGGTCCCTTACCTGTTTGTAGATCAGGTCCCTTATCTGCTTGTAACAAGCAAAATGGAAATGAATCAAGTCTACCACTGGGAGAAGATCTGAATGTGCAGTATCTATTAAACCCCAAGAATAATCTGTTGAAATATCACTCAAAGCCAAACTGTATCTAGTGGGGAAGCCAAAACAGATGTGAGAGATTAGTCCTAGGTGGAAATTCTGCTTCCTATAACATCAAAATGTGAACTAGGTACCATGTGGCCTCATTTCCCCATACTTCACATAGCACCTTCAAGTACAGGGGATCTTTCAATGTTGTTGTTGTTTATTTGTTCAGTTGCTTCCAACTCTTCGTGACTTTATGGACCAGCCCATGCCTGAGCTTCCTGTCAGCCGTCAACACCCCCAGCTCCGCCAAGGATGAGTTCGTCACCTCTAGAATATCATCCATCCACCTTGCCCTTGGTTGGCCCCTCTTCCTTTTGCCCTCCACTCTCCCTAGCATCAGCATCTTCTCCAGGTTGTCCTGTAGCCAAAGTATTTCAGTTTTGCCTTTAATATCATTCCCTCAAGTGAGCAGTCTGCCTTTATTTCCTGGAGTGTGGACTGGTTTGATCTTCTTGCAGTCCAAGGCACTCTCAGAATTTTCCTCCAACACCACAGTTCAAAAGCATCGATCTTCCTTCTCTCAGCCTTCCTTATGGTCCGGCTCTTGCAGCCATATGTTACTACAGGGAACACCATTGCTTTGACTATGTGGACCATTGTTGTCAGTGTGATGTCTCTGCTCTTAACTATTTTCTCAAGATTTGTCATTGATCTTCTCCCAAGGATTAAGTGTCTTCTGATTTCCTGACCGCAGTCAGCATCTGCAGTCATCTTCGCACCTAGAAATACAAAGTCTTTCACTGCTTCTACATTTTCTCCCTCTATTTGCCGGTTATCAATCAAGCTGGTTGCCATAATCTTGGTTTTTTTGAGGTTTAGCTGCAAGCCAGCTTTTGCACTTTCTTCTTTCACCTTCATCATAAGGCTCCTCAGTTCCTCTTCGCTTTCAGTCATTGAAGTGGTATCATCTGCATATCTGATATTGTCAATGTTTCTTCCAGTGATTTTAACTCCAGCCTTGGATTCCTCAAGCCCAGGTTGTCTCATGATGTATTCTGCATACAAGTTGAATAGGTAGGGTGAGAGTATACAGACCTGCCATACTCCTTTCCCAATCTTAAACCAGTCTGTTGTTCCGTGGTCTGTTCGTACTGTCGCTACCTGGTTGTTATACATATTCTTCAGGAGGCAGACAAGATGACTTGGTATCCCCATACCACTAAGAACTTGCCACAATTTGTTATGGTCCACACAGTCAAAGGCTTTAGAATAGTCAATAAAACAGAAATAGATGTTTTTCTGAAACTCCCTGGCTTTTTCCATTATCCAGCGGATATTGGCAATTTGGTCTCTAGTTCCTCTGCCATTTCTAAACCCAGCTTGTACATCTGGCAATTCTCGCTCCATGAACTGCTGAAGTCTACCTTGCAGGATCTTGAGCATTACCTTACTGGCATGTGAAATGAGTGCCACTGTTCGATAGCTTGAACATTCTTTAGTGTTTCCCTTTTTTGGTATGGGGATATAAGTTGATTTTTTCCAATCTGATGGCCATTCTTGTGTTTTCCAAATTTGCTGGCATATAGCATGCATTACCTTGACAGCATCATCTTGCAAGATTTTGAACAGTTCAGCTGGGATGCCGTCATCTCCTGCTGCCTTGTTGTTAGCAATGCTTCTTAAGGCCCACTCAACCTCACTCTTCAGGATGTCTGGCTCTAGCTCACTGACCACACCGTCAAAGCTATCCCCGATATTGTTATCCTTCCTATACAGGTCTTCTGTATATAATTGCCACCTTTTCTTGATCCTTTCTTCTTCTGTTAGGTCCTTGCCATCTTTGTTTTTGATCATACCCATTCTGGCCTGGAATTTACCTCCAATGTTTCTAATTTTCTGGAAGGGGGCTCTTGTTCTTCCTATTCTATTGTCTTCTTCCACTTCCACACATTGCTTGTTTAAAAATAATTTCTTATCTCTTCTGGCTAACCTCTGGAATTTTGCATTTAATTGGGCATATCTCCCCCTATCACTGTTGCCTTTTGCTTTCCTTCTTTCTTGGGCTACTTCTAGTGTCTCAGCAGACAGCCTTTTTGCCTTCTTGGTTTTCTCTTTCTTTGGGATGTATTTTATTGCTGCCTCCTGAACAATCTTGCGAACTTCTGTCCATAGTTCTTCCGGGACCCTGTCTACTAAGTCCAGTCCCTTAAATCGATTCTTCACCTCCACTGCATATTCCTTAGGAATATTAGTGAGCTCATATGTAACTGCTCTGTGGGTCTTCCCTAATCTCTTTAGTCTGGTCCTAAATTGTGCAGTACGAAGTTCATGATCTGAACTACAGTCAGCTCCAGGTCTTGTTTTTAGTGACTGTACAGATGTCCGCCACCTTTGGCTGCAGAGGGTGTAGTCAATCTGATTTTGGTGTTGTCCATCTGGTGAAGTCCATGTATAAAGCCGTCTCTTAGGTTGTTGGAAGAGAGTGTTTGTTATGCAGAGTGAGTTGTCTTGGCAAAATTCTATCAGCCTATATCCTGCTTCGTTTTGTTCTCCCAGGCCATGCTTACCTGTAATTCCAGGTGTCATTTGACTGCCCACCTTAGCATTCCAGTCTCCTGTGATGAAAATAACATCTCTTTTAGGCGTGTTGTCCAGTAGGTGCTGCAGATCCTCATAGAACTGCTCTACCTCAGCTTCTTCAGCATCTGTGGCTGGGGCGTATATTTGGATCACTGTGATGTTAGATGGCTTGCCCTGAATTCGAACTGAAATTATTCTATCATTTTTTGGATTGTATCCAAGCACTGCTTTAGCCACTATACTATTAATTATGAAAGTTACTCCATTTCTTCTGTGGTCCTCTTGTCCACAGTAGTAGATCTGGTGGTCATTTGATGTGAAGTGGCCCATTCCAGTCCATTTCAGTTCACTGACACCCAAAATGTCTATCTTTAATCTTGACATCTCACCAATAACCGTATCCAATTTGCCCTGGCTCATAGATCTTACATTCCAGGTTCCAATGGCGTGTTGATCCTTAGAACATCGGATTCGCCGTTTACCACCAGCACCGTCAGCCACTCGCCGCCCCCAGCTCCCCATACTTCACATAGCACCTTCAAGGACATGGGATCTTTGAGTGTAAAGTACAGCAATTCAGCAAATGTTAGTCAAGGATGCAGGAAAAGGTGAGCACTCACATAGACCATATTCCAAGCCATGTTGCAATGTAACAGAAAACACTTCATAGCCCTTCATAAGCAGGAACTTTTCATGATCAGACTGGGTCTGTAGGATCAATTCAGAAGATCATTGTTTCCCACCTACCAGGGTACAGAGCATAATAGCATATCAGAGAGAATAAATGTCAGTATATTGTAGTTATCTGGTTTAATTGTATGCATATGTATGCACACATAAGCATGCATATACACACAGACACAAATACATGACTTTTTAAAATAAATATATATTTTTGTGAAGTTATGAATGACAGCATGAATGAATGGGACATAGTCAAAGCCAAAATAGTAGAAGAGTTAATTCTAGTTACATATGGAAAACGACTAGACACTAAGATTCAATGAGGGATATTTCTCAAAACAAGAGATGATTCCATGTGAATGATGAGGTGATGACACTCAAATAGAAGGGTATCAGGAGGAGTAAGAGTGGGGCAAGCTAGGATCAGCCAAATCTTATCTGAAGATATAAAAGCAGATGGTAATTGTAGTACCTCAGAGCCATCACAAAGAAAAAGGAACCATGCATGGTAGATATTTCACCTTGATCCCTTTGGAGCTAAAAACCTAGATCTTCTGGACTTTGATTTGGGTAGGTATAGCGTATGCAGATACATGAGGGAAGGTTTCAGTTCAGAAAGTAAATGATAAACTTGTAAACCTTCATTTCTTTCCATGCATTCTAAGTCACTGGACAGAAGCATTCAAGAAGTAGTACAGAAGGTTTTACAAAAACCTTATTTACAACCCTCTATGTGACTGAGAAGGTGCCAAAGGAGTTACTAATTTAGGTTTCCCTCCTTGACTTTGTGCCATGGAGAGGTGCAGAAGCAGCCACAGTGTTTAGTTTATAGTAAATAAACAGATGATGCCAGGGAGTCATACCTGGGCAGGGCTATGTGACTTGGCCCCCTTCCTCCCCCACCCCCAATCTCTTTAGGAATCTGTGGTCCTAAAACACAAATTGATGTAAACTCTTGAAGGACTCTTCAAAAGTTGCTTCTGAGTCAGACAACGTGCTGTGGCAGAGTTGGCGCTTCCTCTTCTCCCTCCCTTTTTTCTCAATTAGCCCCTTCCAACTTTTTTAGCTGGTCTAGAATGTCAAGCTGCTGAGACAACTGACAGGCCAACAATTACCGCTCTGCTGCCTTTGTTTAAGCTGCAGTTTACTTATGAGCAATTGAGTCTCATTATTTCTGCCAAATTATATCCTACTGCAGCTATCAAGAAAAGAAACAAACCTTGTTTTGTTGTTGTTGTTGTTGTTGTTGTTGTTGACTTTCATTCTACATATCATGTATGTCACTTAACAAGGCAAAGGAAAGCCTTCAGAGCCAGTCGAGCAGCTCTGAAATGTTTCCTCATTTGTCTGGAGGGGGCACTATATTCCAGGAAATGTTAGGGATTTGGCCAAAAAAGGAGCTACAAGAAATAGAAGACAAAGGACTGGCTGGCTAGTCTGGTAGTATCTTTGGGGATCTGAGCAAGCCCTGGTGAGCATGAAGGTGTTTCAGAAGCAGCTCAGCCCATGTGTTCCCTTTGGCAGAAGCTCCACAAGTCTTCTGGGCTGGGATGAGTCACTGTAAGGACACCTTCAGGCCTCATGTCCTTCGTTGCCTGCCATTCTGTCCCCAGCCTGAGATACAACAGAGGAAAACACATGTTGGGGACCAGAAAAGACCATGAAATGGGAGACGGTCTTCTCCCTCTGATTCTTGTAAAGGTGACCATGAAAGCCTTCTGCTTCCTACTCCATGTAGCTCAGCTTTAGTGAACTGGAACACTACTGAGAGAGAGCAAAGTACCTGAGGGTGTCTAAAGTTAAGGAGACTGTATCCCTCCAGTGCAATCTTCCACTGTTACTTCCTTGATTAGCCTGCTCAACCTCAGGGGTCCCTATCACTTATCTGTTCCTTGTGGTGCAAGACCCTAGACCCCAAGGTAGTAACTTCTGGACAACCACGCATATGGACTCGAGATTCAGCTGGATCATGGTTCCCAAGATTGCTTTAGAGTATTACTCATTAACTGATCACACCAATAGGTTGGCTCGCATGTTTCTGGAGACCCAGACTTGATGGTGCATCTCCCGTAGACATATCTGAACATGTGTTCTGTCAAGTCATCATCAATACCATCACATAGCAGGCAAAGGCAAAATTACTGATACAAGTGAAGGGTAATCTTTTGTTTAATAATTCCTGAGGGTTTTTCAACCAGAACACACAGAGGTTCTTGATAGGGGACCTGAAACCTTCATGCGCTTTATTAATTTAGGATTTTTTTTTTAAAAAAAAAGAAGCACACATTTCTCATAAGATTTTTTAAATTCTATTCTTCCCAGATATCATGCATGTTTATCTTACATTTGCATCAGTTATACTTCTCCTAATGTACAAGTATTTGCATGCCATTTTGATTTTGCAACACCACAAATTTTGGGATC
Organism: Candoia aspera; assembly: GCF_035149785.1. NCBI lineage: Eukaryota > Metazoa > Chordata > Lepidosauria > Squamata > Candoiidae > Candoia > Candoia aspera. Next base: position 260,551,921 of record NC_086154.1, read on the forward strand.
TTGAAGGACAGCCCAATTGATTTTACATCATGATTTTGGGAAGGGAGAATTGGGTTCGTTCACACTGGAATCCTCCTTTGGGAATTGTTTTTAAAGATGAAAAGCAGGAGAAACGTTTTCTAAAGAAATAAATAAAATGTGAACCTAACCAATTTGTCTTATACTGCTCTGTATTCTCCAGCACCAGGTGGTTGAGTTGAAGGAGCTTTATGCAGCAGCAAAAGGTACTTCACTGACTTCTTTATAATAGGATCATTGTGCTTTCCCTCTGTCTTTAAATGTGTCATCCTTAACATGCACCTAGACTTCCAGAAGTGATTTCCAGGCAATGCCCTGTCTGTCAAAATAGGTAAATGGGTTTGTGATGCACTGCTTTATCTACATTTTATTGGAAAAACTGAGACTTGTGTTTGAGGGGGGGCAGGGAAGAGAGAGAGAGAATCATGTCCGATGTTTCCATTAGCTTAAGCAACCAGCAGTGATTTCTCATAAACAAAGTGAATACTGACATTCATTGTTCTTTCTTTCCTGTTTTTTGAACAGGTGATTAGTTGATACAAGTAGGGTTCAACAAAATCAGTTTGGACAAAATGAGAACTGACCTAGATCTGTGCTATAAATACAAAATCAACCAACCTTCCTTCCTTCCTTCCTTCCTTCCTTCCTTCCTTCCTTCCTTCCTTCCTTCCTTCCTCCCTCCCTCCCTCCCTCCCTCCCTCCCTCCCTCCCTCCCTCCCTCCTTCCTTCCTTTTTCAATAATACTGGTGCAATCCAATTATAAGGTTCAACTGATGGAATTGGGAGGAGCAGTTATCTGTCCCCCTTGCAACAAATTTGTAGCCTCACATTTTTCCCAAAGTTGCCCCAAGCCTCCGAAGTATACTTTTGAGGACACACAGAAAACTCCATGAAAACTCCATTAAACAACAACAACATTTTTGTTGCAAAAGAAAAAAATCTATTTGTGTGATACTTGATTTCACCCTACAGAGTCATAATAGTAACATGCATGTTAAGTGCAAAGCTTTGTTGCATTGATTCTGTTTGATGAAATTTGGCAGTCTGACACGTCATATCAGATTTGAATGAGCCAGCTTGATTGGGACGACAAAGAGGTCTACACCCATGTGCAGAAGACCAGTTTCCTGAATTGTATCAGAAAACTAAATCAAACTGACTTGACTTGAATATATGATTTGACTTTCCAAATAAGACTGGAGTTTTAAATCAAACTGAATTGATTAATCAGATCAATCTGCTTTTCCAAATCAAATCAGTTCAATGAATCCCTTCGGACTTGACTTGCACATCCTTAGTGCATGTGGCAAGCAACTTGGACCTTGACTTTTCCTAGGTCATGTGCCTCTTGCTCTCCTGCAACACATGTTGAAAGTGGTAATAGAATTCTGAGATTACAAACAACCTTTCCAAATGTAATTTTCCAGATAGTGGTGGAAGAGGACACTCTTTTGAATATTCCTCCACACGTTTTTCTCTTAAAGCCCTTCCATGTACGAAGTGAACATCATGGGAAATACTGAAATGTTTCTTGCTGTAATGTTTTCCTATTTTGTTATGAAGCGTTCAGAGGCATGCTTATCTCAGCAAACTTTAAAAATGGTGTCTTCCATTCCCAAATGAAGTGATAAAGACAGTCCTGCCTCCCACTCTAAAAACCCGTACAGAGCCAGATAATGATCCAGGAGATGATCTGCAAAAGCAACCACTTGCACTTTTCTTGATTATCTGGAAAAAGGTCTCTGGTTCACAAGGAAATGTTTAGGAAAAGACTGAAGAAAAAAAGGCTCCATTTGGGTTCTAAAGTGAAAGGAATCTAGTTGCTTTATCCCTTATCCTTTCAGCAAATCTTGTTAAAGAAAAAAAACTGTGGACATCTTGTTTTTGGTTGGATCAGCTGCAAATTTAACCCTAGCCTTAACCCACCTTATGGTGCTGTATGCCACCCTTCTTACTTCATGGCAACCTGTTTTGCATACACACTGCATTTGTTGATTTGAGGAATCCATTCACTGTAGCTCTTTATTTTAGAGAATATTCTTTGGTTCCCCCAGTAACATCATCCAAGATATAGACCATCATTGGCCATGTTAGGTTTATTTTTATTTATTTAGTTAGTTTTCAAATTTCTATCACCGCCCATCTCTCCCGAAAAGGGGACTCTTTTGGTTACCTTTAATGTTGGGTTTTTAGAGGTTAAATGAGATTCCTGAAGAAGACTTCTGTATGTTCCTTGAAGATAAGTACAACACACCCTGAACTGTATGGGGAAATTGCTTGCAAGAACCAATGCCTTGCAAGCAAAGGCCCCAGATTTAAACTTGGCATCAGTTGGTACAGAATGTGATTAGAGAGACCGCTCTGGAGAACCAGGAGTAGGTAATAATGGCTTTACAAATATGATACCACATATGGTAGAGGCATTGGACCTTTTTCTAAGCCAAGCCCCTTGGTGGTATTTGTACTTTTCTTCTCCATGACTTTGGTGGCACCAGCCAAGCAGAGAAAAAGGTGTAGCTGTGAAAGTAATGCTGGTAATGTTGATCTTTAAAAAAACAACAACAGAATTCTTCTGGGACTTTCATATAAAGCTGCTAAATAATACTATATTCAGGTTATATTTTTTTTAAAAAGTAGGCAGAATGAACAAGGTTCATACAAAGGAAGTTCAGACCTGGGCACCAGTGTCTATAGCTGCCAATTTGTGTTATCAGTGTCTTCCAGCTGTTGAAACCTACCCAATAGTCCTGAGCTTGATATTCTGCCTTGAACTATGACAGTTACAATGTTTGTTCAATGAAAGTTAGACCTGAATTTCTGCATGCAAAGTTCTGCAGTGGTCAAAGGTACCCCACCCCAAACACATGTAAACTGTGTTCACTACCAAACCTATCAGATGCCTCCCCCCCACACCCCAGTAAATGAGAACTGCTTAAAGTGCCCCTGCAAGAAAACCTCCACAGCAAGTTGAACTGACCCCACATGGCGACAGGGAGAAGACTCAGTCAGGAACGCGTGGCCCATGAAACCAAATGGCTTAGATTCACTGGCCACGTCTCAGAGATAGTGTGGCTAGCACACTGACCCAGTAGGAAGGGATGAATAAGAAGAGGGTCACCCAGATGGGCTTATCTAAAACATTCCAACGTTGCACTGTAATTTCCTCTGTGTCTGCCTTTTCCTGTCTCTTGCCTTTTGCATCGTAGCAGGCCAAGGGTACATCAGCCCTGGTTCTGCTTTCGCTCAGGGCCGCTCAGCAAAGTATCAAAGCTTCGCTGGGGGGGCAGTGTATACTGCATTATTGCTTGCACGCATGCAACTGAGATTACGTTGTAACTTCAAAATGATTTGGTTGCTTTAGGCAAGCCAGGTGTTGGGCCCAACAGAAGCTGCCAGACGTGCTTACAAAGGAAACTGGCATCCTTGTTCCTAGACGTTGCTCCTCTGCGGTTGGCATCTTTGCTCTCACAACTTGGAGAGGGCACTTCCAAAGGTTTCCTGCCCATCTTAAGGCATCTTGGGGGGGGGGGTTCCCAATTTTCTCTGCCTCTGTCCTTCTCCAGAAGTACAGCTAGACTCTGGAGGGTTGGCTTCAGAACACTGCTCGTCGTCCACCTGAGCACAATCACTGCTGAGTGTTGTTGAAATGACATCGTAAAAGTAAAATGTATTCCAAGAATCCTCTCTTTCAGCCGCAGGGAAGCAGAGAGGTCCCAACACAAAGGAAGGTACAGCAGGAGAAGCAGCCCCCTTCGTTGTCCAAAGTCCGGATGGTTCCCTTGCCATTAATATTCAAGAGAGCGGGGAAAGTTGCTGCTTTCCTGCTGACCCCTTCCTGAATACAGGTGACACCACGCTACAACTCTGCTATGTGAGTCTGATGGCTGTGCTGAAGTTAATTTGGATGGTTGGATTTGTGATTTTGGCCACAACAGTTCCTTTAAACTCTAAGGACCATTTCCAAAAGTAACTTGGAATTACAGGTAGTCCTCACTTAACAACCACAATTGGGACTAGAATTTCAGTTGCTAAGTAAAATGGCCATTAAGAGAATCCAACCTGATTTTACAACCATTTTATTGTTGGCCATTAAGCAAATCACATTGTTCCTCATTGATTTTGCTTGGCAAATATGGCCAAGAAAGTAAAAAATGGCAATCATGTGCCTATGGGGCTCTGCAACGGACATAAATGTGAACTGTTTGCCAAGTGCCCAAATCATGATCACGGGACCACATGGATGCTGCAATGGTCGTAAGTGTGAGGACCAGTCACAAGGGATTTTTTTCAGCACTGTCGTAAGTCTGAACTGTCACTAAACAAATGTTTGTTAAGTGAGAACTACCTGTAATGCTATTATCAAGGAGATAATGCTGAGCTGAGAACCAGTTTGGTATTGTGGTTAAGGCACTAGGCTAAAACCGGGAGACTGGGAGTTCTAGTCCTGCCTTAGCCATGAAACCAGCTGGGTGACCTTGGGCCAGTCACTTTCTCTCAGCCCTAGGGAGGAGGCAATGGCAAACTACTTCTGAAAAACCTTGCCAAGGAAACTGCAGGGACTTGTCCAGGCAGTCTCTGAGAATTGTACCTGATTGAACAGGTAAAAAAAAAATTCTGAGACATGTACACAACCCGTGCTTTGTTTAACAAACCACCCAGAAAACTGGACTTTTTATCTTAGCACTAGTCTCACTGAAGTAATTCAGCCTTTCTTCACATTTAAGGACATCCTCTCCACCATCCCCAAAATTATCCATCCATGCAGTTAAAAAGATGTGGAAATCATAACAAATCCTACCAACTTATTCCTTGCCTTCCTAGTAAAAGAAATTGTAATTTCCTAGAAACCCAAAAGTTTGCAAAAGGTCCAATTCTTTTGATGGAAGGAATTAATTTTCCACAAGTGTTTGATTGACAAAATGCAGGGGTCTTTTTTTTATCTCTCTCCTTCATTCTCTCCCCCCCCCCCCATTTTAGAATGTATTTTCATTTTCCCCCCCTTCTGTAGCCTTTTTTCTTCAGTTCTTTGATCAAGTATTAGCTACAGGGGAAATTTGCCAAGCATTTTTTCTAACTCCTCACTCTCTTTTGCAAATCAAAGCAAAGGAGTTAGTGTCTTATCTCGCTCTAATGTCTGACAAATCCAGGCACAATATTGACAATGGCTTTGTTGACATCAGTTTCCTTTAAAGTTGCTCCTGACATTTATTCATGTTGGTTGGGGTCCCTTTCAGCCCAGTTTTGAATTCTGACCTGCTTTGAAATTTGAAGATTTGAGTCTTTACGAACCTTTGTGCCAACCCCCTCCCAAATTATTTTCATGAAACCTCTATAAATATTAGAAGGGAAGTATAGAGCAGATTTAAAAAAACAAACAAACAAAAAAACTTCTTTATATTTAACTTACTTTATTTTATACTTGAATTTATACCTTATCTTTCTATTGACAGATACTCAAGATGCTTCAGGGAAAAAAAATACATTATTCGTTAATTAATTAGGTGGAATCAAGTCAGGTTCAACTTCTGTTGACTTCATGGAGAAATTCCATTTTTTTGTCTCTAATAATAATTTGCAGCTCTTCCATCCATCTGTGAGGTTTCAGCCAGCCTCTGACTCAGAAAACAAAACTCTTTCTGAGTCAGAAGGGAAAACAGAAACTTACCAGGCAGAAATTGGGAAAGCAAAACCCAGAAATGACTCAGCAGCGCAGGAGAAGTTACAGATGCTGATTGGTCAGTCTTCAGAGGAGGATTTGAATCCTCCAATCAGTGTGCATGAAAGATGCACCGCAAAGCACGCAAAGGCAAAAGCATCTCGATTGGCTGCAGAAGGGAATAGATGTGCAAAGGATCGGCATAAAAGGCAGATGCACAAAGAGCAAGCTGCTGGAGACAACCGATCTTTCGAGCACACAGCCCCAGCGGAAGAGTCCTTACCAGAGTCCTTACCTCCAGTGTAGCTGGAGGGGAATCAGTGCCAGTGTTTCCTATCAGAGAGGACCTATATCCTGCAACCACTGCCACAGAGGATCTTCTCCCTGCTGAATCCAGCAACCTCAGCCTTGCATCCAGCTTCCGACTTCACCACCACCGTTCTGCATGCTCCAGACACACTTCTAGCCTTGCTTCCAGCTCCCAGCCTTGTCCAGAGTCTCCAGCCCAGTTTCATCATGCTTCTAGGTTCCAGTCTCACCCAGGATCTCCAGTCCAGTCTAGCTGTGCTTCAGTGGCCCAGCATTGTTCAGGAACTTCAGACTTATCTGGTTACATTCTGGGTTCTCAGCCTTATCCAGAACCCACTCGTGTTTCAAACTCATTGCCTAGACCAGAACTTCCAGTCCAGCCTAGTCATGTGCCGAGCTTCCAGCCTAGTTCAGAGTCTCTAGCCGAGTCCAGCCTTGTTTCAAGTTATCAGTCTTGCCCTGAATCTTCAGCCCAGTGTACCAGTCCAGCTTGGATCACCCAGTTCAGTCCAGTCCTGCCTCCAGAGCCAAGCCTTGCCCAGTGATTCCAGTTCAGTCTCGTTAAGCTTCCAGGTGCCAGCCTAGTTTGGGTGGTGTTTCAGATCGTGGATGCTCATCTCCAGTTCCAGTTTTGCCATGTGCCCTAGCTTCTTCCAGTTTCCCAACTCCAGTCAACGAATCCTGCTTAGCTGTTTTGCCACAATCTCCTCCTGCAACCTTGCCAGTCCTCCTGTTGTTGCCCGGGTGGTCTTAATTGGAACCAGCCTACCTCTTGATCACAAGGACTTATTATCGTAAATAGTTGTTTTAATAATAACCCTGTCTGGCTGTCTCATAGTCTGAACAGGACACCATCCATTTCTCCATGATTTTCCTTTTTTTTTTCCTCTTTTCAACCTTGCAAAACAGAGTCTTCCTCCCTCCTTCCCTCCTTCCCTTCCTTCTTTCCTATCTTCTATTTGCACCGTTAATCCACTGCAAAAAATGAAAAAACAAAAAAACAAAAACAAACAAAAATGAAGTCTGGGCTCAAGAATACTTTGCAATTCACTGATACTCAATGTACCTTGCTTTATACAGTATACAAAAATGACTGTATATTGCCCATGAAATTACCAAGTCCTCTGAAAATGCCAGCTCAGCTGGTGGTTACACTTGTGCAATTTATCTGGGCTCTAAAGCTAAGCAGGGTCAAGATTTGTTAGTACTCAGATGAGAGATGACCAGGGCATTCCTACACTGGAGGGTAGACTGGGAAACCTAAAAGATGTAAAGAAATCATTCCTGAAGAAGGCAGTGGAAACACACTTCCATAGATTTTCCCATTCAAACAGTTGCCAAGAAAGCTGCATGGATGTGTCCATGAGTCCAGCTTGTCTCAAACATTTTTATTTTTTTTTTTGCAAATGCCACTTTAGAGATCTTAAGATCTTAGCCATTTTACATATTCAGTGTGGAAACTAAGTTTCCAACTGCCAAGAGTATGCCTTTCACCTGTTTTTCTGACTCATTTTGGGGTAATATAAATTACAAGGCTAGAATTCTAAGGGCCCTCAGCCGAGATCTGATGGTAGCAGCAGTCCACATGCAATGGTCCTGAACCAGACTTGGTCTCTCATATTTATTTTTGAATCAAGGGGAAGTATAGCTGCTAATTAAACCTTTAAAGTGTTGCATAATTAGCTTCTATTTATTCTCCTCCCCTCCGGTGGAGAAGGGATTCCATACTAAATTGATAAATAAGATCTAGCCTCAATTTAGATCTGGAGGATACTATTTTATGATGCTATAGCTTTTGTTTTTTAGTACATTTATTTCCTTTCCCTCCAGTATCTCACTTGTTCCTGCTGTTTCCAGACAAGGGGGAAAGTGGCTATTTCAAACATGTCTGTTCTGTACTATTTGAGGAGTCCAACATGTCTGTTCTGTACTATTTGAGGAGTCCTACAAGGTCCTTCATTTGAAAATCCATCTTGGTGTCAGCCCATGAGCTCTTTAAGTAGGTGCCAGCCTTCTGGGCTCAATCCAAATCCATCAAGGTCCAGATTTTTTTTTTCCCTTTAAAAGAGAGTGATGCATGGTAGACAGTTCCTCTTGTGATCTGGCTTCAGCAGTTAGTATGAACGCTGGAGCACAAATCAAGGAGAGTGCAGGCGTGATGCATGCATCTGTGCGCAAGTTTTATGGAGGAGCCAAGAGCCAAGCACACACTGAGAAAGTGCTTGGTCTAAGAAGTAGCAGTAGGAAGGCAAGGAGAAAGTATGAGGAGAGCATGGGTCAGGCAAGGCAGAGAACTGCAAGGTGAGGAAACAAGGGTAGAGTTGCTAGGAAGGAGAAAGTGGGAATGTGCCCTTGAATGCAAATTTTGTTGAGAGTTCAGGATGCGATATAGAACAAGATCAACCAGTCTGTGGTCAGAAGCAAAATGAAGGCTTGGAAATGCCAAGGAGAGAGTCACAATCTAGGCCAGGGGCATGCCAAGGTCAAGATCATAGCAAAAGTCAGGGGCAAGGAACAGGAAGTGCAAAGTAGGGATCCAGATAAAGTTGATTCCAGCAACTGAATGGCAGCCGTAACACAATTTACATTCCCTTATTGCATGCACAGCTATAGCTCCTCTTGTGCAGCTGGCTCTGATGATGAGGGAGCCAGCCAGCTTGAAGATTTAGTGTCTTGCTGCTTTCATGCAAGGCATTCACTTTAGAAGGTGCCTTCATGCTGTGGCTGGGGAATTCTCCAGTCCCTTTGGCACTTACATTGGTTGGGGAGACTTCTGTGTTGGAAGAGGAAGGAACTGCAAGCACCATGTCTGAGGAAGATGGGGGCTCTACAGAACCTAGCAGGCTGTGATATGCCCATATCTTAAAGCCTGCTCCTTAGCCAGGGACGGGACCACTTATTTCTCCCACAATGCAATTTGTGAATTTAAGTAAAGTATTGCCTTCCAATGCCAGAAGAGTGTTGGCATTCAAAAGAATGTAGTGATACTTGCTTGGTAAGCCCATGAGGGCTTGGAGGAAGCCAGCAGGTAGCATGTGAGGTTGAAGAACATTGGTGAAGGGAACAAGCTGATTATTTATTTGTTTGTTTGTTTATTTGATGTCTATATATAGATAATGATCCCACTTAAGAAACGGATGACCAAAGGATCTAAGGCGGAGGACTCCTTGATGGCTCTGAAAGTGCACAGCCACAAATAAGAACCATGGCCACTTCCATGACCGATGCCACACTCATCATTTTATTTAGCAAACATCAATAAATGCACCCCAAACAATGCAAGCTGTAGAGTAATGCTGCAAGCATTCTAAAAACTGCACAGAGAATGTGCCAGATTTTTTTTTTCCCCAGCTTTTTTTCACCTTGTAAAGATTCCAGAACCTTACCTGATATATTGGTGATCTCTTCACAGGAGACATCCATGCAGTGGCAAAGCAGCCACCAGCTGAGTATATTAATTTGGTTCCCAGCACTAAGCAGTGGAGTGATATCTTGGCCTTGATGTCCCCCTCCAGCTAGGATTCTCTGATGCTAGGGCAGGCAAAGTCCCCAGCATGAGATGTGAAGGAGCTCTGTTCAGCAAGTATCTGCTAGGTGGGCCAAGGTTCTGTATGTAGTCAGTATAAGCTAGCCTTTGTAAATAGTTGTGGCGGACAGAGAAGCTTACAAGTGTGATAAATAAAGATGACCATATGATAGGGATTAGAGCTGTCTCTGGCCTTGATGATTGAAACTTGATCTAGGGAGGCCTGGTGAATCCATCATCCTTCTGATAGGACTCCTTGGCTTCCAGTTGCCTTTCAACCTCATGTTCCATCTCCAGGGCTCTCTGATCTTCTAGCAAGTCATAGCAGCAATGAAGAGGAATAAAAGCTGACGGCACAACCGTCACACCACTGTCAAAAGAATATTTGGAAATGGGGAGATAAGAGGGTCCCAGATTCCACTTCCAAACAGATTCTTCTTAAAAATATATATATTCCTTTCTTCAGAAGTGATAGGCCTGGAGAAGGCAGAGGGAACAGTGAGATGCATGTATTTCTGCAAAGAAGGAGGTACAGGCAGAAGGACTGAGGTTGCCCATTTGAAGTTTCTTTGTTTTGTCATTAAGTGATTGAAGCTTTCTCTCCCACCCCCTGAAACTTATTCTTCAAGAGCCTTAAAGATGGGGAGTAAATGTTGCCCGGTGTGTACACTTTTTCACTCCTCTGAAGGTAGCTCTAGGAAGAAGATGGCGGCTTCAAGGCTGATGAGCTCGTTAGCTGCTTTGAGATGCTTCCCTTCTGTTTTCTGACTGTTCTGTTTGAAATTCTCCTCTAAGAGTCAGCAGGCAGCAGGAGCTGAGGAGCCTCATTCTTGTCTACAATCTTCAGGCAGAGACACTTTGGTTTTAAATAAGGTTGTATGGCATTAATATTTCTTTCCCCAATATGGCTCCAAATACATTTACTTGCACAAGATTCTGCTCCTGCACAGTTTTCTTATTCCAGCCCCTCCCTCCCTCCCTCCCTCCCTTCCTTCCTTCCTTCCTTCCTTCCTTCCTTCCTTCCTTCCTTCCTTCCTTCCTTCCTTCCTTCCTTCCTTCTTTCTTTTTCTTGGCAATTTTACATAATTCATGTATCCATCTGCACAGAAGAAAACTTTCAGCAACTTTGTGTTTGGCTTTGTAGGTCTATGTATGAACATCTATGTGTGAATTTAGTTGTAAAGATAAAATTTGAATCAGAGCTTAGAGGGATGGAGAATGCATCTACCATCTATCATGTATCATCTCTCTCTCTCTCTCTCTCTCTCTCTCTCTCTCTCTCTCTCTCTCTCTCTCTCTCTCTCTCATTCTCTCCACACATACAGATACATGCCCACCATGTGTACAGAGTAATACAAATATATCACATACAGCATTTTTCAACATGGTGAAAAAAGTTCCTCAAAAGTTGAAATTCTGATGCCCAGAGTTAAACTAATTGAAAGGAAGAACAATGCAGGCACAAAGAGACACACAATTCTTTCAAAACACAGGGAGTGCCCTGATTTGAGATGAGTAACTTTTTACATGCCTGTGTAATGCTGAGGGGCTTCTGGCCATATTAGAAAACTAACCTCATTGACTCCACACGTTATCCATCTCAGGTACTCTTACACAGGAAATTTTCTGATTTCACCTCTCTATTTAGCAAACCCAGAACTGGTGTGTCAACCTAAAGACTGTGGAGGATGTGATTTTTCTTCCATCCCTGAGTGATAACATGATTGCCTCTGAAATGCAGTCACAACGTGACTGGGACAGAGAGTTACATAGAGCTTCCTCTAAAATTGAGAGGCAGATGGTTTCCCAGTAAAAGGACTGCTCATCACAGTTCCTGGCTCCTGAGATTCCCCACCTCCACCCCAAACTTCCATCATCCAAGGCCCATGGTGCTTCCCACTGTTTACCTCATCTCTGGTGGCTTGGAGTGGCCTACTTGATTTGGCTGGTTGGTTCCTCACTAGAAATCAAGTGAAGGGAACATTAAGCTGAGGCCAGAGCTAGAAATCTGGGTTCCTTTTTACTTCTCTCCCATTGGCTGGCTGGCTGGCTGGAACAGGAATCTGGTGAGGATACTTTCTTAGTGGTGTCAAAATGAAAGTGAAGGAATGATGGCTCTGTGGAACACTCCATGTGTGGAAGCTCCCAGCAGTGGAGAGAAGAGAAGCAAGGGTAATGACTAGGAAGACAAAAGAAATGAATGGTATTTTAGCTCCACCTATCCAGGAGGACTAGTGTGCACCTCTAATAATGTGATATAAGAAGCTGGCCAGAATTAGATACTCAGTAGCCAGAAAGTTGCGGTTTTAGTAGGAGTAGGTGAACAGCTGCTGCTTACTGTAAGAGTCAAGAATTCTTACCAAATTCTTACCAAATACACACAAGAAGTTTTTAATTATTCGAAAGAAATATTCACTAGTCCATGATGGTGCTAGCCTTTTACCATGCTGGCACAGCCTATATTTTAGGCTGCAAACATTTTAAAAATCTGGGGGAAAAAATGAAAAACCCAGTGCACATATATATTCTGGCTTCACCTCTCTATTTAGCAAGCCCAAAACTGGTGTGTCAACCTAAACCTTGTGGAGGATGTGATTTTCTTTCCATCCCTAAACAATAACATGATTGCTTCTGAAATGCAGTTGCAATGTGACTGGGACAGAACACGAGACAAGGGCTAATTCAGGAGCCTTTGTCTTCTAACTGCACCACTAACACTCATATATGGGGTAAAACAGGATACGCATATATGGGATATATTTGAATTTGAACATCTTCCATCTTAGGTTTTAGCTTCTTAGCTTATATATTTTATAATACTTTATAGTTTTTGAGCTTTTATATTGTATATATATATTTTATAATGTTTTTTAATTGATATGAACCACTGTTGTTTTAATGTATTGTAAGCTGCCCAGAGTCGTGTTTGAGATGGGCGGTGGAAAAATGTGCTAAATAAATTTTATATATATATATATATATATATATATATTCCATTTTTACTGGATTTCTTTCTTGCATAAGATTTCAAATATATCTTCATGTTATAATAAGCAATAATATCAGCATAGCCAATGATAACATTGATCTGATCCAACAGAACAATTTAATTTTTAGGAAAAAAATAACAACAATGTCTCATTCAGGGACCTTTGGCTCTTTCATAGAACTTCTGCAGGTTGGTGGTAGAACATAGGTTTCATTTACAGCAATTCCAGATGGAAACGTCTAATGGGGAATCTCTAATACAGACATTTTGGCTGTTCAAAGCTAGTTGATCCAGTGGTTTCAGTTACTATGAGGCATCTTCCTAAAGTGATTGATTGATTGATTGATTGATTATGTGCCATCACATCAGTTTGGATTCCTAGCATCCACATAGATATATTTTTTTCCATGATGATCTATCCCTAACTTGTTCTTTCAAGTCTCCCAACAGTGTACTCATCACCCCTGTAACTGAATCCATCCACCTTGCTGCTGGTTGTCCTCTTCTCTTTCATTCCACCTTTCCCAGTATTAAAGACTTTTCCAGAGAGTTGAGTCTTGGCATAATGTGTCCCAAGTAGAATGATTGGATTGGAGCCTGGTCATTTGTGCCTCAAGTGAGAACTCTGGGTTGATTTGTTCAATCATCCATTGGTTTGTTTTCTTGGCTGTCCATGGTAATCTCAGGAGTCTTCTCCAACACCAAAGTTCAAAAGTGTCAATACCTTTCCTATCCTGCTTCTTCAAAGTCCAACTTTCTCTTCCATAGATTGTCATGGGAAATACCATGGCTTGCATGATTCCGATCTTTCAAGGGATAGACAAATTACTCTTCCTAAATTACTATGAATCATTAACATTTTGCATATTTTTTTTCTCCTTCCCCCTTGACGTCCACAAAAGAATATGCCCACCAGTCTTTCTCAATCTTGGCCACTTCCAGATCCATGAACTCCGACTCCCAGAATCCCCCAACCAGAATGGCCATTACTGAGAATATTGGGAGTTGACGTCCAGGTTGATGCATCTGGAAGAGGCCAAAGCTGAGAACCAGTAACAAGCCAGCTGTCAGAGAGACTAAAAGAATGAGAAGCACCTCTAAGAAAGAAGTTCATTAGCAACCCAGATTAATTCCATTAAATGGCCCAGCCGAGGGAATGTCCAACCTTTAAATAAATACACAATAAAAATAGCACACTGTTACTATAGGGTTACTGGACTGTGGCAGTAAATGAACTGAATAAAATTTTATGGCTTCTTAACATGCTGAGGTTTTTGCAGCATCGTCCATCTTGTAACCTAACAACATTTCCCAGCCTGCTCTCAGTGAAACTAATAGCGTGGATGAAAATTTCATGAAAAATGGAAAAACGATGTTAGTTTTATATAATGTCAGTGGAATGAATAAAGATCATATTTTGGCATTAACAGCTAATGGTGGGAAGGAGAAGGTGGGGGAGAATTGGGGGAGAGCAAGCGCTTTCCATTTTCAGCCATCAAATTTATGTTTTTTTAAAGACTCAGCTGTAATTATGATATTTGAATGTCATTATCATTAAGCTGATGAATTATTTAACAAGAAGGTGAGCACAGCTCGGAGGTGCTTGGTGTACTGAAGCATATTTGTGATGTTCCGAAAGCCTGAGATGACTCACCGGCTATACTATTAATCACAAAGATACCATAGATTTGCTCAGCTTTTTATCTTTCAATACAAGGTCAAAGTTTTCTTACAAGCATAGCATTTGGTTGTGGGTGCGTGAAGCAGAGGTGGGGAAGGGGGAGTGCCTCATTGCCAAAGAATGAATCATATTGCAAAATGGTGATAACCAAAAGTTTCCTGCTCAGTTAAAATTGATTACTTTGTATCTTCTGAGTAAAGATGTTCTGGTGGTTTTCCTATCAAATGTGTCCTAACTGATGCTGCATCTTAAAGAGTGTGTGTGTGTGTGTGTGTGTGTGTGTGTGTGTGTGAGAGAGAGAGAGAGAGAGAGAGAGAGACTATTATAAATGCTAGGAAGAAAACAGGCACTAAAAATAATTTGGATTTTCAGGAAAGGTAAAGATGTTCCCAACAGGCTGCAAAAGTATTTCATCACAAATTCCTCCATATTCCACAATTATAGAGGCTTGACTCCCATCATCTATAAAGGGAGGAAGCAGTATCACACAAGTAGTGTTTTTTTTTTTTTCTTTAAAGAGGAAAAGGGGAGAGAGAGAGAGAGAATTTTGAGTGATAGTTTGTCCTGAATTTCTAGAATAATAGAGAAAATAGCCACGTAAAATAGTTTCTTGAAATCCCTTTATTTAATTATTTTTAAGATCTAGCATGTTTATAGTGGCACTGGCTCCAGAGCAGAAAGGGGTTTTTTTTCCCTCTCTTTTTTGATGCATTTTTGAATGTCCATGCGATCGCAGCATACTGCTGGTCACATGGCCAGTCCAGGAAGTGCCAGTGAAGAGAAGAATCAATTCCAAATAATTTTTCACTACCACAAACACTGAGAGCCAGGCAATGGCAAACCATTTCTGAAAAACCTTGTAAAGAAAACTGCAGGGCTTTGTCCAGGCAGTCGCTGAGAATCAGACACAAATGAACAGATTAAAACACACACACACACCAAACTTTTCAAAAGTTTAAAGTTTGAGAAAACTTTTAGCCAATTTGTACACTTAAAAAAAAAATAAAAAGGGGAAGTTTGGCCTTCATTAGCTCTTACAAATTTTCAATAATTTGTGTTTTACTCCTTGAAAAAAAAATACAAGTTAACAAAACTTCACTTGTTAAACTGGGCAGTCCAATAACAGCCCGAAGCAAACCAGTTCAGCTCCCAAAGCAAAGGAGTTATGTGGGAGTACTGAGGCATGCCCATAACTGCCCACATACTTTCTCGACCAGTTCAAGCTTCTGAGTGGTCTTCAAGGGCAGCTCCCTGTAGAGCATATTGCAGTAGTTCAGCTGTGAGGTGACCAGAGCATTAGTGACTATCTGAAGAGCCCCCCAATTTAGGAAAGGATGCAATTGGCACACCAAAAGTTGTGCAAAGGCCATTTTAGCCACATCTGCCACTTGCTTTTTGAGCAGGAACTGTGAGTCCAGGAAGACCCCCAGCTTGCACACCATCCAAGAGGATCCCCAGCTCTGGGTGGCCCAAACAACCACAGCCACTGGACATTTGTAGGGTGGAGCCAGATAGGATTCTTCCCCATCCAATCCTGCACAGCCTCCATGCCCTGAGACAGAACCTCAGCGGCCTCATTTGGCTAGCCTGGGGTCAAAAGATATAATGGGGTATCATTAATCTACTGATGATGCCAAGCCCCAAGCTGTTGGATGATGTCACCCAGCAGTTTCATGTAGAGGTTGAAAGGGAGGGGAGAGTGTACTGGTATGTGGGGATGACCATGGGAGACAGGAGGAAGAGCCACAGGCTAGACAACAACCCTGCAGAAGGTATCTCAGAAACAGGGGGCATGAGAAGCATCTCAGAAGGGACCCTCCATATTTTACCATAGCAGAATACTTTCAGAATGTCCAGATTCTGTTAACACAACCTTACAATAAAGATAGAGCTAATACTCATTATTGTGCTTCTTGTCTGGACTACCTCAGAGGGCTAACAGAGAGAGAGAGAGTAGAGCCCCGCAGCACCCCGCACATGCCTCAGGAGCAATCTCTCCACGCCCCCCCCAACCCCACAGCCCTGTAGCCCCCTGACACAGGCCCAGGGAGCAATCTACCACCAACAACACTGAATAGAACCAGCCTTTGTTAAACATCTCTCCTCTGAATTTGGCCTCACTACTGTCTATCCATGCTGTTTTCTTGGCGGCATCTTCAAAAGGGATTGGCCCTTGCCTTCTTCCTGGGCTGAGAGACGATGACTGACCCAAAGGCACAAATCCGGCTTTGTGCCTAAGGCAGGGACAGAACATGCACAGTCTCCCAGGTTCTAACCCAAAGCCTTTAACCACTGCACCAGACAATTCCTCATCTACACTTCTCCTCTCGTCCTGAGTATAATCCCTTTGATTCGTTAAACTTTGCTGCTTAAAGAGTCCTCCCTCTTGCCTTCTGTTCCTCCCCACTTCTTTCCTTTTACATGAAAGAGATTCCCACATGTCAATGGGAAGAGGTGGTGCCAGATATTTAGGGATTCCATAATTTCCTTTGGGGAGAAGAAAAGTCTCTTAGCATCTGGAAACTCTTGTTACTTCCCATATATTTCCACAGATAATTTTTACTTGAAAATAATTTTTCTGCCTTGCTACTAATGTTGTATTTATTGATTTTACTGGGGGATTGTATATGGAGCAATGCAGGCAGCGAAGAGAGAGATGGATTCTGCAGCTTTTGCCTCTTTTCTTCCCTGATGGATTTTCTCCAGAAAGAAAAACGATGAATAAAATGATGAAGAAGAACAAAGACGAGAGGGTGCAAACCTCATCTATACTCCTCATAAAATTTCATGGCTAGTGTAAGATAATTGTATAATAAACTCCTAGTCTTAGAGGAATTTATTGTACAATTACAGTGATTTGGGCTGTGTCAGACAGGCACCATTCAAAAAACAAAACAAAAACACAGCAAATAAACCCCTCTTTGATAAGGCAATTTACACAACATGAAAAATTTCTTATAGAACTTCCCTTACTTGAGTCAACTCCTGTGAACGTGCTGTGCATGGACAGAGGCCCATCTCCTCCAGTGGAGAGAAGCGACCCTTTCCTGCCTAGAAGCAGAGGTCCATGTCATTCTGCAGATCTGCTTCAAAAGGGGGCTTCAATGAACCTTTGCTGAAGCAAAGCCCATCTGAGCATCTGTACAGCCATAATACAACTGAGACTATAGTCAGGTATTATTCATATCAACTGACAAGCAGTCTATTTTCCTTTGTGGTTTCGTTCTGGAGAAGTTCACCACTGAACCTGAAATATTTTGCATGCAAACCACGTGGGCGTCCATCGAGTGGTGACCCTTCCCCTTCAGCCTTCTGTGGTCCATAGGTGTGGAATCTGTCCCCTGAGTCTTGCATACAGCTTGGCAGCAGTTCGGATGGAGCATATTACATCTGCCCAGAGTCTATATTTTGCTAGCAACAAATCCCCAGGCTGCTGACTTTCCCTGTATCACTCTGTGTGTGTGTGTGTGAGTGTGCATGTGCGTGCACACACACCACGTGCACACACAGACACATGCATACATTTATTAAACAGTGCAGTAAACATATTGGGGGTTTATTTTTAGGTTCAGATATTCCTGTATTTGTCTTAAACTGGATGTTTACTTTAAATATCCACTGAGATGTGAGCAGATGGAGACCAGTAAAACTCCGTGTCTGTATTAAAACCAAACAGCTAAACAATTAAATGAAATGAAACTACTAATACTAATATTTAATTAATTGCAATCACATCCT
This sequence comes from Candoia aspera, assembly GCF_035149785.1. NCBI lineage: Eukaryota > Metazoa > Chordata > Lepidosauria > Squamata > Candoiidae > Candoia > Candoia aspera. The sequence continues at coordinate 260,569,838 of NC_086154.1, forward strand.
GAGTATGTGTTAGTACAATGCATATTCCTCTGAGTTGGTGGGATTTAGGCAATTATATATTGGCTTGAAAGGTGGTCTCCAGATTAGAGATCCTAGCTTGCCTTAAATACTAGGAACATGCTTGGCATACATCTGGGCTTCGGCTGTGCTTGTGGCCAAAATGTGCCACAACTAACTGGTACTGTCCTTACCATTAACAAGGGATGTCATCTGTGGCAGAGGAATGGCTAATGTAGGTAACTTAGACCCCGCCTATTTTATGAAAGAAGTGTTGTGTGAAAGCCTTGACTGACCAACACCTTTATGGATGATGAAGATCAATATCTATGGCCCATCTGGCGACATATGGAAGATTAGAATTTAGAATGCAAGAGGTATGAAATGGTGAAAATTATGAGTGAGTGAGTAAATGGGAAAATAGAATGTGGGTCTCTGAAACTAAGAAGGCAATGGGCTAGAAAGCAGGAGGCTGAGAGTTCTAGTCCCGCCTTAGGCATGAAAGGCTGGCTGGGTGACCTTGGGCCAGTCATGTTCTCTCAGCTGAACCCACCTCACAGGGTTGTTGTTCTGGGGAAAATAGGAGGAGGAAGCAGTATCAGGTATATTCACCGCCTTGAGTTATTATAAAAATAATAAAGGCAGGATAGAAAATAATCAAACAATTAAATAAATAAATCTGAACAAAGGTGGTCTGACTTGAGGAGTGGAGTTAAATATACGCAGGGAACAAAATGTGTAAGGTTAATTATGAAAGAAAGTGCTGAAGTCTATGTCAGAAGGTATGAATTGGTGTTATCAAGGTTGCTGTAGAGGCATATGAACGTTAGATTGCTAATACTTACATGTTGGTCTTCGGTGAACAGTGATCATGGAAGAACCAAGGATTGGTTGGTTCTTCCAAAGCAAAAACAAAAAACAACCAGCAATACTCTGAATGAATAATAAGGGGGAGGGGGTAACATTCTGCTAGATGACATCAAAGGATGGGTTGGAACAAGAGAGGAAAATACAGAAAAAGAAATGATTGGGGCATTCAGAGACTCAGGAATTATGAGGAGAATTATGACTCTAGCACAAACATCTGCTTAAAAAGAGGTCTTCTTCAAATAAGTATCTACCAGTTAAGAGGTACCACCGTCAACATTTTTCCAGTGTCTTTGCAATACTTTTGCTGATTTTCTTGCTGCCTCACCCCCTACCTTTAATTATGAGTTTATCAGAAATTTAAAAACGGTCCTGTTTTATTATAATACGATCCCAACAAAATAAGATGTAAGGAAAAAGATACTCAACACTTGCATATCAGCTTGAAACCAGCCACCATCCTGTCTCCCCCTCACCCAAAGAGGAGCAAATCGATTTGGTTAGCTTCTAATACCTTTCCCTCAAACCGACTAACACTCAACTCTGCATGTAATCCAAACACAGATCTCATTCTTTTTCTTTTCCTAAATTTATTATTTTGATTTCTTTGGCTTCTTTCTTACTTCTCTTCTGCATAATAAGGCTTAGTCCAAAAGAGTAACATGCCGAATCTGTATGTGTGCATGAAATGTTCTTGGTTTTCATGATCTTCCCCTGCCCACATTTTGACATTGTTTCATGTAGTCCCTGATCCACTTTTCAAAGGGGGCTGCTGCGGCCTTGATTGGCTGATTATGTGCCATCAAGTTGTTTTCAACTTCTAGCAACCCCATAGACAGACCTTCTCCATGATGATCTCTCCATAACCTGGTTTTTCAAGTCTCCCAATATTGCACTCATCACCACTGCAGCTGAGTCCAGCCACCTTGCTGTTGCCTTAGATGAATGAAAATGGTTGCCCCAGTATTGCTGGGCATTCCTTGAAGCATTTTTGTTTTCTATCCCAACTCAGGTGATGAACTTCATGGCAGAATTTGCTTGGACAGTCAGGATCAGTTTGTTTCAAGTCCGGTCATTTTATAATTTACCATTTATTTATCACTGATAATCATTTTCATCTTAGCCAGATCCAATCATTGATAATCATTTCCATCTTAACCGGATCCAATCCTCAAAAGCCAGTGTGGTGTAAGGGTTAAGGCATCAGGCTAGAAATTGGGAGACTGTGAGTTCTAGTTCCACCTTAGGCACAAAGCCAGCTGGGTGACCTTGAGCCAGTCACCCTCTCTCAACCCTAGGAAGGAGGCAATGGCAAACCACTTCTGAAAATCTTTGCCAAGAAAACTGCAAGGACTTGTCCAGGGAGTCACCAGAAGTAAAAAAAAAAAAACTGAGTTGAAGGCACCCCCAAAATCAATCAATCAATCAATCAATCCTGCTTAGTATTTAAAGATCGGGTACAGTCACTTAGGTACTACCACTTATCTGGGCAGTACATGGGAATATAAAAGTCTACAAATATATATAGGTTCTAGACAATGCTAATTAAGCTTCCCAGGCAGGGGTCAGCAACCTGGTACCTGTGTTCCCAAGGTTCCTTTGTTTTCCCCAAATACAACCAAATAAAAATATTGAAACTTTGTAAGATTTTGCATGGTGACATTTTGTAAAACTTGATATGCACCAGATTGCATGATATTTTGGTATTTTGTGTTGGTTGAGGCCAAACCTTGATTGTGGCATCCAAGTTCAAAATACATTTGCTGATTGCTATTCTAAAACATATGTTTTTTTCTGTTTTTCATGGCTGTATTGCACTGTCAAGGGACCCAAAAGATTTGTAAGGATTCTCCATGCTGAATTTTAGACAAGTTCAGAAATGTCTTGGACATTCTTCAACCATGCCTCTCTCTATGGATTCCCATCCCTGGTATATAAATCAAGAGTTGAGACACAAAACATTGATCACTTTAACCACCATCACATCAGTCCAACACAAGTCATGTGCCTACTACTTTCCACCCAATTCCTACTCTATGGCACTTTGGCTGTGATCCCATTTTGGCATGATGATGATTGATCAGGCTCAAAGTACCATATTTTGGACACATTATATGAAGTCCCAGCTCCCTGGAGAACTCCATACAGTAATGCTGTAAAAGGTGGAAGGAAAAAGAAGAAAGTAGAAAGTTGTACAAGAAAAAAGGGTATCCACACTGTCCTTGGACTCTCCTAATAAAATAAATACAAGAAGATGACATGCTGATTTCAACCATTTCTTTTTTTCCATACGGGAAAAAAATGGAAAACAAGTTCTCTTTCATCATATTGATAGAGAAAAAATGTATAGAAATACACTGTTGAATGAAATGCAGGCTATTTTTGTTTTAATTAATTAATTGAACAACGCTTTTTACTATTACTGAAGGGTGATAGTATTCCTAAGGATTCTGTTTAAACCATCAGATAATAGCAGAGCATAAATCCTGAAGACATAAGAAGTTTTTTATCTCTGTGGATTTTCTGGGGGGTTTAGGAGTGAAGGAGGCACTAGGACCAACTGAGAGAGACACAGCTAGCTTTGGCAGTGAAAATGGGACATGCTTCACTACTTTTTTGGATTGCATTGTGGAGGTCGTATTAGCTGCCAATACAGATAAGGTATTTGCGATAACTATGCTTGAATGCTTTCCATGATGTCCTTTTTAGACCTGATAGCAACATTTTTCTGGGTCAATGATTCTTATAAAAATCCAGGGAGGCCACTATTTCCTATCGGGAAATAGTATCCTATTGAAGTCACTTTTTGTACATATTGGCTTATTTCTTGAGTATGAATCTTAAAAAAAAAAAGAACACCATACACACAGAGAGAAATATACACATACTCACATTTGGTGTGAGTAAATTTGATTGGTTGTCCAGTAGATACTGCTTGATTTGGATTCTTCCACCCAATTCCAGGAGGGCCCCTTTCTGCAGTCAAAGTAATCTCTTAAGAATGTCTTTTGTGTGTTCTCCATAAGTTACAGAGAAAGTCCATCACTCTTATTTCTTTCCTGCAGAGCAGTATTCTTTATAACACCAATAACTAAATTGTTCTATAGCTCAAGCACAACATGGCAGAAAATATGGACATTGCTTCTAAACTCATATTTGGGTCAAGAATGGAAGGTAAACATTGGGTAATTCTGAATATTTTGTTCCAAAGAAAATGTTGTAAAGTATTCTCTCAATTTCTAAAGAAAGAATGGCTTGGAGGAGCCTACTTGTTTAGGATATTTCTAAAATGAAGACTTTTTTTTTTAGCAGTGACCTTGAACAAGAAATAAGGGAAAAAATTGAGAGAAGGTTGAGACTTGGGGTGGGAAGAAATTTGTTCAGTTGAGTTTTTGATAACATGTGGAATTAGAAATGGACAAATTTTGTTTTTAGCTGTTACAGGGCAGGTAGATACAAATAGAAACTAAATCTGGGAGAATAGATCAGATGAACTATGCTTAGCCTTTATATAAGATAGAGGACATGAACTCCCCCTCCAGGAACTTAAAGAGGGGTCACAAAGAGAAACTCCATGTCTGGCTTGTTATTGTCTCAGATTTATACGGAATCAACATGAGCTCAAGTTACAGAAAAGCAGAGTCTAGCTGAATGGTAAGGAAAGGGTTCCTAATGGTAAGACCAGTTCAACAGCAGAATGAGTTGCCAAGAGAGTCTATAAGCTCCCTTTGCTGGACACGTTCACACACATGTTCACAGACATTAGACAGCTGCTGGTGCAGAGATTCTTTAATTTAGATTGTGGCACTGAGCAGAAGGTGGGACCCATCACCTAAATGTTTCCTTCTAACAGACTGGATTGTCTGCTTGCTGCTTCAGACTGGTCAGAATTGTGTAAAGGGCTTTGTGGTAGTTTAGGGTTTGGTTTTGTTTCACAAATAGAAGCCACATTCACCACATTCAACCATTCATAAACAGGCAGGCAGAACTTGAAAATATGAAACTGTAAAAAAACAAAGGTGGTAGATTTCCCTATTGTTAAGTAAAGCTCACCTATCTCCATTGCAAATAAACCTGGATCTTTCTGGGTCTTCTATTCATAGAGATGTCAGGGAAGTGAAAGAGGTGCGTAAGTTTTGATATATAATGGACCAAGCCTGGGAACATTTATATGTACTGTGTGTGTGTGTGTGTGCACATGTGTGCACACAAACAACTTTAAAGGTGAGTAATATCATGAGCCAGCTTCGTGTAGTGGTTGAAGCTGCTGGATTACAAGCCAGAAGACCAGGAGCTCTAGTCCTGCCTTAGGTATTAAAGCCATTTGGGTGACTTTGGACCAGTCACTGTTTCTCAGCCCTAGGAGCAAGGCAGTGACAACCCACTTCCAAAAAATGTTGCCGAGAAGACCATATGGACTTGTTCCAGCAATTCCAGGAATCAAGGCTGACCCAATGGACCATAACAATAACAACAAAGCTCTTTCTGCTATGGGTATTGCTTTTAATATTCTCCTGCTTTAAATTACTGTTGTAGCCAGTTTGTATTAAGAGGTACACAGAGAACAGAGATGATTTGATCCCTTTCCAGTTGACCTACAAATAGATCTGCCTCATGAGAAATGACCAAGGAGACAGATCACAGATGGATGAACAAACAGAAGGGATGGAGAACAGTGGACGGCTGTCAAGGGAAGAACAGATGATTGAAGCCAAATGGTCCAAGAACACTTGAACAGATTTGGTTCATTTCAAGTGGGACAGCCTAGATCATAATAGAATAGGGGTCCCCAAAATATTATGCCAATAGGCAGTTAGATTCACCATTACGACCCCACCAGCCACCCAGGATGGTTTTTATCTCAAAGCCCAACTCTGTAATTTATCTAGGCAGTTGGACACACTTAAGAAAAAAAAGTATTTTTATTAAGTATTTTTTAAATAAGAAAAAAGGGGAACATAAACTAAAGAAAAAAGGAGAAAGAGCAAAAAGAAACAAAATGCAAAATGAATAATTAGTGAATTTACATAGTAAAGTTAGGTTAAATTTCTATTTTTTTTTTCATTAATTAGTTTTTAAGTAATGGAATATATCATTTTGACAACTGCTTGTCATTCTTAAAATCTAAACAATATATAAAGAGCATGAGCAATAGACAACACAATGGAAACCATAAAATAAGATTAAAAGTTACAGTAAATTCTATCTAAGCTACTGAAGTGCTGTCGACTAATGTACACTTTTAACAAAGCCCAGGACTATAGTTCCTTATCAGTTTAATTTTCTAAGAATGCCTCCGGGGTTTAGATGGTGCAGAGGCATTATTGGAAATCCAGAATATACTTCATAATGCTTTCTTTTGCAGTGTGTTAGTCTCTTGTTCGTTTGTTTGTTTATATATATATATATCCAAATTAAAATAGTATTTTTTAAAAATAACATTAGGTGCAGTGGTGCGCCTGGAGGATACCAAGAAATCTATCTGTGGCTATATTTTTGCTCCCAAGAATCATGTTGGGGACCTAATAACAGATGGAACAGACATGAATCCAGGAAAGGAAAAGAAGGACAGGTGAGAATTCAAGGAACTGGGCACAGCAGAAGGCTTTTAGATTTCTAAAAATCAAGCTATAAAGCACTGCTTTTTACTGAAACATCCATTCCAGCTGGTTCTCAGATCGTTTTTATGATTTTGAAATTCCTGCAGGCCAAATGAAAGTTTGAACTCTTTGCTAGCTTTCTTCTCACTGCATCATCTTTTTTTTTTTCTTGGTGGATATGTGCATCCTCCTTGGCTTTTCCCCCTCCTAGGCTTTGCAGAAGACTTGATATCAGCTGTCTGAAGTTACTTTTGACTGAAAGTAAATGACACCACTGAAATTCTATCTAACCTCCAATACAAAGCACAGCAGAGGAATGGGCTTCTTAAACAAAGTAGCCAGGGAAATCAAAAGAATCCAAGAGATTTCTACAGAGGTGTTTGCAGTCTATATAGTCTGGTGAAACTCAATCTGGTGGGTGTCAAAGCCTCTGTTCTGGATGAAACCCAGAGCATCCAGCGGTACATCAGTAAGATGGCACCCAAAGATGAGCTGCTGAGAATGCCTGAGGCAGCAGCAGACATGGAAGGAAGATCAAGCAGAGGAAGTCAAAGAGCACAGTGGAAAAAAATGGGACTGAAAATGGGACTCACTCTTTGAGTGAGTGTGAGGATCATGGGTTCAGATATCCTAATAGCAAGAAATCTCACTGGAAGCCATTCAGGTCTCAGGAAAGAATTTATTTTAAGATACAGTCCTTGTCCATTCAAAGACTCAAGTGAATCAAGTTCCCAGTATCCCTCCCTTATCTTGCCACATTTCCCGCCTTCCATTTGAAGTTGAATATTTATAACTGCTTTCGTTCTCATGACTTCATTCCCAGCTTCATTCCAGTGTCTGTTTTCAGATAAGGTTTTAGCCAAAATAGATTCCATCTCTGCTGGGTTGGCTGACAATATCTCTGCTCTCAAGTGGTCATTAAATCACTCCCTCCCTCCTGTACAATTCATGACAGAGGAGATGAACCAGAAACTTCTGGAGTACACCTCTTACAGTGAGATGGGCGGTGATGAAATTTGAAAATAAGTAAATAAATACATAAATAAATAAATATAAAGAAGACCAAACTGATGACAACAGGTAGAACAACCAGCCTTAGAATTGGCAATGAAGATATCAAAGTGGTGGAGAGCTTCTGCTTCTTAGGATCAACCATCAACAGTAAAGGATAAAGTAGTCAAGAAATATGCCACAGAATAGCACTCAGTAGAGCAGCCATGGAAAACCTTGGGAAATATATTCTGATGCTGTGATGTGTCAATACCTACAAAGATCAGAATCATGCAAGCCATGGCATTCCCTGTGACACTCTGTTGAAGAGAAGGTGGACTTTGAAGAAGCAGGATAGGAAGAGTATTGATGTTTTTGAACTTTGGTGTTGGAAAAGACTCCTGAGAATACTATGGAAAGCCAAGAAGACAAACAATGGATCATCAAACAAATCAACCCAGAGTTCTCACTCAAGGGACAAATGACCAGGCTCAAATTATCCTACTTCAGACACATTATGCAAGGATCTCGATCTTTGGAAAAGGCTCTGATGCTGGGAGATGTGGAAGGAAAGAGAAGAGGTTGATCAGCAGCAAGGTGGAGGGACTTGGTTACAGTGGTGATGACTGCACTGTTGGGAGACTTGAAAGACCAGGTTAGGGATAGATTGTCACAGAACATATCTATGTGCTAGGAGTTGAAAATTTGAGCACATAATCAAACAATCAATCAATCATCAATAACTAGTCAATTCAACTAGTAGGTAATCCAAACATCCTTACACTTGAAACTAAGGACTGCATCCAGAACACAGACATTATTGCTAAGCAGTTGAGTACTCATCTGTGAAAGGTCAAATAAAATAAATTTCAGAATTCAGAAAAAGACCTTTTTTCTTTAAAAGGATGACTGTACATCATGCCATGCAACATAGTCAGAATAACAACCCTATGTGACTATCTACCATAAATGAAGGAAGAGAAAGACTGAGCAATCTTTCCTCTTTAATTACATCTCCATGTTCTCAGCCAGAACATAAAGCCATCAATCCAAATTTAGCAGTCACATGGAAACTATGCCAATGAGCAAGTGATCGTTGTTATCTGCAAAGCAACTTCCCCACCATGGTTCACCAATTGTCTGAGTTATGGTTTAAACAGGTGAATATATCTTGCAATTTACAAAGAGGTAATGTAGCTGGAAAGAGGAAGAAAGATGAACATTGGACAAAGGCTTGTGATGGACACAGTACTGCTTGAGATTCAAAGAATTATGTAGGTCTTAGGAAAGCTAAAAATGTAGTATTGTGTAACTCAGTAGGAGGCGTGTGTGTGTTTTGAAAGAAAGAAAGAAAGAAAGAAAGAAAGGAAGGAAGGAAGGAAGGAAGGAAGAAGGAAAGAAAGAAAGAAAGAAAGAAAGAAAGAAAGAAAGAAAGAAAGAAAGAAAGAAAGAAAGAAAGAAAGAAAGAAAGAAAGAAAGAAAGAAAGAAAGAAAGGAAGGAAGAAAGAACCTGCCAGCAGGGTTGGTCATTGTTTGATAATTTTAATCTAAAAGTTCTTCTACCACTTCTAGTACAAGAGTTGCATTTACTATCCGATATGTACAAGATGCACATGAACATTTCTGTCATCCTGTGGCCATTCCAGGAAGCACTAGAGAAGAAATGTGTACTCCTCAAAGATAAGCCCCCATTCGCAGCTAAAAAGGATTGGACACTTTCTATATACTGTCAAGGAAAACTCAGGATGGAAATTTGTCAAACTGTCTGCTTTCTGTGTTGGTGTGTGTGCATGTGTGTACACACACATGCACATATACACAAATACACATGTGCATACTGTAAATATATACAGTATATATGGAGAGAGAGGGAGCACATGCACCAAGATGATTTATATCAATTATCCCCTGCTTAAGAAAAAGATATGGTGGTGTGTGTATGTGTGCGTGTATGTATATACTGTGTGTGTGTGTGTGTGTATACACACAGACATGCAGTATACACTGTATGTATGTATGTACCGTGTGTGTGTGTGTGTATTCAACAGTCCAAAATAATTAAAAGCGGTACTAACAATGGTTATTCTAAATTGCATCAGAAGTCCAAATAAATCCTTCTGATCTTACAGATCCATAAGAAATAGACAGAGAACAGGTGGCACGCCAACAGGGCATGCATAACTATCTGGCCCCAGTGCTGTAGAAAAAAAGAGAGATCTTTAAGAAGCCCGATAAGGCCAAGGCCACCCTCATCTCGGGGGGGATGTTGTTCCACAGGGCAGACACCCTAACAAAAACGCATAAGTTTTAATGGGTGTAAAAGCATAGTTGGATAAAACTCAACTTTTTATATCACTTTTATAGATATAAAAGCATAGCTAATTTTCTAATCAAAAACTAGCCACATGGGACTGGTTCTCAAGACATCATCCGCTGTCCAGTTCCTCTTTCCTTTGCCTTGTCATATGGTTGGATTAGATAATCGTTGTCCCTCCCAACTCCACAATTCTACCTTTCAGTCTTTGATCTGACTAAACATGCTGTGCAAATTCAACTGCTCAGTTGAACTCCCCTCCCACCGGCCTCCCTTTTCACCAATTCTTACACACAGTTTGAATGAGGACCTTCCTGTCCAGTTAAAATGATTGGGATTTGATATCTTAAATATCACTTCAGCAGCTGGTTTTGGTTGATCATGAGATAGCAGCTTCAGGTGTGGTTAATACTTGGATAAGAAACTCCTAGGACATCTCAGAGCTGTAGTCTTGACTGGAGAACTGGGGAAAAAAAATCAAAGCAAGCCAACAAAATCACCAGCAACTAAAGAAACAACATCCTTGAAGTGATGTTTTAGTGGCAAACCAATTCTATAATGCTGCCAAGGGAACTGCATGCATCCAGCCTTTAGAAGATCAGTCTACGTCAAGGATGTTTTTAGCTTCCCTTCCCACCTTATTTTTACTACAAAGTGAGTTTCCATTTCATTCAGTGGCTGTGTTCATAAAACATACTTACTCTGGTTCCTGAATGAACTCATTTTCTGGATTTGCATTATACAGTGACCCATGAACAAACTCAACAGGCTGGGTTTCTTTTACATGTCCATCTCCAAAAAGGAGAGGTGGTGATGGGTCAGGGAGGGAAGGGACAAAATGGGGAAAGGAAAGGAAAGGAAAGGAAAGGAAAGGAAAGGAAAGGAAAGGAAAGGAAAGGAAAGGAACCAAAGTTAACCAAGTTAATAAAATTGAGCTGGATGATTTTTAATGTTGGTTAAGCCTAGGATGTGAAATGGGGTAAGTACACTTCTCTCAGGCATTAGAGACTCATTCCCCAAATTGTAAAAGTTTAGTAGTCAGCCGCTAGCTTCTGCATTATCAGTGCAAAGGCCTGTTTCCCTGCAACACAGAAAATCGCTTAGATAGTTTAGAATTCTCTACCTTCTTCTTCCAAATGGGAACTAGACCAGTTCCAGGAATTCTTGTAGCCCCATCTCAGTGCATTTTGCTAAAGAGAATCTGGTGATGATAGAGCTTGGAATGAATCACTTTCCGTCTTAGATGGCTCCCAAAGAAGATGATGTTTATTATGCGTGTGCGTTACTATCCTCAGCCTAGAGTTCTCACTTGAGGCACAAATGACCAGTGTAAGCACTGGCACATTCAAGCATTTGTACAATGACAGTTTAGAGACCAGGCTCCTTTTACTGTTTTAATGAAGCAAAATGACCAACACAAGAGCAGAGCTGCGAATGGAGAATTCCGGCTCAAACCTACATTTAAAACTACATTCACTTAATTACTTTTTACCCACTTCCCACTAAAGTATGTCACCCCCCTTCCCAATCCAGGTGGCGTCTCTGGTGTATCTCCCCTCTCTGGCCTTGATGTGTGAACACCATAAATCCCTAGCCATAATAATGCAATTCACACTCCAATCCATCACCCCCTCCCATCTGGCAACATGGACTCTATTCCCAGTGATAAGAAACTAAGGGAAGATGCTCCGATAAGGGGTTCTGTGAACCTTTTGTTCAGAGGGATCTGACAACTAGGCTCAAATTATTCTACTTGGGACACATTATACAACGAACCAGCTCTCTGGAGAAGGCTGTGGTGCTGGGACAGGTGGAAGGAAAGAGAAGAAGAGGACAACCAGCAGCCAGGTGGATGGGCTCAGTCACAGTAGTTATGGGAGCACTGTTGGGAGACTTGAAAAAAGAGGTTAGGGATGGATGGTCATGGAGAAGATCTACCTATGTACTTTCTAGGAGTTGAAAACAACTTGATGGCACATAAACAATCAATTACCATTCCGGATGATAGCAGCATTGAGAGATTCCTAATGGGCATGGTCCAATGCCACTTTTTTCTCTCCTACCTTTCCTTTCCTTACAATAGATATTTATTTTTCTTCACTGTTGCTCTGCTTTTGGCACCTGTGCTTCCACTAAGCTGTCATGGGTAACCAGTGTTGTGCTTTGGAGCATAATAATACATCCATGGAAAGGAAGGAAGGAAGGAAGGAAGGAAGGAAGGAAGGAAGGAAGGAAGGAAGGAAGGAAGGAAGGAAGGAAGGAAGGAAGGCAGGCAGGCAGGCAGGCAGGCAAACTTGCTAACATCTTGATGTTACACCAACTTTATTACAATTCCCCCCCCCCATCTTTAAAAGTTTTCTTAAGATATGAAGTAGAACTTTCCAAATGCATTTCCTCTATACATTTTTTTTTTCTGCACAGCAGTTCTTGTGTGTTCAGATTGTTTCTCCCCTACAGCTATAACCTAATTGGCATGCAGAGTTCTGATTATGAATACAAGTGATTTGGAGAAAATTCTAATGTAATTTACATTGGTAACTCTGGTTACTGGTTAAAAGATTCTAAGAGGGTTGTTATCGGTTTTTTTCTCACTGTTTGGGCAGCTGTACAATTGTGATAGATTTAAATCCTGCCTAAGGAATAAACCAGAAATTGCAGGCAATTTTGTGTAAAAATGTAATATTCTGAAAGCCTCAAGGAAGAGGAAGGAATAGTGTGAATTTTTGGAGATATAGCATTTTCCAGATCAGATTCTGTGACATTTACAATAAGGAATGCTTTCAATTTTATTTTATTTTATTTTATTTATCATGACATCATAGGTACTGTCATATCTGAAAATGTTTAAGCCTTTTGTCAGAGTAGAACTGACTCCTACCACAATATTGGCTTTGTTGTAATGTTGCATTATTTATTTTATTTTATTTTATTTTTGTTTTTATACCTGTGCTCTGAGATGCCCAGAGTCACAAGACTGAGATAAGAGGCTGTGTAAATTTGATAGATGACAGAGATAGGGATAAGGAGAAAAGAAAGAAAGAAAGAAAGAAAGAAAGAAAGAAAGAAAGAAAGAAAGAAAGAAAGAAAGGAAGGAAGGAAGGAAGGAAGGAAGGAAGGAAGGAAGGAAGGAAGGAAGGAAGATACTGTAGATAGATAGATGATAGACATAGAGATAGATAGAGAGATAGACAGACAGAGATAGGTAGGTAGGTAGGCGAGAGAAAGATAGATAGATAGATAGATAGATAGATAGATAGATAGATAGATAGAGATGTCAAGTGACAGAGCGAGAGAGAGAAATAAAAATGATAGTGAGAATGTGCGAGAGACGCATCTTGAATGATGTCATATTCTAGATAACACTGGGAGCATAACCTGTGCAGATGATCAGCTGCAGGCCTATAGAAAGTGAACTGAACCATCAACTGGCTTTCTAGTTAGTGACTATATTCGCTCAAAAGGAAGGAATCTTGAATCAGCTGGGAGGGAGGGTAGAGAAATACCATCATCTGACCCCCTTACCAAATCTTCAGCATATCTAAGATAATCCCTCCCCCACTCTAAAGGTAAATTCTTTCCAGTCTTCTATGATCAATACAGTATCATGGGTCACAAAATACTTGAATTGTTAAGGTCAAACTGTAGGATGTCCATACTGACACAGGAGATAGTAAGCAAGAACGTGCACAGATGGTACCATAAATCCTTTTGTGCTTGAAGGTTACCTGGCTTCCCCTATTTCTGTTGCTATGCAGAACCTATGGATCTGCAATCTCTGGATCTGAATGCTGAAGAGTCACCAAAGATTTACCGGAGACACACTGAATTGCTGAAGCAAAGCTGAGCTCATTTCTTCAGTGTCTTCTTGAGGAATGTTGAATGTAGTCAGAAAACTTCAATAATTATAGCTGATTCTTGAGAAAAGCCAACACATCCCCAGAATTATTCATTCTGGATAAATTGAACATCCAGTAAGCAAGTTCTTTTACTTTGATCAATGACCAGCATAAAATAAAAACAAGACAAAAACAGTAAAGAATGGGACAGGCAATAAAAGAACAAATACAAAGTGGAAACTACAGATCCATGGAAGCTCCTGAACAACATTTGACTATAATACAGACATTGTATAATAAAACAGATTATTCTTGAGGCTGAGACTAAAACTGAGAGATAAAATGAATATTTTGAGCCTGTCAACAGAGAGGAAGAAAGTTATGATGGTTATTAGGTCAAGAAATTGGCTACAACAATTTTAATTAAAGGAAGATAGTTCAACCTAAAACAATGTCAATGGCATAATAGTAACAACAAATAAAAGAGAGATTTTTCAGTGTGTTTGCCCATACCCCAACCCAGTAACTATCTCTTTGTGAACTTTGATGGCTGCCATAAAAAGCTTAGCTACATTACATGTAATGAAAAGTTTCTACAACCAAGGGTTTTGCTTTGAGCTATATTGTGTGGTTGCAAGGGGGGAAATTAGACTTCGGTGACCGTCCTGATGATAGAGAGAATAGAAGTGTGCTGTAGTTCCAATGGCTCCTGTATTGCAGGGACAAGTTCTTTGACAAATGGGGATTTTAGCAAATTTCCCATTAGCACAGAAGAAAGGATCAAGCTCTGGAAAAAGTCTTTGCTGGGCAGGAGTAATTAGTCCTGTTAGATATCTGCCCAATTTTCATCTAGGGTGCATTATGCAGTTTTTCATGTGGATGGAATGTGGCTGAACTAATTCTGATATTCCACATCTTGAATCCTCTTTCTAATAGTTCTTTTAGCTTGGGCGCAATCCAAAATGAGGAATTGCTCAAATGACACCCAACAGTGGCTGAGTTTCCCCACTATTGCCTGTTGCCAAGAAGAATGGAAGTGATCTGAGAGGGCTAAGGAAATCAGTCCTGATTGAAAATAGTGGCGTTTGAGCCAGCAGGAGAAAATTGGTAGCCAAGACCTCACTTTGGTTGCTCGATTCTACTCTGAGGAATGCATTAGCTCACACATCTGGGTGCCTGAAACAGTGTTCACAAGAACATAGTTTGTATAATCTCTGCTGGCCTCTCATGTGGAGATGGCCCCAACTAAATTGGGCATCCAATAATTATTCTGGTATAAAATTTGAAACCCGTAACTGGGGAGTCCTGGTCTATATCTAGTGTCAGGACAGCCAATTTCCACTGGTGACAGTCATTAACTGTGTTAATGAATTTTCTGGGTTCTAAACCATCTAAAAAGGCTGGGTTAAACCCTAAACTATGTGTTAACCACGTAGTTTGGGTTCACACCACTCACTAAACAATGCAGTGGGTATGCACCTGCAAGGCTTTTAATTTAATCTGCTCAAGCATGTTTTGTGAACCTGCCATAAGACTTGCCTTCCCATCTCTGTTTGTTTGTATGAAACAACCCTCTTCTGACATTCATGGAGTGCTACAAGGGTACAAATATTTCCACTTCTAATATCCATTGCCCTGGCTGATGAGCAAAACTTGATATAATTGGAAACCAAACTACAGGGCTGCAGAAATCTTCAAAGGGGTGCTTTACTGCATTGATGCATCCAACAAATGCCTCCCTCAATTTTGCTTTTTGAATGTGAAGCAGTATGGATTCTTCACTTCTAAGAGTAACAAGAAGCAAGTCCTTGTTCCTCTTTGCTCTTCTTCACAGCCCGTTCACAACTCAGTTTTGTAACCAGGACTAATGGAGCTTCAATGAGTGTGGGGCAAGTGCTGCCAGAGACAGTATGCTATATATCACCAGTAAGACTTGTCAAAGCTTTGGAGGACATACTGGAGAACATGTAGCTTGCTTCTGCCTTAGCTTTCTCTCCAAAATTTAGTGAGTGCTGCTGGGGGGAAAAAAAAAAAAACGCTCAAATTTTTCCAGCAAGTGACAGGGAGGAGACAAAGAGAAGAGTCAAGAACTTGGTGAGATTTCAAGCAGAATATCAAATTAGACCTCTCAGATTAAGCCCACGATAGAATATATTCAGTATCACTTTCATTTTAATACGTTACTGAAGTAACCAAAGAAGCTCAATGATATGATTTAAAACCATGAAAATAAAAATCATCATTTTCGTATGCAAGCCCCAAGAGAAAAATCCTTGGTCTTCATTCCAATAAATACATCTATAAATAAATCCAGTAATGTATCACTCTTCCTTTTTGAAAACATCAAGGAAAGGTCCATGCAGATTGCATAGAATAATCAAGATGGCAGGGAATCATTGCCTGGGTGACAGATCGGAGACTCTTATAATCCAAGACAGACAGACAGACAGACAGACAGATTGTTGGTAAGTCTGGAAGCAAATCCTTGAACTGTGGTTGTGTTGGAGGCCCCCACAATATGAGAATAATAAAACTTTATTGTGTTTCCCATAACAAGTCATTTCTGACTGTTTGGAAGATCATCTTGAATGCTATCAGGGAGGCTGAAAAAAAGAAAAGTTGTGATGACTTCAGAAGGTTTCAGTTGTGCTAAATAAGGTGAGTGTGTTGGTATTGATATCTTTAGCATTCAGCTCATGGAAGTAACATGTAGCCCCATCCTTATTCTCCAAGGCTGGATTTAATTATCAGCATTTCACTTTTTCTTCTTAGCATTTTTCCTGCGCTATGTCAGGGTCCACTTGTCAGCATATCCGTCTCCATTGGGATCGGTCCAAGGCATCTTCAGCGGTGACGTTCACACATTCCATGTCCTCCTTAATGCAGTCCATCCACTGCTGTTGTTGTTGTTTTCTTCATTATTATTATTATTAGCATTATTAGCATTAGCATTTCACTAGTTGAGCATTATTCCATTGATCGGATCGCTTGGGCACCTAGCAACACCTGTCTCTTTTCTCGTTACCTTGATGTCTTCTCTTTCAAAGCTTTTCATCTAAACTTTCACCACGGCAGCATCGGTTCTTTGTTCCAAAGAGGGCTGATTAAAATGAAATTACTTCGTTTCCTGACCCCATGGCAAATTTCATGAGCTACAGTTTGTCTGGAAGTGGGATCTGATTGGCTATCACTGTGGTTTGTAGTTCTTTTCTTCCTCCCCTCCTGCGACACAGCTGACTGCAATGGTTCTGAAATAAAGAATGTGTGTGAATGTCTGTGCGTAGGAGATATGGATACAGAATGTATAGGCTGTCAGAGAGATTATGGAGCTCAAAAAGAAATTTGTTGTTGTTTATTCGTTTAGTCGCTTCCGACTCTTCGTGACTTCATGGACCAGCCCACGCCAGAGCTTCCTGTCGGTCGTCAACACCCCCAGCTCCCCCAGGGACGAGTCCGTCACCTCTAGAATATCATCCATCCATCTTGCCCTTGGTCGGCCCCTCTTCCTTTTGCCTTCCACTCTCCCTAGCATCAGCATCTTCTCCAGGGTGTCCTGTCTTCTCATTATGTGGCCAAAGTATTTCAGTTTTGCCTTTAATATCATTCCCTCAAGTGAGCAGTCTGGCTTTATTTCCTGGAGGATGGACTGGTTGGATCTTCTTGCAGTCCAAGGCACTCTCAGAATTTTCCTCCAACACCACAGTTCAAAAGCATCGATCTTCCTTCGCTCAGCCTTCCTTATGGTCCAGCTCTCGCAGCCATATGTTACTACAGGGAACACCATTGCTTTAACTATGCGGGCCTTTGTTGTCAGTGTGATGTCTCTGCTCTTAACTATTTTATCGAGATTTGTCATTGCTCTTCTCCCAAGGATTAAGCGTCTTCTGATTTCCTGACTGCAGTCAGCATCTGCAGTAATCTTTGCACCTAGGAATACAAAGTCTTTCACTGCTTCTACATTTTCTCCCTCTATTTGCCAGTTATCAATCAAGCTGGTTGCCATAATCTTGGTTTTTTTGAGGTTTAGCTGCAAACCAGCTTTTGCACTTTCTTCTTTCACCTTCATCATAAGGCTCCTCAGTTCGTCTTCGCTTTCAGCCATCAAAGTGGTATCATCTGCATATCTGAGATTGTTAATGTTTCTTCCAGAGATTTTAACTCCAGCCTTGGATTCCTCAAGGCCAGCTTGTCGCATGATGTGTTCTGCATACAAGTTGAATAGGTAGGGTGAGAGTATACAGCCCTGCCGTACTCCTTTCCCAATCTTAAACCAGTCTGTTGTTCCGTGGTCTGTTCTTACTGTTGCTACTTGGTCGTTATACAGATTCTTCAGGAGGCATACAAGATGACTTGGTATCCCCATACCACTAAGAACGTGCCACAATTTGTTATGGTCCACACAGTCAAAGGCTTTAGAATAGTCAATAAAACAGAAATAGATGTTTTTCTGAAACTCCCTGGCTTTTTCCATTATCCAGCGGATATTGGCAATTTGGTCTCTAGTTCCTCTGCCTTTTCTAAACCCAGCTTGTACATCTGGCAATTCTCGCTCCATGAACTGCTGAAGTCTACCTTGCAGGATCTTGAGCATTACCTTACTGGCATGTGAAATGAGTGCCACTGTTCGATAGTTTGAACATTCTTTAGTGTTTCCCTTTTTTGGTATGGGGATATAAGTTGATTTTTTCCAGTCTGATGGCCATTCTTGTGTTTTCCAAATTTGCTGGCATATAGCATGCATTACCTTGACAGCATCATCTTGCAAGATTTTGAACAGTTCAGCTGGGATGCCGTCGTCTCCTGTTGCCTTGTTATTAGCAATGCTTCTTAAGGCCCACTCAACCTCACTCTTCAGGATGTCTGGCTCTAGCTCACCGACCACACTGTCAAAGCTATCCCCGATATTGTTATCCTTCCTATACAGGTCTTCTGTATATTCTTGCCACCTTTTCTTGATCTCTTCTTCTTCTGTTAGGTCCTTGCCATCTTTGTTTTTGATCATACCCATTTTGGCCTGGAATTTGCCTCCAATGTTTCTAATTTTCTGGAAGAGGTCTCTTGTCCTTCCTATTCTATTGTCTTCTTCCACTTCCATGCATTGCTTGTTTAAAAATAATTCCTTATCTCTTCTGGCTAACCTCTGGAATTTTGCATTTAATTGGGCATATCTCCCCCTATCACTGTTGCCTTTTGCTTTCCTTCTTTCTTGGGCTACTTCTAGTGTCTCAGCAGACAGCCATTTTGCCTTCTTGGTTTTCTCTTTCTTTGGGATGTATTTTGTTGCCGCCTCCTGAACAATGCTGCCAACTTCTGTCCAGAGTTCTTCCGGGACCCTATCTACTAAGTCCAGTCCCTTAAATCTATTCTTCACCTCCACTGCATATTCCTTAGGAATATTAGTGAGCATATATCTAGCTGATCTGTGGGTCTTCCCTAATCTCTTTAGTCTGATCCTAAATTGTGCAAGAAGAAGTTCGTGATCTGAACTACAGTCAGCTCCAGGCCTTGTTTTTACCGACTGTACAGATGTCCGCCACCTTTGGCTGCAAAGGATGTAATCAATCTGATTTCGGTGTTGTCCATCTGGTGAAGTCCATGTATAAAGCCGTCTCTTAGGTTGTTGGAAGAGAGTGTTTGTTATGCAGAGTGAGTTGTCTTGGCAAAATTCTATCAGCCTGTGTCCTGCTTCGTTTTGTTCTCCCAGGCCATACTTACCTTTAATTCGAGGTGTCATTTGACTGCCCACCTTAGCATTCCAGTCTCCTGTGATGAAAATAACATCTCTTTTAGGCGTGTTGTCCAGTAGGTGCTGCAGATCCTCATAGAACTGCTCTACTTCAGCCTCTTCAGCATTTGTGGTTGGGGCGTATATTTGGATCACTGTGATGTTAGATGGCTTGCCCTGAATTCGAATTGAGATCATTCTGTCATTTTTTGGGTTGTATCCAAGCACTGCTTTAGCCACTTTACTATTAATTATGAAGGCTACTCCATTTCTTCTGTGGTCCTCTTGTCCACAGTAGTAGATCTGGTGGTCATTTGATGTGAAGTGGCCCATTCCAGTCCATTTCAGTTCACTGACGCCCAGAATGTCTATCTTTAATCTTGACATCTCACCAATAACCACATCCAATTTGCCCTGGCTCATAGATCTTACATTCCAGGTTCCGATGGTGTGTTGATCCTTAGAACATTGGATTCACCGTTCACCACCAGCACCGTCGGCCGCTAGCCGTCCTTTCGGCTTTGAGCTAGCTGCGTCATCACGTCTGGGGCTAGTTGAGCTCATCCTCTGTTCCTCCCCAGTAGCATTTTGACCATCTTCCGACCTGGGGGTCTCATCTTCCGATGGTATACCGACATATCTCTGGTTGTACTGATCCATTTAGTTTTCACGGCAAGAATACTGAGGTGGGTTGCCATTACCTTCCCCAGGGATCGCATTTAGTCTGACCTCTCTGTCATGACCTTCCCGTCTTGGGTGGCCCTTCACGGTTTAGCTCATGGCATCATTGAGGTGCTCAAGCTCCAGCACCACGACAAGGTAACGATCCTTTGCTGAAGAAAAAGAAATTGCCATAATTTAATATCTTTAAAGTCCGCTAAAAATAGGAAGATACAATTTAAGAGGAGGCAACTTTGAGCTAACCTTCTATCAAGCCAACAGTTGAGAACTGTATCTGACTTTCTTGCAGCCTAGAAAGAAGCTAGTGTCAAAGAGCGGATGGGAGACTCCACCTCTTTCTTAGTCTGGGTCCTCCCATTGATTCCTTCAGCCCCACCTGGCAGTCGGTATCAATAGATTACATCCTGAAGGGATGTGCTTGATGCAGAAAATGTTGCCCGCCCGAGATTTGATGTTTCTTTGGTCATGCTGCACAAATCCCAGTTTTTTTAGGATCCAAACTGTAAAAAAACCACAAAAGACTCTATGTGCAGCTAATAACTTTGTGGGCAAGCAAAGCTGTGCCCCCAAGAAACTCTTCAGCTCCCCAGACAGGTTTGGACAAAATATTTGGGTTTCTCTTTGTAGCTGCTATTGTTGTTGTTCGTTGGGAATTGGGATTCTTATTCATTACATATATTGATTAGATTTATCTCCTGCTTCTCCTTCAGGAGCTCAAGGCAAGTCCTGTAGCACTTCCACCTCCACATTTACCCCCTACAATAACCTAGGAGGTACAGGTAGTCCTCACTTAATGACTATTCATTTAGTGATGGTTCAGACTTATGACAGTGCTGGGAAAATCAACATATGACTGGTCCTCACACTTATGACCATCACAGCATCCCTGTGGTCCTGTCATCACTATTTGGGCACTTGGCAACTGTTTCAAGTTTATGACAGTCACAGCATCCCACAGTCATCTGATTGCTATTTTCGACCTGCCCAGCTGGCTTCTGGCAAGCAAAATCAGTGGAGAACCACACAATTTGCTTAACAACAATGTGGTTCACTTAAGGACCACAGTGATTCACTTAAGACCACCACAAAAGAGGTTGTAAAATTGGGTTGGATTTGCTTAATGATGGCTTCGCTTAGCAACCAAAGCAACGGTTCATTTTATTGTGAACTGCCCAGAGTCCCACTTTTTTGGGGGAAATGGGTCGTGATATAAATCTGAATAATATATAAATAAATAAAACTGAAATTCTGGTCCCAATTGTGGTCATTAAGCGAGGACTACCTGTAGGTTGGACTGAGAGAGAATGATTGGCCTGGACCACTGTGAGACTAGGCTGAAGCTGCCATACCTTTAAGAAGCAGCAGCCTAAAAGATCCCTTTGAGGAGGTGGAGAAGAAGGAAGGAAGTCATTAAAGAAACAAAGGAAAAATGTCACCTGAACCACACAAAGGAAGTTGGACCTGAGCACAGGGAAACCTCCCCAATCCCATCAACAGCTGCCAAACTTGTAAATTAACAAACCAAGAGTTTGCTACCAGTCTTGCAAATCAACAAAGCAAGGACTTTGAGGGATAAAAGGGGTCCTGAAGCCCATCCACTCTTTGGGTTGTCCTAGGTCCAGACTTGTACATTGTTATCAGTAAACTTCTGCTGATACTTTGAATTCATGGGGCCACTATGTATCCCTGAGAACCTGTTGTACCTCACTGTTCAGTTGGAAGTTATTTGTGTGTGTCCCTAATTATTTCCCAACTGTTGACCAGGGCTGTGTGTCTTGTCTGCTTTAGCCCCACCTACCTGGGAAACTCAGGTAGCAAGCACGGGGGGCTTACAAGTTCTGTGTGGCTCTACAAGCTGTGAGTGAGGAAGTGAGTGAGTGACCGTAAGCTGAACACTGCCAGTGAATTTCCATGGTCCACTGGGAGGGAGGGAGGGAGGGAGGGAGGGAGGCTCAACAATTTTAGACCCACGTCACAGATGATGCTATAACACTGGTCACACACCAGGTGCAGACTCAGGCAGGATAGGAGATTGTGTTCCCCAATGCATCAATAACATAAGGAGCGGAATGAAATTTCCTTCACAGCTGACTCACTACTGAATCCTCATACCAAGAATATTGTGTATTCCTTCAGCTAGCTACCTTTTTTTGGAGAACAAAAACTTATCAGAAAAATAACCAAAATAATGAACATAACACAAACTGTATTGCTTGCTGCTAACCATTTCTTTTATGGGGGGGGGGGTTAGTAAAAAGAAAGTGGCCTGGCTCAATAGAGTTTTGAAAATATTATTCACTCTTCTACCACATTCCCACTGCGGGCAAGATAACAGCCATCGCTGCAGTGCTCCTATGGAATGGGGCACAATGAGAAAAGGAAGACATGAATGGTTCTGCATAGGAACCATGTGGGACTGTAGTCAGTGGGTACAGCAATGTTTGCATTTCCCATTTGGGGAAAGAGGGGGAGAGAGTGCTAAATATTCCTTATGCACAATTAGCATAAACACAGGGGGGGTTACTCAAGAATTATACTGGATTTTCCTAGATATGCTGCTTTATGCAGGGAGAGACAAAAATATGTGTGACAAAATGCTTCACTTAGTTAGGTTCCCAACAATACTGTGGTTTTTCCCAGTTTTTCTTATCTCTGAATCTGTGGCCAAGAGCAATCAGATGTGTTTTACAGCAATGCTTCTTGTAGAGTTACTTTCTGTGCACTCATTTTTTTTTTTATCCCCACTTTTTGGAGAGTCTTGGGATGTTTGCATCACAATCAACAGAACAGTCACATTTTGACTTTAATTAAGCTGACGTTGGGTTGTCTCCAAAGCAAAATCAAAGGCAGTCTGTAATGATAACCCTAGTTCAGCTTCCTTTCATAAAGAGTGGCTGGAAAGTTATTGTACCAGAATGCTGTTGTTCTAATCATTTCATCATTCAGCTTGTTAGCAGGATAATCACATGGGGAAACAGAATTGATTGCTGGCACATGACTGACATGTTGAGATCTGAAGGATAAGCTCAAGAAATGGCTCCAATATACCCAACTCACTTTTTATTAAAAGCATGTAAGTCACATGGAAAAGAAATACATTTATCCCAATGTGAAAGCCTATTGAATATTGTAGGTCTCTATCTCCATTCCATATATTGCTTTCTCTTCATTTGGAGATCTAGGTGCAAGTATCCCACACTTGATTTACAACCTCAATAGGACTCTTTTAGAACACTGTGGTAGATGTTCTCCTAACAATACTGCCATATTGCTTGGAGCAGATGGGTTACTAGGAACAAATAAGACAGAGGTTTATAATTCTTAATGTTCTGCCTGCCTTTGGTACGATTCACGATTAGGCTGTCCTATAAATCCTCAAATGATTTTAGATATAGCATTCTGGGAAACCCACCAGCAATTTTCTTGTACAAGTTACATTCATTCCAGTGGGTTAAGTTAGGATTCTCCTTGGCATACTCTATGTTCAACAACACATACTCTTTCACAGTACAAGGAGATTCCTTGTTCCAATCTTCTCAAGTATTGTTGAAATACACTGGACACTCTTTTATATATTATTCTCACCAGTGTCTTGAATAGAACCTTCAGCTGAGACAGAAACAGATCGATGGGTCAAGCTTTGGGGTGCTGTCTTATTGTTTCGGAAGCAAAACTTGGTAAATAATTTAAAGCTAAGTGTTAGCATATGCAGACCTTAGCTGTTTTAAAAAGCAAAACAAAATTGGATTGGTTTGTATTTAGATAGGGCACCATCCAGGAAGTCCAGAGACAATTTGATGTGACAAGCATTCCCTTAATGCAGAAAGTTTGAAAACTACTGGGGCAAGAGATTAGAAAAGGTCTTCAAGGCCCTTCCAACTCATTGGATTTTCTGAGGTTTCTTCCCACCATTCTCTAAAATCTGCAGAAGACAATTTAAAGCAAGGCTGCCTGCTATCTTGAGCAAACTTCCCCATTGTCCTGATGGTATTGACATGATGACCTAGATGGGTTCTTGGAACAAACAGAAGGCAATTTCAAAAAGCCGGGACAAAAGAATTGCAGACTTATTGATGTCTCTGTTCACACAACATCAACTTCCTGATTCAGCCAGAGGTCGGGAAGAATTCTTGGAGACCTCATAAAAGAAGTTCTACAGGCTAATTTACCCCTTCCTGACTGTGTCGGTCTCCGGGCCTATGGAGCAGCAGGGAAGAGACACGGTTTTGAAGTTAAAAGCTTTTTGTGCTCTGAGTGAACATAAATGATGAGGGAAAATCTTGTGAAAAGCCATGCCTATCAGGTATACAAGTTGGTAACAAGACAGGAGTCAATGGGGTCTTCCTTTTTAAAAAAAATCATAATAACTGTAAACTATAAAGGTGGCTCTTTGAAGACAAAGAAGGGCAATTCCATTGCTTCCTTTAACATTTTCGTATCAAAATGGCAAAGGGAGGAAGGATTGTTTAATCGATTACTGCATGTATGCAACAAATAGTAATTTCTTTTTATTAGTCTGTTTTTTCAAATCCCAACCAAGTGACATGCTTTAGTGGAAGATAAAAGATGAACAGCCCCCATTTTTTCAGGAATTAATTTTGTCAATATGGTCTGTTCTTTTATTATGCAATATAGGGACAATTACAAACCCCTTTTTAAGGGACTTGTAAGATTATATTTTTTCCAGTTATTGCTTTTTTGCCTTAAAAAAATGTTCAGTAAGGAAATATATTTTTATTACATTGGTTATTGATGGTATAAACCTATAGATTGTAATGACCAGGAAGTACAATGTAATTGATCATATGTTGAAAATGCATTAATTTGAATTACAGTATTTTTCATGTCTAATTTGAAATTATGTAAGAATATAAAAACATCATCCACCATGATGTAAAGCTATG
Organism: Candoia aspera; assembly: GCF_035149785.1. Lineage (NCBI taxonomy): Eukaryota > Metazoa > Chordata > Lepidosauria > Squamata > Candoiidae > Candoia > Candoia aspera. The sequence goes on from NC_086154.1 coordinate 260,594,752, forward strand.
ACTTATTCTTTCATTATATTACATTGCAACATGAGGATGGTCACCAGGGATGAATGAAATTCTCTGACCCCTTCCCCTATCTTCCAAGCATGGGGAAAAAAAAAAAAAATAAAGCTAGAATTATGATGTTACAGGGAACAGCCATGCTCGGGCACCATTCTTTTCAAAATTTCTACCTGTAATATGAACCTCAAATATTTGTGATGATTAAGCACAATGCAGGGAAGAAAGATTTGTGTTGCTTAAACACAATGCAGGGAGGAAAATATGATTATTTTGTAAATAAGAACAACTACAAACTTTACAAAGGACAGAATTATGATGTAAACAAAGGATAACTCATTCATGCTGCTTCTTCCTCTTCTTCCCCCCCTCCTCCTCCTCCCCCCCCCCTCTCTCTTCCTTGTCTTCTTTTCTAATGTTGTTTATTTTCACCCCTCAAATAAGGCAGTGGTCTTACTTGCTGTTGGCTCACTTGACAGACAGAAGCACAAAGGGATTATGTCTCTGCCTTGGGATGGAAGAGTATGGATTTGAAGAAGCAGGGTGTATTTTTCTCCCAATAAATATCTGGCCGAAAAAGTGCTGGGAAAAAAAGAAATCCAGACACTGTCTGGGGGGGGGGGGGGGGAGAAAAAGAGAAACGAATGAGAGAAAGGTGGGTTGGAAAGGGGGTATATATGTAAATGTTGCCAATGGTCTATTTTAATGTTTCTTGGATTAAAAAAAAAAAAAAAAGTTTGTGGAGTTGAAGCATCAGGTGCCCTGAAGACAAGAGATATCTTCCCTGGATTGCTTAGAGAATAAATGAGGGATGGGGCTAAAAAGCGAGAATAAAAACAACATTAATTCCCAGCATTATGTTGACTGAACATAATGGGCTTTTGTCGTTTGATGGATATTTCAGAACAACATATGTTCTGGTAACATTTTAAATCCTGGAGGGTTACTTGATTTTATTTTAGACCAATATTTAACTGGTTCCCCCTCCTCCTCCTCCTCCTCCTCCTCCACCACCACCACCACCTCCTTCTCCTCCTCTTCCTCTTTTTGTGATTTCTGACTCAGTTCCTTGAGCCTCCCCAAAAGTTGTCTGAACTGGACATCTTCGCCAATTTGCACACTCGTGCATTCAGTTGGTCTGCTGAAGAGAGGGCTTCTCCTAGGCGTTAACTAGCAAAGCAGAGCTGCAGTGCTTGCCTTAGATTCATGAAATCGAAGAATCGATATCTTGTCCCTCACCGTTCCTCTTTAATGGAAGTAATGTAGCTTCCCATGAAAGGTTCATAACCTTGGAGGTTATCTTTCATCCTGAACTCTCTTTGATTGTAATTTTACATCCCACAAATCTCATTCTATCAACTCCAGAACACACCAAGGCTGTGACCAAAGCCGTTTCAGGATGATGCTGAGTCAATAATTCATACCTTTATTACATCTCAGCTGGATGGCTGTAATTCATCGCCCTCGCTCGAGCTGTGCTAACACCTGTAGAAGTGTGTGCCAGAAGCTCTGCTCTGGACACTGACTGTTTTAGGCTTCACATCTAGTGGAAACATCTCTCCAACTCTGTGGGGTCTGTGCCTCCAAGTGGAAGTGGAGCAGATACTTGGATAAGCCTAGCAAAAGCAAGAAATGAAATGTAGAAACGGAAAAGACTGGGAGGGGAACATTTAAAAAGGATCAGAAATGACATCTGAGGCCAACAATGGTAGATTTCTCCGCACTGCACAACACATGCTTGCATTGTGAAAATGCAAAAACTAATTGTGGTAGCAAAGCATTTGACAGCCAGTAGATACAATAATTTTGGTTAATAGCATGTTCAGAAGCATTTGAATTTCTGGGGAAGCAAAACCGTGCCTTCAAAATATTTGCTATTCAGCTTCTGTGAGGAAAGGGAAAGACAAGTTTTGACTGGGTAACTCCCTCATTGGAGGTCATCTAAATTCAGGGGTGGAAAGGAACACTGCAAAGACATTCTAGAGGAGATCTGAAAGAAAGGGATAGATGTCAGCCCGTCAGCCTTGCAAGTAGACTGTGTCTTGTTTGTCTATAGATTCTTGATAAAATATAGGAATGGTTTACCATTGTCTTCTCCAACAGAGTATGGAATCAAGCCTTTGCTGTTGCCACTGAAGTGATGTTCTGCCTCCAGCATCTTCCTCTGTCTCTGCTGCCCAATAGAGGTGCCTGCTTGCTTTAGCTGGGCAGCTGGGATGACCTTCATGCCTTGGGTGACCCTGCTGGGAATATATAATCTTGGCATGCACTGTGGTGTTCATCCTTCCCACCATAACGCGGCAGCACTGCAGGATGTGGGGCAGGGAATCATCAAACTGTCCTGTGGAAAAGAAAGAGTGGGTGCAATGGAAGAGCAGGCTGCTAGAGCAACTGCAGGCAACTGTGCCGCCTTCTTTCCTTCCTTTTGATCCTTCTCCCCAACGTCAGGATAGCAGAGTGACTTATAAAAGCTGCAGCCTTGGAACAGGTGGGGGAGGAGATGTGCCTATTCTGAAGCTTTGCAGCAGCAACAGAGGAAGCAGCCGAAGAAAAAAAGAAGCTTTGTTTTCCCCACAAAGACTTTGGAGTCCAGAGAAAGGGAGAGAAAGCAGAGGAAAAACCCAGCACAACGTTGAGAAGGGGCAAGTATTGCACAAACTGTGCAGTACTAAAGCTCTATAGTACCAGTAGACCAGTAATAGTAGTGGCAGAAAAATAATAGTTGGAATACATCTGTAATTGTATAGCATAGAAATAATAGTATAGAGTATAGTGAAGTAATAGTAGGATAACACTGTATAGTTTCATTAGTAATAGAGTATAAGAAAGGGTATGAAGACAATAGCTATAGAGAACACACACACAGATATTTGTAAGTTCCACTTTCGTACTGTAGATATTTGCTTTAAATAAAACATCTCCCCAACCCTTATCAGGAGATCTAAAAACTCCAGTTGTCATAGGGTCCAGTGCTTTGGGGGAATCTTTTGAGCACGAGGCAATCAAATTGGGTATAGTTTAAAAAGAACCCATGACAGGTGCCTCCAGATCAGCAGACATGCAATGGTTTATAGAGTAGGAACATAACTTGGAAAAACAACATATTTTAAGTCCCTGGTCTCACTTGGGGAAGGACTTTCAACATGCCCCTCTGGGCTAAAGAAACTGGACAGGTGGCCTGGCAGGAATCTCAGCACTTTATAATTTAAAGCCAGTGCTTTGAATTGGATTTGGAAGCTTAGCGGATGCTAATGCAGTGATTTCAAAACTGGCCGGCATCCGTTTCAGAATTATTTCTTGCAAAGCCCCACTCCAGCCATTGTCTCCCATTTGGAGTCCAGAACAAAGGAATTACAGTCATATTATTCTAAGGATAGAACTCTTTTCAACCTTCCCATCTGTATTAACCTCAGAACAAAATTCACCACATGTATCATTCAGTCATTTTACGTAATGTGCCAAAAATGTATATGTTTTTACACACACACACAGACACACACACTTTTTTTTCTCAATCACAAACACACAATACCTGCTAGATGCCACAAAATGTAATTTGCTAATATTTGTCCCCATCCTCTAAACCACTTGGGTTTTAATTTGGTATAACTGTGATTTGGGAGAAATGGAGTGACCTTGTATTCTCCACAATCTGTTGGAAAGATGCCACTTTAAACCTCCCACCTTAAAAATCACCTCTTCTATTTTTCTCTCCCCTGTCCATCTACCCCACCCAGATAAAAGCTTTTTCATTATTCATGTCATGGCCCTTTTTCCTTCCATCTATTTTCTTTCCTTTTTTCCCTCACATGTATGTGCAGCTTTGAAGATCTGTAGTCCTTTTCAACATTCAAAGTCCCTACACCTCTTAACTGTATGTGATGCGATGCTGTTTGAATTAGTATCGCCTTTCAAAGTCCACTCTTTCTCAGAGATCATGTAGTCCACTTTGTTAAAACACTTATTGTCAAAAAAGGTCGGATTTTTTTAACGCATTCAGGACTTGAAAAAAAGAAAACAAAAGAAAAAGATTTTGAATGAAAAAGATAAGAGGAGCAAAGTCATGATACGAAGAAGCTGTAAGAGTCGTTGAGCCAAAGTGCAGCCAAAGTAAGAACAGATCCTTGTGATGCCTATCTCGATCCTTCTGAATTCTGTCCTCGCCCTGTGCAGTCCTCACTATCTGAAGTTAAATTCTGACAATGGGAATCTCAGCTGGAACCTTACGCATGGAGATGGATCCTAGATTGCAGATCTTAAATTGTGGACCTAAGTAGGTTTCACCTCTGGCTGGAAGTGCATTCATTCAAATCCCTCATTCCACATAAACTCAGTGGATCTGCAATAAGTAATACACTGTGGATATTATTTTCTTAATAAAAGAGGGCACAATTCTACTCTCATGCTGCTCATAGTTGCTGACATGCACACGCCCTGATGTCATCCTCCCTCCACAGCTTATTAGTTTTGGAGGGATAAGCCCTGACCCTTTCAGATATTGAGAGAATAGGTCTGATGAATCAGGACTGATCTGCCCATGGGGGTTCGCCAGACACCAATGTGCTTCTAGATGACAGCAATCTCAGTGGCAACTGAGAATGATGTGGTGATACTTTGGACTGTAGCTGCATGAAAAGGCATCCTCACAAACCGAAGGCTTTGCCAGAGTGGAGGGTGATGAAACTCTCTGGCAGTTAACTTTAAATAAATATGGTCCTTTGAGAAACCAAACAGGAACTTCTATGGAGGATCATTCATTCATGCAATTCTCAGCAACATGAACATCGATGAGAATCATTTTGCAAAGTAATCCTCCCCCCCCCCCCAGAGTTTCTATGTGGTATCAGTCAAGAGGGACTTCATTTTTTAATAAGGTATAAAAGTAACACAAGCTTCATGGCTGGGGACTGGGAGACTGATGGGACTGCCCAACCCCAATTGTTTCCACCTATCCCACCCGGTCCAGCAAGAGGGGAATGCTGCGGGTGCCATCAGCTAAGTAGTGTCAACTGGCTGAGGCCAGGAGAGGGCCTTTTCTGCTGTGGCACCCACCTGATGGAACATCATTCCATTGGAGATTACAATAGCCCCTAATTGCTGGCCTTTTGCAAGGCCCTGAAAACTTGGTTTTGTGCCCAGGCATAGAGCCCCAGAAGTGTGATAGAGCCCATCTCTTGGCTTTGTTGATGGCTATTTTATCAAGCTCAGCTGCCATGGGTTTTATTTATATTTTGTACTTTATTTTATTTTATTTTTAGATCTATTTTATTGTAAGCCACCCAGAGTCCCTTATGTGAGATGGGCAGCTACATAAGTCCAATCAATCAGCCAGCCAGCCAGCCAGCCTAAGATGTTATGACAGATCATTTTCAGCTATTCAAATGCTTCCTATCCCAAATTTACCAAAAAGTAAATCACGGGATTGGAAGGAATGGTTTAGGCCAAGGGTTTTCAAACTGTTTTAGGCTGTGGGATCTGTTTGTTAGAATGCTACTCTACCCTACCCCACAACATCCTTTTGCACTCTTTCCTACTCTACCGATCACCCTGTAACTTTCTCTATCTTTCCCTTCCCTTCCCTTCCCTTCCCTTCCCTTCCCTTCCCTTCCCTTCCCTTCCCTTCCCTTCCCTTCCCTTCTTTTCCTGCTTTCTTATCCTGCCCTGTCCTACTCTACCCTACCTCTTCCTACCCTATCCTTTCCTTTCCCTTCCCTTCCCTTCCTGTCCTGCATTGTTATTCCTTCCCCTCCCCTCCTCTCCCCCTCCCCTCTCTTCCTGCCCTCTTCTCCTTCCCTCGCCTTCCCTTCCCTCCCCTCCCCTCATTCCCTCTTCTCCCTTCCCTTCTGTTTCCTCCCTCTCCTGCCTTCTCCTGCCCTCCCCTCTTTTCTCCCTCCCCTCCCCTCCCCTCTCCTCCCTTCCTGTCCAGCTCTGCCCTTTCCTCTCCTACCCCACCCTGTCCATTCACACTCTACTGCCCTACCCTTCCCTAGCCTAGCCAGGGATCTGTGGGGATGAACCCTTTCTATTAAGGGAAGAGTCTGTTGCAAAAACACTGAAGCCTGTTTATCCAAATCCAGCCAAAGACTTTTTTTGGCGGGGGGAGGGGAAATGATTATCTGAATCTCCTCCTGCCATGGCGTACTTTGTCTCTCTCTGCCCCTCATAAAAATTGAAATACAAAAAGGACTTTGCAGTTCACAGGTGAAATCAATTGTCAGTATGTGTGCTTAGTAACAGCTCATAGCCTTTTATTCCCCCCGACCTGCATACAAAAATTAATGGGATGAGCCACTGTGGCATGGTGTCCTTGACACATAATTTGTTATAAATAATAATACAAATGATTACAGGGAATGCTACAGAAGTTAGGAGCCCGTTGCTTTTTCAGTGGGGCGATAAACAAGACAGCTTTCTCAGTGGGGTGGGGAATGGGGAGAGAGCTGTTGCCATACAGTTCTGTATCCTTCCAACCCATCAGGCCCGATTGCCTGGGGTTTATCATGGCCATTCACCAAGTGTCTGCAGCACAAAAGCTGGAGGGTTCAGCTCTTTTATCGGAAGAATGACTAAGGCAAGTTGAAAATAAAATTGTGTCTTTGGTGGTGTTCTAGCTTTGAGATATTTAATTGCCCACAAGCAGCTACTCCTTGCCATCTTCTCCTCTCTTGTGGAGAAACTTGCTGATTTTGACACTAAAGCGGTTAGTCAGGTTTTTATCTTCTATTGGACAAGCCATAATGTGTTTTATGGAAGGTGGAGGAGAGAGAGGGAGAGGGAGAGACACCCCTGACAGAATGGCAGGCAGTTAGAAAAAGGACAGCCAGAATTTTAAAAATGCTCTCTTGGAAAATCCGGAGATGATTCTCTGGACCACCATTTTATGAACTTCAGGTGATCCTAATCGTCAGTGCAACCTCAAAGGAAAATCGCTATGAAGCCAGTGTGCACTTCCAAAGCTGTGAAGTGATTCTGTGTCAGAAGTAGTGAAGTATAGTCTGTTCTGAGTCAATAATGGTTTCATGAACATATTCATGAAATTTTGTTGGCAACCATCAGAACTGGTTGCTCACTGTGTTCAGGGATGTTTTTGCAACTTCCTAGGCAAGCCTAAAACCTCAAGATTTCATAATGATCTCCCAACCAGATCCTAATCATGATGTATCCAACTCTGCTTAGCTTTTAGCAATCAGCCAAGTTCATCCAGGTGCTGCCATCTAGCTGGTTGTGCCACAAATCCTTACCTTGCCAGTAGCTGTTATCCACATTTTCTCTTGGGCCAGATAGGATAGAAGTGGTAGGGAATTATTCCTAAGAATCGTAATTGGTGTACTTTTGTACCACATACAGTATGTATGTACGTATGTACGTGTGTGTGTGTGTGTGTGTGTGTATTTCAGTGTTAGGATGTCAATATATCTTCTAAAAGGGTCTGGAATTTGCAGGTTAAATAACTATCAGAGAGTGATTGATGAGGTTGCCCATCTCTAAAAAGCCACATAACATGGGAGTGAATCTGTTCCAAATAACTCTGTTCCATCCATTCTCAAAATGCAATTATTCCTTTTATATACTGATGGAAGGTCTTAACAGATGTCAACACCTCACCAACCTTATGTGAGCTCAGAAGCTAAGTCGGGTTGGACCCAGTTAATACTTAGGGAGAAGGCCACCAGAAAAATCCCAGGATTGTGGGCTGGAGTGGAAGTAAAGATAACTGCTTGAAGAAGACAAGGGCAACTCATTTCTTTATAATACTGTCCAGAACACTGCACAAGATTACAAAAACCCCAGTAGCGGGGGTTCTGGAAAACTTCAGGTGATCTTCAAAAAAGTAGGCAAGGTGAGACCAGGATAGGGCTTGAGTGAGGGACCATAAAAAAACATCAGGACTGAGAAGTCAAGTAAATAAAAATCAAAGAAGACATTGGCAAATGACTTCCATATTGTCAATGAGTGGTGTCTATCAAGTCCCCAGAACTTGTGTTACAGTCAAAGAGCACTTCATATCTTTTCATGGTCACCTTTCTGGGATCAGCTGGAAGAAAATTGGAAAGCTGATTTCTTACAGGCCGTACTTGCTCCACTGGCTCCTCCTCCTCCTCCTTCATCTTGATATTCCCCAACATGAAATTCCAACCACATCTCCTTCAGTGATATCAATACATCACCATGATAGTTCCTTTGTCTCCTTGATTTTGAAACATAGCATTGCTTTCAAGTGTCCTATGTAGGAAGGCTGTCTGCCTGTTGTTTCCATCAAAGCATATTTGGGGAAATTTGGAAACCAACTTATAATGAATCTTCCTAGCATATATTAGCTTAACTTTCTTAGCTACTTTCTGTTATGTAGGATGACATTCCTGCTTAAACTGAAGATATACAACTAAGGAGGAATGAACAATTAATGAACAGATGCTTAAGTGAAGTTTAAAACCAACTTCTTTACCGTGAAGTGTGGGGAAAAAGCAATACATAGATACTGTATATGTATTTATTTATTTGCTTTATATCCCACTTTTCATTTATTCAGGAGCTCAGGGAAATTACATCGAGTTCCTTTCTCTTATTTTTCCCCACAATAACAACCCTTTGAGATTGGTTGGGTTGAAGACAAGTGACTGGCCCAGAGTCACCCAGTGAGTATCTATGGCTGAGAATGATTTGAATCCAGGTCTCCCTGGACCTAGTCCAGCACTTTAACCACTATACTATACTGCTTCTTTCTTCTTCTTTTTTTTAATTTGTTCAATCATGTCTGATTCTCAGCAACTGCCTGGACAAGTCCTGCAGTTTTATTGGCAAGATTTTGGGAAGTAGTTTGCCATTGCCTTCTTCCTAGGGCTGAGAGAAAGTGATCCAGCTGGCATTATGCCTGAAACAGGATTAGAACTCACAGTCTCCCGGTCTCCTGGTTTCTAGCCCAGTGCCTTAACCAGTACACCAAATTGGCCTCCTTCTATACTGGCATTCAAAATAATTCTCACAATACTGGCAATTCCTGTTGTATGAATTCTGTCTGCTTTTGTAGATATCACAGTCCTGAATTTGCAGTATCACATCTGCTAACTCTTTCACTTGTCCAGCTGTGATACTTAGTTTCATATTGTTTTCATCTGTTCTGGAAAATGCATGTTTTGAATTTATTTCTATAAAAGTGAGGCAGTTGGCCCATATGCAAGGCTTGAAAGCCTTTAGGGTCTCATGGAGGCATTAACATGTGCAGTATACCAACTACTTATAAAAAATATATAATTTTATATCAATTATAGAAAAGAATACCAATACGGGTCCTAAAGATGCTTCTTAAAATGTTCTCTGTAATCTGCACATCCAATAATTTGTACATTCAATATTGTACCACTTATGTGTGAACCTTTGAACTATTTTCTCTCATCTCTGCTGTTGAAAATCTAACAACTTTAGCAGTATGCACAAAACAGAAACATACAAGACTTTCATTTCCTATTTGGACAAAACAGGCTCTGTAGCTTTCCCTCAGAATATTGAGAGTTTATGGTATTTAGGCAGCACAAAGCTTCAACCACCTTGACTGTGTGATACAAAAAAACAACAGTGACACCTTGAAAATGCTTGAGATGTTCTATCATAAGGAACAATAGGAACTTGAACTAAGCCCCTTGCTCTCTTATTCCTCACTCTAGGGCCCAAAGGTAGGTGCAATGGCAGTGCATGCCAAGTGCTACCCACCACCCAACTTTTGAGAAAACTGTTAAAGTAGTTACTTTTTTTTAACCTAAAACATTTTATTAAAGAAATACCTTAGAAGGACCAAGTTTTTCTTTGCAGCCTGGTTACACAAATAGCCACAGGAGGCCAGCAAAGATCAACACATAACAAACTAAAAGTTTTATATTCAGCATATAGTCTGAAAGCTTAATATATGCTGATGGAAGGCAATGGGAACAAAGAGGAGAGAGAAAAATAGGGAGGAAACAGGGCCATAACATAAGAGGCTCTTTAATCTAAGGAGGGGGGAAGCATGAGAAGGATACCCAGAGTAGCTAGTCTGAGTTACTATATGAGCAACCTAGTCTTTGTGCTTCACAACTTGCAGCCTAAAATAATCCCATCAACATTACAAACACCCACTGGTCAATGCACATAGTAGAGATCACTCAGTCTCAACACCATATTCCAACTTGATGCTTCACAGTGCACAGTGAGGCCCCAAATGGCTCGATTTTGTTTACAGAGTGGAAGAAGATGAGTGTGTTTTATGCCATGGTTGGGACAAAACTCCTGGCACAGATGTGTTTTGTTCTCAGGTCGAAACACATGGATGCTGGCATTTTGAGCTCAACATAGTTCAGGCTCAGAATATTTTCCACATCCCTAAAAAGCTTTTCTATCTTAAAGACAGGTTATTAAAGATGGACCACAAAATTACTGATCCAAATGTATAATTGATATAGCTACTTGGTGAACAGTTGACTGATAGGCATGTTTTCTGACCTCAGCTTAAAGCAAACTCTTCACTGCCTGAGTACTAACTCAAGGAGACTGACCTTTTTAGAATCAGAGAAAATGGACCACAAATTACAATTCAGTAACTTTTGATATACCTAGAAGAGTGCGTGGCCACTAGGGATTTTTTTTTTAAGAAATAGGAGGAAATTAAATGAAAGTGTTGCCACACATTCAGATAAAATGCAAATGGACTTTTTCATTCTCTATACAAAACAAGCCAGGTCTGGATGGACCGAGGTAGATTTTCCCCCAAATTTCCTACACCCGTTCAAGTAATTAATACCAGTATTAATATCAGTAATAAGACACTCCCAAGGGTTGCAGTTGAAGCAATTAGCCCAAACAGTTTTAATAAAAGAGATGAATAACTAGGCAGAATGGAAAGCTACTGCGAATAACAATTACCCAATTCTCCAAGGCCCAGACACGGAGGACAGTAAATATAACCATTCTGCCTTCTCTGCTTCAGCTCATATGTCAGTAAGCCCAGTGGGGATTTGCTGAGCAAGAGGTATCATTGGATGAACTTGGAATAGAAAGTTTCTGAGAAGCAAAACATAAGTTGGCTCTGTTCTTCAAAGAGATAAATGAGAGTTCCACTGAAAGGGAGGGGCATCAAGTTCAAAACGAACCCATCTGAAGGTCCTTCACACCCTTGGTGAGAAGCTCTATGATTAAACAGAAGCTGAGCCGTGATCTTCAAAATAGTTTCAAAGAAGGAAAACTTGGAGGTACAAAAGCTCTCCTGCAGGAATTTCCCAGAAATGTTAGTCTGCGTATGATTATTTAAGGGAGTCACACCAGAACTAAAATGATCATGCCATACGTCCAAGGATGCCATGCATCCAAGGGAGCATTGGATTCCATCCAATTCCAAACAATAAGACTTATGTCCCTGCAGAAAACGTCCTCTTATTCCTCATCCAATTCACTCTTTCTATCATCTAAAACTTCTTCAGACGTTCCCCCAGCCCCATCAAGCAAAGAGTCTGAGTCTTATTTTGATAGAAATAAAAAAGGTACTTTTGGTCTAGGGGTTAAGGTGCTGGGCTAGAAGACGGAGAGTTCTAGTCCCGCCTTAGGCAGGGAAGCTGGCTGGGTGACCTTGGGCCACTCTCCCTCTCTCAGCCCAAGAGCCAATCAGACGTGGTATGAGAGTTCTAGTCCCGCCTTAGGCAGGAAAGCCGGCTGGGTGACCTTGGGCCACTCCCTCTCTCAACCCACCTTGCAGGGTTGTTGTTGTAGGGAAAATAGGAGGAAGAAGGAATATTATGTATGTTCACCACCTTGAGTTATTTACAAAACAATAATAAAGGCAGGATAAAACTTAAATAAATAAATAAATGGCATTATGTTTATTTCCCCAGCATGACCATCCAAGAGGACGTCTGTTTATTTCCATTTCATATTTCCATTCTAGGCTTCTCTAGTGGAGTCAGCTCTCAGGGCTTGATCTTTCTTAAAATGAGAAGACAGAATCAGCGATCTATCAATTTCCTATTTGTTTAGGAGCTTTCCTCACACACTACCCTCTTTCTCTCTGTTGCTGCAATGCTCATAAAGGGTTTTTACTGAAAGCAACTTCAGCAAGGCTGGTATCCCAGGATTACCATATCTGGGCCGCAACAAATTGGGTTAGCATTAGATGGCAGCAAAGAGACAGAGAAAACTGCCATTTCTGCTGCCATCTACTGTAGCGATTACTCATAGCCCAGATATGGTAGCTTCACACAATTTTGCAGCAGACTTCAGTTCAAAGGCAGTGGTCATCAGAGCTGCTTTATCCCAGGTACTCTTTCACATTCCCTTATTCTACATGCAAACTCTCTCTTAAGTAAAGTTAAATTTACGGGAATAACTATATATCTATATATATCTATAATGTGCCATCAAGTCAGTGTTGACTCTGACTGACCGCACAGATAGATTTTCTCCAGGACGATCTGTCCCCAACCTGGTTCTTCAGGTCTTTCAATGGCGCACCCATCACCACTTTATTTGAGTCCAACCACCTTGCTGCTAGTCGTTCTCTTATTTTTTCCTTCCCCCATTTCCAGGACTGACTATCTACCCATCATCTATCCTCCATCCATCCACCCATCCAGCTATTGTTGGCAACAATATGGAAATGGTTTGCTATTTCCTTCTTCTGTTTTTGTTTTACTTTCCAGGGTAACCTACCTCCTTGAGATTCCCTTATGGTCCCAGTCCAAGTATTAACCAGGTCTGACCCTGCTTAGCTTTTCTGAGGTCACCAAAGATTGTCTTGGTACTTCTACCCGCTGTTATATATCTTTCTCATGCAAATAATGACTTACTTTAAAATATCAAGCACAGCCAGGCTCTTTGCAGATGTATCTGCTATCTGACTTCCACCAGGCCACAGTGTCTACTCCTGCCATACTCAGTCTCTGTAGTGGCTCCTGCCCTACACCCTTCTCCTTGAGTTCTGGCAAGCCCCCACCCTCCTAGTCTTTTTGAAGGCGTTGAAGAACTGGTTCTTCCTGAAAGCATTAGGATAGGGTAAGGATGGAGCCCATGCCAGCCCTCCAAGGTAGACCAGGCTAGGAAACCAAAGTCATGCACGCTAATACTATTATTATTATAGTAACGGCATCTTGCAAGTCTGAATGCACTTTCCCCCTCCCTCCCTTTATCTTCATGAGAACTAGGGAGGGTCTTGTCTGAGTTGCTTTCTCAAATTACCTTTCTGCCCTGGACTCAGATTTCTTTTATCTGTCCCTTGTCTTGGTTGCTTCTCTTCCTCCTGTTTGTCAGCGTTATTCCTTCTGCCCATTTCAGCCTAGTACAGTTGAGCATGGATGTCTGGAGGAGTGTTCGCTTTTGGGGTGCTCAGAGTTTTTGTTGTTTGTTTGTTTGTTTGTTTGTTTCTGTTTTGTGATTTGCCCTGCCTTGTGGCACATAAGATGGGCAGACATGTATGTGTGTTTTTTTTAACAAAACAAAACAACAAACAAATAAATAATATCAATTGAATACCAGACATTTATCTCTTCTCTCCTCTATCACATGGGCTGCTCCTAAGAATACTTAGCAGCCTTATATTCACCTTATTTGAGACATTGCAGCACGAATAAGTAGGTGGGTGCAGTTGCAGACCTATAGCCCCAGTTGTGCTTTATTTGTTCTTTGCCACTTTCCATGAACACTGGAAAACTGCACTGTGTAATGATTGCCTATTCTGACATACTCAGCCTCACAAGCAGGTTCTTAATGAAAACTGATTTATTGAAAGAATAGTGTGCAAATACAAAGAAAGCTGAGAATGACCAAAAGCGCACCAAATACAAACTAAAACTCCCCGCTTCAAACCCAATCCCGCCCCTTGCCCCACCATAGCAACCACCCCCTCCCAGGTGTTGGTAACCGTTGCACATCGGCCTGGGAAAGTAACCTTGAACACATGCAATAACCCAAACATACATTCCTCAGTAACAGTAAGGAGATTGCAGCCCGGCACGGCTGAAACTCTCCTCCCAGCAAACGACAGACACGGATCAGGAAATTGACATGCGAAACGTTACGATGTACCCAGACCATTGGAACGATGAACATGACACACTGTCAGTGTTGCTGTCTGTGCCACCACAAGAAAGAACAGAAGCAAGTCAGATCTTCAAACTAATTCTCATAAACAAGAGTTATGAATTCAAATCTGTGGTCACTTGCATCTCAGACTGCAATGGGAAATTGATACTGTGCAGTCCTTGGTGCTCTCTGAGCCTGGTTGTTTTCCTGCAGACGTTTCATTGCCAGACCAGGCAATGTCTTCAGTGCGAAGGGGGAGTGGGCCTTGCTCTTAGTTTATATACTGTGGTTTGTCCAGCCTGTGTTGGTAGGGGTGTTGTTCTTTCCTTGGGAGTTTTTTGATTGGGCTGTTGTTTGCTGCTTGGCTGATTGCCTGAGTTAATAATTCCTTGATTAGGGTGTATTGTGCTGTTTGATGGTTCATCTGGTGTTAAACCTAGTGCTGATTTTTGCATATCTGAGTGTTGATTGCTGGCAAGGGAGTGTCCTGGTCTTTTATTTATTTGATTGATTGATTGATTGATTGATCAAATTTAGCCACCACCCATCTCCCCCAAAAGAGGAGATGGCTTTTTGGCTTTTCTATTGTCTCTTTTGACAATAGAAGGGCAGGGCAAGCCACAGTATATAAACTGAGAGCAAGGCCCACCCCCTCTTTGCACTGAAGATGTTGCCTAGTCTGGCAGTGAAACGTCTGCAAGAAAACAACAAGGCTCAGAGAGCACCAGGGACTCCACAGTTCAACCCTGAGCTACAAATATTCGCTTTGATTGGAATCAATATTGTCCATCTGAAAATGACAAGAAACTCTCCCTTCAGTTTTCCATAACCAGGGTCAGCGAGTGTTTTGAGGACCCTAGAAAGGTACCTCAGAGCCTCTCTGTGAACTTAGGACTGGAGGTGTCTCCTCTCTGGTATATACCAATGGCTGTTGCTCCTATGCAACTTAAGGTCCTGATGCTATAGCTGAGATCATTAATGCGTTGGTTGAAAGGCGGTTAAAGAAATGGCATACACCACCTCCCCTCACCTCCTCCCCCCCTGCAAGCAATGGTTAAATTTCTGCCTCTTAATAGATAGACGGGATTACCTTGGGGAAAAATAGTCCTGTGGAATTGTCTCCTCCATCCATATTAAGATGGAAAATGCTGCAGTCTTTCCAGCCTTATGGTTCTCCTTCCTGTTTCTACCTGTTGGACTTTACATCATTGTCAAAGTTACTTAGATGTTGTTAACACACTGCTGGCCAGATCTGGCCAGTGTGAAATCTAACCTGGATGGTATTGACAGTTATATTCTCCAAAAAGACTCCCTCTTGAGCTTTAAACTTCTCTGGTTCTGGGAACACCCAATGTTTTCTCTATAGAGAGCCCTACAAAGAACTCTGTGCAGAGATTGGACTGTATTTCACTATTACAGCTCCATCATGGTCAATTAGCTAGATATGTTCCTGGCTTTTATCTTCCAGAATGATGCCTCTTGATTATTTATGTTTCCAAAGGCTATTATTGAGTAATTCTGTGTCATGAACAACTTCAATACGCTCCATCTTTTTGAGTGTAAATCCAGGTGTTAATATTCCCGTGTGTCCCATCCTTGCACTGTGGATATCTAATAAAGTTGCCATTAGCTGAAGCAAACTGTACGGACAGCTCATCTTCCCATTACAGCAAGGGCTACACGTGAGTACAGAGAGATTATCTAAGTAGGGAGCTGTCCTACTTATTAAAGACAGAGAGAGCTAAACGAACAAAAGCATCTCGGTGTTACTGAAGAAAGAGTTTATGGCCGGGAGTAATTTGGGAGGGAGAGCTAAAGGACTGGCAAAAGTAATAGCTCGTAAAATTAGAATAGGAAGGAGCAACCCACGACTGTGCGACAATTATTAAGTCACAACTGAGTACTAGGCATTGGGGGTACATTCTTGATTGCTGTGGGCTTCATTTTGATCTTACAAGCGTGTTTGTGCTTTGCCTTATCAAATGTTTTCCAGCGTTCACCCTTTTTTATGTCCACCGAACAGTGCATGTGAGCCACAGATTTGCTTAGGAATAGGTAACTTAATTAGGGACTGGAGGGAGGTTATGGGGTAGAATCATCGCATCGAATGCTGCACAAGCAAATATTTTTTCCATGGTGGGGGATTTCCCTATCATCCCACCACTGCACTTTTCCTGGTTCAAGAGAACCTTAGCAAGATCTAAGATGTAAACAAGGCAGTGGCCAACCCAGGAATGGCCCATCTCTTGCTTGGATGAATAATAGCAAGAGGAACATAGGTGTAGTACGGTTGTGTGTACCCAAAACTGATGTGCTGTAGCAGCGAAGAATACTAGAAAGTACAAGAAAAATTCTGAAATTCTTCATTTGTTTGATACATATCCTGCCTTTCTTCCAGAAGCTCAAGGGGGGGCTATAGAATAGTCCTTCAGTTTGTTTCCCCAGAACAGCAACCTTGTGAAATAGGTTGGGTTAAAAAAAAAAGGCACCTTATGTCCACCTAGCCCCCAGGAGGTGAACAAGCCTCAGTGGAGACATCACCTAGTTTTTTTCCAAATATCCACCCTGTCTTTACAACTGGGCTTCTCAGTATTGATGAATGGTTATTCTCTAGATTGCCCAGCGAAGTGAATTGCATACATCTTGACATATGAGTAAGAACTAGATTGAAGACCTTTTAGGTCTGCACATTAAACAAGATGAACAAAGAAAGATAATAGAGAAAAATTCAACTCAACCTGAAATGCATTTCTACCATTTTTTCTTCTTTGATGCCTTTTATTTGCTATTTATTTCTTTATATTTTGTTAGATTTATGTCCTGCCTTTCCTCCAGGAGTATGGACTGGCTTACAGAAGGATACCTTTTCATTTTATCTCTACCACAACAATCTTGTGAGGTAGGCTGGGTGGAGGTAGACTCACTGGCCCAAATTCACCAAGGTGGTGGCTGATGGTGGACTAGAATCTCCCCAGTCCCAATCCCAACATCTTTGCCACTACATCACATTTGCTCAGTGTTGCAATTCCTTATTACATCAAAAGATTTTAACCCACTTTAAATCAATCATATTTAATTGAGTGATTTTCTGTGCAGAGGCTATATTTTTTTTTTCTGATTGCAATGTAAAATTGTTTGCTTCTCCATCAATAATCAATAACATGTTAATGAAAGCAAAGCTTCCTTAAGATGTTTATTTTATTGTACCTTTTATGTAAT
Source organism: Candoia aspera (assembly GCF_035149785.1). Lineage (NCBI taxonomy): Eukaryota > Metazoa > Chordata > Lepidosauria > Squamata > Candoiidae > Candoia > Candoia aspera. The sequence goes on from NC_086154.1 coordinate 260,612,011, forward strand.
AACCATAATCATAATTTCCTGCCTAAATAATTTTGGAGTCTTTTTGGAGTGGGCAGCTATAATAAATCTAATTAATAATATTAATATGGATAATAACAATTTTGATAGGGCTGTAAAAATGAAGTAAATAGCTCATATCATTTATTTAACATTGAACACCCTTTCGAAACTGCAGGAAATATTTTGTCTTAGCTCTAACCCTTATCTACCCTTTTTTTT